>NW_017729000.1:19319955-19335536 GCF_001723915.1 Gavialis gangeticus
TAAAAAAAAAAAAAAAAAAAAAAAAAAAGTGTGGTTGTAGTGGACATGTCATTTCCAGGTTCAAGTGTTTAGTAGTAGCTGAAACACAGTACAGCTTTCTTTTTTTACACAGTACAACAATTTTATCTCAGCAGAGAGCCTCTTCGATCAGTGGCATGGTAGATCATTCCTCATTCCTAAGGAGATTCGAATGTAGTGTGGAGAGGTTTGAGAGATGGGTTGTAATATTCTTAATAACTACAGTGGAAAGATATGCGTGTAGATTGTCAAATGTTTTAAACGTAGAAATTGTGCATGCAGTAAAAATAATTTTTAAAAAAATGTAGGAAAATTGCCATTAGTGTAACTCAATAGCAAGCATTTCTCTTCTCTCTCAGGAAGAGTCTTTTGATATAAAACAGGGTGTTCTCCATGGCAGTTTGCATGCTATTTTTCATTCTACAGTTCTTCACTCTTTCTCTAATGAAAACAAGTAGTTTGGTTTGGTTTTTAAAGAGCTACGTTATACCTATAATTATCCCAGTCATTTTCTATGTGGATTTTTAACTCTTTCAACTGGTCATTGCTTCATAGTTTCTGGGGTCGGAAGGGACCTGAGAAGATCATGTAGTCCGACCCCCTGCCATGGCAGGAAAGAGTACTGGGGTCAAACGACCCCAGCAAGGTGTTCATCTAACCTCTTCTTAAAAACCCCCAGGGTAGGAGCCTGCACCACCTCCCTTGGAAGTTGGTTCCAGACCCTAGCCGCCCTGACCGTGAAATAGCGCCTTCTGATGTCTAACCTAAATCTACCCTCTGCTAGCTTGTGACCGTTGTTCCTGGTCACTCCTGGCTGTGCTCGGGGGAACAGTGACTCCCCCAATGCCTTCTGATCCCCCCTGACCAGTTTGTAACAGGCCACAAGATCCCCCCTCAGCCTTCTCTTGTGGAGGCTGAACAGGTTCAGGTCCCATAGTCTCTCCTCATAGGGCCTGCCCTGCAGTCCCCTGATCATGCGAGTGGCCCTCCTCTGGACCCTCTCCATGCTGTCCACATCCCTCTTGAAGTGCGGGGCCCAGAACTGGACGCAGTACTCCAACTGCGGCCTGACCAGTGCCTCATAAAGGGGGAGGATCACCTCTCTGGACCTGCTCGATATGCATCTGTGGATGCATGACAAGGTACGGTTGGCCTTCCTAACTGCCTCCCCACACTGCCGACCCATGTTCATCTTGGAGTCAATGATGACTCCAAGATCTTTTTCCGCCTCCATGCTGACAAGAGGGGAGTTCTATGTATCTGTGACTCTTAATATTGATGAATCCCAAAGTTGGAGAATGTCTTCCTATGTGTCTCTATAAGCATATTAGCCCACAGTGCTTCTTACTGGGGTATTGGAGAGAGAATGCAGTAGAAACACACAAACTCTCTTTGCATGTACTACTGTCATGGTGTGCTAAAGTGCTTGACTTTAAATCAAGCTAACATGGTTACCACAGAAAAGAGCTAGCTATGCTTGGATAAAGTCAGATGGGATATATGATAGTCTGGCTCTTCTCCCTCACCCTGCCCTTCCTCACCCCCAAATCCATGTATACCAGGTACTGTTAACTATTAGTATTTTTTCTCCTAAAGTTTGTCCTTTGAGTGAACACTTCAGAAACAATGCTGAAGAAAAGTGTTTCTGAATAGATCCTTTTTCCCTATAATTTGTATTCTTGCTTCTGAGTGTATCCATAGATCATAGAAATCTCTTGATATGCCTTTTAATGTTACCTCTGTGACATTTAAGTGATTGTATCAAATAGCTGTAGATTGGCTGTTTTCAGTCAACCTCCAAACAAGTCACATACCGTGTACTCTACTAATGCACATCTGATAAGTACATAGCTCATTTAATTGCATAACAAGATGCTGGTTCACTTTTTAGCTCATTGCTTTCAACCACAGTAGGCAATTTTTTCCAGCTCTGGGCTCATACATCCTACCTCTAGTCTTGGGAAGGCACATCTTAGGACCTATCCTCAGCCAGCACTTCTCCCCTCAGCACAAGCTACAGGTTTCAGACCCCTAGTTTATAATGAACAGTTATTTACATATTGTTTAAGTACATAGGAAGTCTTTGTCCCACTGTTTCCTTCCCACCCCCTCCAATTTTCTGTAACTGGATACTTGATGAAACTTATAGGAGCCTTAATTTCGAGGCTTCTAAAGTAGCCTTGAACTGACAACATCCTGTCACTTTCAAGGCTGCTGTTGGAGACGTACGGCATTCTGTGAAACAAGATAAAGAACCTTAATGAAATGTAAAAACTTGAGGCCAGCTGTTCTGTAGTTAATGCAGGCATGGGCAAAATATGGCCCATGGGCTGGATCTGGCCTGCAGAGCAATTTTTGCTTGGGCCGTGGCATGTGCCCAGGCGTGCAGCAGGGCTGGGGCAGTTCGCCTGCCAGACTCCATTTCCCACAAGCCGCAGTAGTGGCGGCATCTCCCAGCCCCACTGCCTGGGCACCCTGGCATCTCCCTGGCATCTCCCAGCCCCACTGCCTGGGCACCCTGGCCCATCCGTCCCACACTCAACATCGGGGCAGGACCTGTGCAGACAGGGCAGTTGGCCAGGTAGCTGGGATGGGGCACAGGCTGTTGGGGAGCAGGATGGGCAGGTGGGGCTTGGGAGACTTGGGGATCTTGGGGTAGTGACAGCATGGGGCTGGGGCTAGGGTAGAGTCACAATGCGCTCAGTACATATCCCTACCCACAGAACCAGAGTTCTGCCCTGGTCCCATGCTGTCACCATCCCAAGGTCCCAGGGTCTCCAAGGAGACTGGTCAGGAGCCGTGTGGGCAGGACGTTCTGCCAGATAGATGCGATTGGAGTACCCTGCCTGCACAGCTTCTAGCCAGTCTCTAGGGAGACCCCTGGATCTTGGGGCAGTGACAATGTGGGGCCGGGCCACAGCAAAGCCACGATCTGTTCCCTGCAGGGTGGATAAAAATCAATGACTTAAAAAAATAAATAAATAAAAAAAATTGGCTTTTTCATTTAATACAATTTTTGGAGGTGTTTTTTGTTAAGATGCTTTTTTAAAAAAAAAAACAACTTAAAAAATAGTTCTAATTTAAGATACGTTAAAGCTCAAAGATATCCTCATGGAATAGGGATTGTAACTTCTAATTATACACTATTTGAGACAATATATTCATGTAACCTTTCTAGAAGTTTTATAAATGGGTCACAACAGGCCACAGACTATATTAGGGGCCCAATCTTATGAGTTTCCCAGAGGCTCCCCTATAAATTAGTGAAGATTAAAGAAAACCACTCTACCCAGTGGGACTTAGTGTTCAGTCTAGAACAGCGCTTCTCAACCTGTGGGTCGCGACCTAAAAGTGGGTCACGAGAACGTTTCTAAGGGTCACGAGCCTGTGCCAGAAAAGTGTGTGAAAGCATAGGTTTCCCCTTGCAGGCTGGCAACATTCCTGCATTTTCTCAGTGTTCCAGCCTGCAAGCGGCTGCTGGGGGCATGGCCAGGATGCAGCCAGGTATGGTTGTGGGAGCAGTCCAAGCAGTTGGATGAAGGTAGGGGAAATGCTGCCCTGCCACAGCCTTGGCACCCAGCCACAAGGGGGCGAGGGACTGCACCAGCTGTGGCAGGGCAGTAGGGGTGTGAGGTCACACGCCAGCATAGCCAGGGGGTATTGGTCAGGACAGGCCATTGATCTTGGCAAGTGGGTCCTGATGGGAAAAGGTTGAGAAGCACTGGTCCAGAAAATCCCATTAAGCATGTCTGTGATGCTTTGTTTCAGTTCTCAAACTGTTGATTTGTGTCTCCAGAGATCCATAGGCAGACAAGGTTCTTTAGGTAGATGTGGTATCTTTTATTAGACCAACTAAATAATTGGAAAAATTGTTCTTTGCAAGCTTTTGGACACAAACACCCTTCTTTAGGCATAAGGAGAGTTTGTTGTCTCCAGAGAGAACATTCTTGCTAACAGAAGTATATGGAGATGAGCTGTAACAGGCCTGATTACCCACCCATCAACCATATTGTCTCTCTGCCAGTTTGTGTACACACGGTCAAGCCCTTGCCTTTCTCTAAAAGTGCAAAATTTCAAGAAGTTAAATGAATAAAGGATATTGAACAAGAGTGCACCTTTTGAAGAAAACAATGGTTAAATCGAGGTTTCCTGACCAGCGATTTAAATCGTGATCTTAAATTGTGATTTAAATTGGTTTGCTTTAAATCAAATCCACCATGGTTCCCTGCATGCCCTTGTCCCTGGAACCTGCGCCTGGTCACAGGGGTGTGTGGGCAACAGATCGCAGCTCTGCCACAGGCCCCAGCTACATGCTGTCACCACCCCATGAACATGCCTTGTGACCCTGGCCTCGCCTGCCCCTCCTGCTCTTGAGCACTGCCAGCCTGCCTGCAACCTCATTCCCACAAGAGTTTTGGTGAGTTGTTGCATGGGGAGGAGTGGGTGCTGAGCTGGCCCACAACACCTCAGATAATTGTCTGCACCTGAACTAATGAGTGTTATTGATGTTGAGTTTGGGTAAGTGCAGACTTAGGGTAAATGCATAGTCTTTTTGCACTTAAATAGAGTAGTGTTATAGTGTTTCAGAAAGGTCAGAAGCATAACTTAATAAACTTTAGACTCATAACTTAGTCAGCTCTGCAATAGATAGGATATCACAGTGTCTCAGGACATTTCTCTTCACATCAAAATTTACACTTGTTTAATGCTCTTTGACTTTTGGTAAAAAGTTCACTGTCCTTGTAGCGTTTTTTTCTGTTGGTGCCACAACATTAATTACATTAATTCATATGAGGCTAGGTCTTAAAATGGCTTCTGTTCAGTTAATTTAGGGATGTTTGGGGTTTTCTGGATGGAGTGTGGGTCCCCAGTACATAGTATAATAGCCAGTCCTATGTAAGGGTTATCTTTACATAGATTTCATAGACCTTAGGGCTGGAAGGAACCTCAGAAGATCAAGTCCAGCCCCCTGCCTGAAGGGCAGGAAGTCAGCTGGGGTCATAGGATCCCAGCAAGATAAGCATCCAATTTACTCTTGAAGGTGTTCAGTGTAGGTGCTTGAACCACCTCCGATGGCATGCTGCTCCAGGCCTTGGGGGCTCAGACAGTAAAGAAATTCTTCCTTACTCAGACAGTAAAGGATTCTTCCTTACGTCCAGCCTGAAACAGTCTTGAAGGAGTTTATAACCGTTCAGCCTCGTCATCCATCCCTTGGTGTGCTCTGGTGAACAAATGTTCCCCCAGAAACTGGTGGTCACCCCTGATAAACTTGTAGGTGGCCATCAGATCACCCCTGAGTCTGCGCTTTTCCAGGCTAAAGAGCCTCATGGCTCTCAGCCTGTCATTGCAAGGTCTGTTTTCCTGACTTCTGATCATGGGCGTGGCTCTTCTCTGCACTCTCTCAAGCTTCTCCACATCCTTTTTGAATTGTGGAGCCCAAAACTGGACGCAGTACTCCAGCTGCAGCCTCACCGAGGCCGAGTACAAGGGGAGAATGACGTCCCGGGATTTGCTTGAGAGGCATCTATGGATGCAAGCCAGCTTTTTGGTTGCTTTACTAGCCACAGCATCACATTGCAGGCTCATGTTCATCTTGTGGTCAACCATGACCCCCAAGTCTCTTTCTTCCGTAATGCTAGCCAGCGTAGCACTGCTGAGCCTATAAGCATGCTGCAGGTTTTTCCTCCCAAGGTGGAGAACCTTGCATTTTTCTGTGTTAAACACCATCAGGTTCTCATCCGCCCATTTGCTGAGCCTGTCCAGGTCAGCCTGGATCGCCCTTCTGTCTTCTGGTGTGGATGCTTTGCCCCAAAGTTTGGTGTCATCGGCGAACTTGGCCACTCTGCTCCTTACTCCAACGTCCACATCATTAATGAAGATGTTGAACAATATGGGTCCAAGGACAGAGCCTTGGGGGGGACCCCACTCATCACAGGACACCATGATGAGCGACTTCCATCAATTACTACCCTCTGGGTCCGACCACAGAGCCAATTTCCCAGCCAGCGGATCATGGTAGACCGAAGGCCACAATTTAAATTACTATAGAAGATGACTTGCTATGCATCTCAGACTTGCATGTTTCCTGTGGATGACGTTATCCACATCTTCAAAATTATTTACTTCGATGTAATCTTGATGTAAGCATGGTTCATAAAAAAAAAAAAATAAGTAAATACAACATTTTCTGAAAAGCTGTTGCAGTAGGGCTGTGCAAAATTTCGCCCAGTGTTTCGTTTCGATGCGTTTCGAGCTTGAAACAGTAAAATTGTTTCAAAGGCTTTTGTTTTGTTTCAGCTTTCAAATGAAACAAGGGCACTCCAAAACATTTCAGGTTTTGAAACCAGACTTACTTGGCTTCAGTGCTGGTCCCAGCTGGCAGCAGCAGCCTCCTGTCATCCGGTAGGCCAATCAGGGGCCCTCCCACACCCCCAGGAGGGCTGCAGAGCTGTGCTGAACTCCTCCCGGGTGTACAGGCCCCCAGTCGGCCTGCCAGATGACAGGAGGCTGCTGCTGCCAGCTGGGACTGGCACTGGGCACGGCCCACACCCAGCACCAAGAAGATCGGTGCTTCTGCTGGCCCCAGCCAGCAGCAGGAGCCTCCTGTCATCTGGCAGGCAGATCGGGGACCGACACCCCCAGGGGGAGTCCGGCACAGCCCCTGCAGCACTCCCAGGGGTGCAGGCAAGCCCCTGATCTGTCTGCTGGATCACAGGAGGCTGCTGCTGCTGCTGGCTGGGGCCAGTGGCAGTACCGATCTTCCTGGCACGGGCTGTGCCCAGTGCCAGTCCCAGCCGGCAGCACCAGCTTCCTGTGATCCGGCAGGCCGATCAGGGACGGTCCCCCGCATCCCCAGGAGGGCTGCAGGGGCTGTACCGGACCCCTCACATGAGTGCGGCCCCTGATCGGCCTGCCGGATCACAGGGGGCTGGTGCTGCCAGCTGGGGCCAGTGGCAGCACTGATCTTCCCGGTGCTGGGTGCGGAGTAATCTATGGGCGAAATGTCAAAACAGTTTCGATGAAATGAAACAGAACAGTGCTTTCGAAACGAAACACTGTTCCGGTCAAAACAGAAGTCAAAGTGGAATGGTGCTGTTTCGCACAGCCCTACGTTGCAGCTCTAATTCTGCTATCAAAATTAATAATTTATAAGTGGTTCGTTGTTTATAGAAAAATGGGTGCGAATAAACTTTTAGAGTAAGTTTTGAGGGAGTTCATTTCAAAGAGGCTTAAAAAGATGTTAGAGATGACTTTTTAAAAAAGAGTTTTGAGATTTGTTAATACCAGTAACACACGTGACCTGTATTTAACAGGGACTGTTTATCGCCTATAAATTCTAGAATTTATATCAGTTATAGATCAGCTTTTTAGAAAGAGCACTACTTGCTCTGTGGGGTTAATCTTATTTAGAAGCTTTCTTAGTTAAAGTAAGGAATCCTTCAGTCAATTGGAAGATGGAAAACCATTAACCCTTGAATATTCTTAACTTTCATTGGCAAGCAGTAATAATGAAAATAAACTGATTATCTTGGATGTCCTATTTTCCCAAATAGCTGTTACTTTAGTTTGTACTAAACCTTAATTTAGTTCTTGGCCATCTTCAAAACCTTCTGGACATTCATCTTTAAAAATGATTTCTCTGTCAAATAGACCTTTCAGGAGTCACTTGAAGAAGAGCGAGAGAGCAAGAAGAAGAAGCATTGTAGCCCGCAGAAAAACCGTTCGGAGTCTAATGAGCAGAGGTTAGTATTTGATTTGGTCACGAGAAGTTCAAATCTTCCTTTTGCTTGTTGGCAGGCTGTTTTTGAAGCTGAATTTTCACCTCTTGGAACAGCCATTACACTTAACGTGGGTATTTCTTCCCCTTTCTACCTGCTATGAACTACTGTACTTCATCTGTGACATGGAGTAGCCATGAGGTAGAATTTGTTTTTCTCTGAGAACATAATGGTGTGCGAGTGACTGAAGATATAGAAGTCTTGTCAGTCTTATTTTCTTTTTTTGTTTTTTGGGTAGTGTGTTAATTTTTACATGCAACATTATCAGCTTTTCCAGAAGTTTATTGTTTTGTGCTTTTATTGCTGTCCATTTCTCCTTTTACCCTCCCAAATTCTTCTTGTATTTTCCTCCCTTCAGTTTTACAAATAGCCTAATTTTGAAAACCCTTATTTTCTGGGTAGTATGGCTGGATGCTGTCTCAGATATGATTGTCACTAAGTTGGGTGTGAGGAGAGACATGATGGACCTTTAATGACTCCAGATTTGATCAAGGGCTTGTTTTTCCTCTTCATATGCATATTTTATAGAACCAGAGAGAAGAAGAGAGATGATGGTAAATGGAGGGATTATGACCGATACTACGATCGGAATGACTTATACAGAGACAAATATGATTGGCGAAGAGGCAGGAGTAAGAGTCGTAGTAAAAGCAGAGGGTTAAGTCGAAGTCGCAGTCGCAGCAGGGGTAGAAGCAAAGACCGAGAGGCAAACCGAACTATCGGTAAGGAGTAAAAGTATTGTTGCAGTGATTTATTGTAATATGAATAGAAATTGGACATCTTTTAAACGTTTCACACTGCTCACTAAAGAACTGTCTGGGAGGTGTAGATGCATAAAGCAATTAAGGAGCTGCTCTTCGGAGTTGTATAGCTAAGGGAATTAATTTTTTTTATAAACTCTATTTTAATTTATTCACAGGTGTATTCCAGTAGATATGTGCCCTTGGTATTTTTGTGCTGTGGATAAACAATAGTAAGCTTTGTCAACAGAGATGCTGGTATCTTTTGGGGAAGATGTACTAACCTTGATTTGGTCCTGTAAATTGTTCCCATTTTGGGGGGAAGATTTTTCTCTCGTTAAATGGAATACTGGTATCCTGTGATCCACTGGCCTCTGGCAGGGAATCCAGAAACTGAAGTGATTGACCAAATGAAGAGTAATGGATTTTGGGGCAATTTTCCATATAATGGTATCTTTTTGTTGTTGTTGTTGGAGGAAAGAGATGTTTTACTTTACAATTAAGGGAAATGGGTTGGGGAAGGAACTGAGGCAAGGGAATTGTTTGTGCCTTTTTTTTCTTTAATGAAAACCTCTGATGCATTGGCTGTGGATCTGCTTCTAGTATTAAGAAATCTAATCTTGCAAGAACAGCTACCATATAGAACATAGATTGAAGGACTGTTTTTCTTTTCTTTTTATTATGGTGTGTGGTTCATTAACTATCTAGGCATTCCATTATTTGCAAGGCTCTGATGCACTGAACAAAAGTATGAAAACTAACCTGATTTATTTTGCTTCATTGTTGTTGTTAAAGCTGAGCACAGAGAGAGATCCAAATTCAAGAGTGAAAGGAACGATGTGGAGAGCTCATATAACCCAGTGTCTTTGTCGCCCAGTAACTCTACTGAACAGTATTCATCTGCACAGTCTATTCCCAGTGCTGTTACTGTGATTGCACCTGCCCACCATCTTGAAAACACAACAGAGAGCTGGTCAAATTATTATAACAATCATAACGCTCCTAATTCATTTGGTAGAAACCCTCCACCTAAGAGAAGGTGTCGAGATTATGATGGTAAGGTTCTTAGTATATCTTCCACCTTCTTCCTAGTGCCTTATTTCTTACCTCTCCTATGTAATATTTTGTGACTGGGAGCAGGTGTGTGTGTGTGTTTGTATGTATATAATTTTTTTTGCTGCAGGTGGGCAGCAAATTATGTTTAGGGGTACGTGGGGCATCTTGCTCGTAGGTTACAGGTTCATAAATGCATTCTTACTATTGGGGAAGATTTAATTTTGCTGGAAACCATTGCTTAAAATCTGATGACTTTCTGACACTGGCTGGGGACAGATGAAGTTTGCTTGCAATTCTGGGTTCATGGCTTGGCAAATACTTCAGTCAGAAGCAATTCTTCAGAAGAATATATAGTGTATGCTTGACACAAACCAGGTGGTATTTCTCTGCTTTCTGTCACAGAGCATATAAAATGTTCATGCTGATGTCAAAAGAGTTGAGATTATTTGCCTCTGTGCTAATTATTTCATTTTAAATTCTAGTGTGGACTTCTTTTGTTTCATGATATAATATTGATTCAGAAATATATTAACTTAATGTATCTCTTGTTTAGTAACAACATACCAATGCCTAGACAATTCTTATAGTAATCGCTGTTCAAATGGACAAAGGGTAACAGAATTACTGTCTTTACAGAGCGAGGATTTTGTGTCCTTGGTGACCTTTGCCAGTTTGATCATGGAAATGACCCTTTGGTAGTAGATGAAGTTTCATTGCCAAGCATGATTCCTTTTCCACCACCACCCCCAGGACTTCCTCCTCCTGGCATGCTAATGCCTCCTATGCCAGGCCCTGCTCACAATATGAGAATGCCAGTTCCACAAGCACATCCACAGCCTCCACCTCCTGTTGTGCTCCCTGTACCAAGTAAGTTAAAGCTTGAAAGTCTTTCTGTATTACTTTAAAAAAAAAAATATATGGTACTAGTTTGAACTGAAGTGAGCTGAAAAGAACCCAAGAAAATGGGATGCTTTAAACACAAAAATGCTTACTTGTTCACAAAAGGTTTCTTTTCTGTGTAGTTCTTGTCTGAGAACAGTAGTCTAAACAGTTCAGTTATGATTTCTTGCCACTGTGGTCTTGCACTGAGCAAGATTTTTTTTCCCTTGGTGAAATTGAAGAAGAAGCTGCTGTACCAAATATAAGCCCTCACAATAACTGATTATTTCCATGGGAAAAAATTACCTTTTAGCATTAAGCTTTCTTTGGGTGGGGGTGGGGAGAGAGAAATAACCAAACTGTGGCATCATATGTTGAATGTTTGGGGCTTTTTTTTACATTGAAACCAGATTACAGCTTTTTTTTAAATCTTAAACTTTGTAAATGTATACAAGGGTAATTCTATCCCTAGTATCTCTTTCTTTCTCTTCTGGTGTTATAGGACCACCTTTAACACAGTCAAGTCTCATAAATAATCGTGACCAGCCCGGGACAAGTACAGTACCCAATCTGGCACCAGTGGGAGCAAGACTACCTCCTCCTTTACCCCACAACCTACTGTACACAGTATCTGAACGTAAGAAAACAACCTTTTAGTATGCTTGGAATGAAGTGAAATTAAAATATGCCTTCTGTTGCATAGAGATAATTATCCAAACTGAAAGTGGCCAGTCTGACTTTTTTTTCTTTTTGTATACCATACTTCCATGCATTGTGCAAAAGATGATTGCATCACATAACTGTTCAAAGAATAGTATTTAAGGGGAGTTTTATTTAGGCATTACCTACTCGTACCAGTGCAACCGTGGCTTGAGCCAAGGGAAGTGAGTTTTGCACCTTCAAGGAATATGAATAACCTGAGTGAGGGGATTAAATTTGTCGGTCTTAATGTTGTTTTCATAGATTTTACTTAAATCTACACTTAAACTTAAGATTGAGAAATACAAAGTGGCCAGTCTCCTTATTGCAAAGCTCCCTTGAAAGCCCATGCTCCTTATTATTACAGCACATTTTCATTTGTTATGTGTAAAATGCATACTGGTATCAAAGTAGACTACAATACATTGTAAACCACAAGTCAAGTAGACCAAATACATTGGTAATTCTGAGCAGGATAGAAAGAAAAGACTTCAGTTATGTTGTTTAATCATTATTCTACAAAAGATCAGAGGATGTGTCAGTCTTCTATGTATCTCTTACTTGTGTAGGATGCTTGAAAGCAGGTATCTGATCATTAGCTAACCACAAACCATTAAGCTAAAGCTAGCATCAGCTACGAAGTCTGTTGGTATTTCCACGTTTTGTAATCTTTCTAACTTTTTTATATCCATTTTTAATTATTTTTTTAACAGTCAAACATAGGGTTTTTGTTTTTTTGTTTTTTTTTTTTTTTTATGCGAGTGTTTTAGGACCTTGTTCAAAGTCTCTCCAGTTCAGCCTGCAAGTGATTCTCCTTGTTCTGAAGGGCATATAAGTGACCAGTTCACTTGATTACCTTGTTGAAACCTTTGTTCATTTGTCTGCAAATTCTTGTGGCTTATGCCGTGCACTCCCTCCCTCTCCCCCCAAGATATGTCCTTCAGGTACAGGGTTTCTTTTCATGATTGATGAGTCTGTCTTAATTCATAGGATATTATTGAGGCTGGGACACTACATAATTCTGCTGTCCAAGACATTCTTGGAAACCGTCATGTCATACTCTTGAATTATTGCTGTTATTAGACCAGCCACTGATTTGTTCTCTTGCAGTCATATGTGAAAAATCAAATGAACTGTGGGACAATTCACATGTGCTTAATGGCGTCCCTCAGCAGAATCCAGAGCTAACTTTCTTTCTTTTTCAAACATCCAAGTCACTCTTGCTTATTCTGTGACAATATATTTTAGAGCTTATAGTGCAAGTGAGGCGTATTCTCAGCAAAATGAGAAATGGGCTTTATAAGCACACTTAATGTTGAACTAATCGCTCCACTTTAGTAATTAGCCTTCTAGGCTGCACAGTGATAACTGGAGGCTTTCCAGTAGTTTACTCGAGTCTAGTTTTGTGTGTGTATTTCCTTTATAGATTTGGTAGAGGGGGACACATCCCTGAGCTGAGCTTTAGGACAGACTTTATTATTTCTCCAACTTAGTTTTTCTTACCTACTAATGTCTATCCCTCCCCTTATGTCTTACTGGAATCAAACTGCTAATCGCAAGTTAAATTATCTTTACTGGCTGCTTTAGCAGGTAAATATCCTTAAAGAAAAAGTAAACCATCCAGTATTTCAACTTCCTTTGGCAGACTTATTTTAATGTGGTCCATGTGCTCATGCGCTGTCTGTGAAACAAAATCGCTGCCCCTAGGAAAGAAGACTGTACAAACATTGTTGGAGTATAACATTATCAATTATTACTTGCAAACATGTACTGAGACTTAATATCCTTTTGTTCTCTTTGAGACAGTGGAACACAATCGAATTTGGTGAAATGTGCTATGTATGTATGGAAGTGCCATTTTATTCTACATTAAAAACAACTCTTGTGGTTTAAATTTTCCTTTAATTTCTGAACTAACAGTTAACCAGAAAAATGCATGAAGTATTGATGCATACACTTTATCAGCCACAGTGACAAATGACATGAACAAACAAATACAGAAAAGTTCAGTAGCATTATTCAAGTACTCTAGATGTCAGACTGTGAACATTGCCCATACAACCAACCTAGAACTTCTGAATTACTTGGAAACCCCTTTTATTTCTATCTTTTGATTCTTTATAGATACATATGAGCCAGATGGTTATAACCCAGAAGCTCCTAGTATTACTGGTGCAGGTAGATCTCAGTACCGACAGTTCTTTACAAGGACACAGACACAACGTCCAAATCTGATTGGCCTAACGTCTGGAGAGATGGATACAAATCCACGAGGTAAGAGAGTATCTTGACACTTGTGAATGAATGTGTTTTTCATCATCAGAGCCAAATCAGCGATCACTTCCTTTTCTTTGTTCCCAGCTGAATCTTGTAGTGTGAGCTACTGAATTAACGTTCTGAAATACTTCTACAAATTTTAATATACAGATCTTTATGATTGTAGAAAATAGTTTTTGCTTATTAACCTGAGCATTTAAAAAGCAAAATAGTCCTGTTGCTTAAAACAGATGATTTGCTGTTGTGTAGGCAAATGCATATTACCAGTCTGTTTTCCTTTTAATCCCAAAGTGTGTTCAATGAGTGCACAGTTCATATGTGAGGTGAGATGGTACAGAAAATAGGCTCTGTGCCCTCAGTTGTCCTAGCATTACTACCCATCATGGCAAGCATACTGAAAGTTGCTTTAATTTACTAAAGGTTTGTTTTAGTAATTGGGAACACAGGTCCTTTATCCAGGGCATCTCCTTTCTACCTCAACTGCCATAAGGGTTGGGATGAGGAAATTGCTATGGTTGGTTATTTTTGCATAAGACTCTGACTTTTATTGTAAGCCACGTATGTTAGTTTCCCCAGACTCTTGCATCTTTTTGCACATGGAACACTTATCTGCATTTTATTTGGTTGATGAGCTCATAATTTAAGCCACTAGAGGGGTCAGTCTCCTTGGTAGGCATGCCACAATTAAGTCCCACACCTTGCCCAAGTGCTACTGGTGTTCTTTCTTTCCCCAATCTGCTGCTTTGCTGCCTGTTCCCTCCCCAGTCTGTTGCTGTGTCCCACAGAGGGACTGCCTGTGCCACTTGGGACATGTGCACGGCAGGTTGGCCACCCATGGTCTAAGTAACAACTTCAATATCCTGTATGAAAAAATGAATTAAAATGCACTATGTTGAACCATGCACTGTTAGCATAGACTTTCACAATGAGAAAAACTTGATTATGGTATTTGAATTCTAAGTAGTAAACATTAAAGACTGTTTGTAAGAACTGATGCCCCCCTCCACCCCCAAACCAGATAAGAAATAGTCTTTGTGTGGAATCTAATATTGCAGTTTTCTAGATAGTAGATGCTATGAATACAATTAGGTTTATGGTATCCATAAATGCAAAATGAGGGCTTCATCACAAGCTCTACCATTCTGCATTCTTGAAGAGTGAATTCCAGCAAATAACAGGGAAAGCAATACTATTGTAGGCCAGTTCGTGTTAGTGCCTTTTTTGTTTGCCAAACTTGTACATAGACCTAGGATTTTTCACAGTGTGTCCTTTATTTTTGATGAACATACTTAGGTGTTACAGATGTCTCTGGTCCTTGTGAAAGCTATACGTAAATGATCAGTTCTGTACGCTGTTTTTGTCATATGTAAAAATGATAAGAGACCAGTGAAGATACATATCTAAGTAGTATGCAAATAGATATTGGAGAAATGATCCTAACCTTCCCAGTTCTCTTAAATGCATCTAAAACTGATTTGTTAGGTATTAACGTTCCTGTATTCCTCCCCTGCCCTTCTGTTTTGATCCTTTAGCTCAAGAATAATTTGTCAAGAGAAATTATAATCTGAAGGATTGTCTACAAACAGGCTGTAACAACAGACTCTCTCCATAGATTGACTTAAGCCTAGCATAATGGAACCTGTAGCCGAGCCTGTTTGTTGCCTCTTGCAACCTTATCTTCAAAGCCAGCATTAATCTGAGAGGCAGGGAGAATCAGTAGGGCTGTGCAAAGCTTCAGTAGCTGTTTCGATATGGAAACCAAATCTTTGAATCCAAATCAAATCGAGAGACCAAAGCTCTGGATGATTCAAAGCATTTCAGAGATTTGGCCATAAACTAAAAAGGTAGCTGACAACTGCCTCCAGCTGGTAAATCTGTTGGGGTTGGGGGAGGTGTGGATTGGGGCTGGGACAAGCTGCCCAGGCAGGGCAGGGGGGTGCATTACTCAAGTAGGGGGGAGGAGGGGCACGCAGTGCAAGTGCTGGGAGTGGGGCCTGTGCCCTGCTGCCATGTGGAGCAAGCTGCACCTGCATCATGCCGTCCCCCTGCACCATGGCAGCTGGGCAAGCGGTAGCAGGGCAGAGGCAGGCTCCACCCTCCCAGCACTTCTTTTAATTTAAAAAAAAAAAAAAAA
>NW_017729000.1:19335685-19347637 GCF_001723915.1 Gavialis gangeticus
AAAAAAAAAAAAAAAACATGCTCACTGCAGGAGCAGCGATTGGGGCCTCTGGGTGCTCATGGCAGAGCCCCCTCATACAGTGCAGGGCAGCAGGGGTTGTCCCCTGCCAGGCACCTGCGTGGCAGTGTGCAGGTGCAGTGTGGCTCGGCAGGGTGCCACGCTATGTCCTGGAGCTGGGGCGGCTCCATGTGTCAGCTGGAGCTCTGGTTTGGTTCCCTAGCTCTCTGATCACTTCCCCCAGCTCTTCCCAGGGGACATGGCCCCTGGATCTGCATGCAGGGCTTCAGCAGGGTGCTGCTGCCACATGGGGAAATAGGCTAGAGCCACCATCCAGACAGCAGTCTGCTGTCATCCCGCATTATCTGGGGGCCTGGAGAACTGAGGGCCAGATCAGGGACCTGGGGAATTGAACCAGGAACTGGGGGAATATTCAGGGACCTTAACATTCCCCCAGCCCCTGGTTCGATTTCCCCAGGGAGCTGGGGAGGCTTCACGTGTCAGCCAGAGCCCAGCACTGTTCAGCCCCAGCTCTCAGACAGTGCGCATCTCCCAGCAGTGGGGCTCTGCCACGAGTGCCCAGAGGCCCCAGTTGCTGCTCGTGCAGCCAGTGAGTGTTTGACTTTGCTTTTTTTTAAGTGCTGGGGCTGGATGGGGGATGGGGCAAGGCAGAGCAGCCATGGGGGCTTCTCCCGCAGCTCCCTCCACCTGGGGAGAGGCAGGCACAGCTGGAGGAGCTGTGAGAGAACCTGCAGCCGCCTGGCTGTGCCTGCCTCTACGCGGCCAATCTGAATCTTCCAAAGCTTATTCAGCCGAATCAAATTGGGACAGTGATCCAAATAGAATCACTGTCCTCCAAGTCAGCCAAATCTGAATTGAATACTTCCCTATTCACACAGGCCTAAGAATCAGCACTGAGATAGATAGCTATCTTTTTTGTTGTTATTTCCCTTTCCCCCCCTTTATTCCTCCCAGCTAAAACGTAATGTCTAGCTTTTGATAGATTTTTCTTGTGGTGCTTCTCCAAAATAAGTGTTATGAGATCCTGATTACTACTTTGGTTACTTGCATTCTCTGAAGTAATTCCATAAAAGAGCTTGTGTTTTGGTGTTAGTAGAAAATGATCACACGCTTTTGTCCTCCAGCTGCTAATATCATCATCCAGACTGAGCCTCCAATTCCCATGATAAATAACAGCAATGTAACAAGAGTGGTGCTTGAACCAGATAGCAGGAAAAGACCACCAGGTAGCATGGAAGGGCCATCTGTAAAGAAACCCTGGATTGGAAAGTAAGTATTGTTAAGGACAGCCACGGATTGATCTAGGATTTTGGAAAAGGGGTAGAGGGGGAACAGGCTGGCCCTTCAGGAATGGCTGCAGACCCTTTTTAACCCAGTACACACCCCTACCACGGGTGGGCAGATCATACTACAGCAGGAGCAGCAGCTGGGGACTTCTCTGAGTCCCCAAAACAGGTAAAACTAGATTTTGGTAATTTGTGGACAAGTTCCTTCCATTTACATTGCATATAATATTTGATCTCTAGTCTCAGTTTTTCATTTAAATTGTGTTTTGAGTTTGTTTTCCAGCATTATTATGGAAGGCATGTAAATGTTATGATCAATAGACTGTTAACTAGCAAATGTGAATGGATGCAAGTAAGCCCACCTCGAATGTTACCTTGTCTCCTCTAGGCAAACCAATAACAACCAGAATAAACCAGGATTTCTGAAAAAGAATCAGTATACAAACACCAAATTGGAAGTTCGTAAAATCCCTCCTGAGTTAAATAATATTACACGACTCAATGAGCACTTCAGTAAATTTGGAACCATTGTCAACATTCAGGTAAATACAAGGCTTTTTAAAGATCCCTTTAAAAATGATCATATGGCTAGACTGTAACACTGGAAAAGTTAGGACGGCTATATGGATATACTGCGAGCATAATAGTGTTGTCTGGCATACCCTGCTTTACTTTCTCCCCTCTGTTATAGTATTGCACTGGCTTCTAGCTCCAGGCAGAAAACTGGGAGGAAGTCTTGGCAAGTGGGGGAGTTGAGCAATAAAATTAAGCTATCTTATCTTCCTGAGTGCTATATATCTTATTTTGCCTTGTATATCACTTTTTTTAAAAACAAAGATCCTTTCTGTTTTGTACGATGATCCTATGGCAGTTCCTGAAGATCAAAATTTTATCCTAGTACCTTTCACCAAAGTTTGTGCCGGTTTATTGCTATGTCCCCTAAAGGCAGCTGCAACTAGTGTTCTGTGGGATAATCTGGAGTGAAAAGCACCATGTAAATGAAATATTCTTAGTTGCATGGCTAAATTTTTACTAAAGTCTTCTACTGTTTGCCTGGGAAAGAAATGTGGCCTTCAGACCATCTTCATCTGGAAAACTGAATATGTAGGACCTCTGAAAATATGTCTACTGTTTTAGAGTTTGAAGTGTGTAAGACTTTGGTTCAAAAGGTAGTTTAGATTTCTCAGTTAAGTTTTGCTTACCCTGGTAGGGATTTGCCTTCCTTCAAAAGTAGCATGTGTAAAACTCATTGCCATCTGAACAAAACTGGAATATGAAAATGAAATAACTTGAAAACTTAAATTGAATATCTTTCTTCCTCTCCCCCCCCACCCCCCAATTTATCCAGTAGAACTGGGAGGGCATTCTCTGAGTATAGACTAAACCTTTTTCTTGCATGGCAGTAACTTTGAGTCTTTGGCCAGAATTCTTCCCATTTCTGTAATCTTTAATAGTGTCTACAACACTGTATATTTACTTCTTGCGTGCAAACACTGCTGTTCCACAGAAGTTTAGAAAAGTATTGTGGGGGGAGTGCCTGTTATACAGTGCTATCATGATATAGTGCTATCATTGTTGCTTCTACCTGCAGCTATTGTTGTCCTCTGCCTCTTGGTGGTACTGTGTTTGTACATAAGTGAAAGGTCCTGTTGTATGTGTATTTTGTTTTTCTGCATAATTGTCAGAGGATACCTTGGCTTTGACCTTAAAAGCATACTGGGCACAATTGACTGTAGTTGACTCTTGGAAATTCTACCCCCCACCCTTCTGGAATAATGTAAAAGGGTTTTGCAGTGTGTCAGGTGACTCATTTCCTATGAAATATAGATTTGATAATCAATTGTATATCCTGAACTTGTTTTTCTCAGGTTGCTTTCCAAAATGATCCTGAAGCCGCTCTAATTCAGTACTTAAGCAATGATGAGGCCAGAAAGGCCATTTCTAGCACAGAGGCAGTTTTAAACAATCGGTTTATAAGAGTGCTGTGGCATAGGGAAAATGAGCAGCAGCCATCGTTACAGCAGCAGCAGCCACCACAGTCTCTTCATCACCAGCTTCATCCTCACCCTCAGAGTTTGACTTCACAGCCTCCAGCTGTGACGGTACATAGCAATGTTTCAAAGGTATTGTGCTTTCACACCAAATCAATGCTTTGTGACTAGTTTGATAAAGGAAGCAGTCAAGATCAGTAGTATGTGCTTCTAAAATGCAGACTATTTGTTCTTTTCCTTTTTTTTAATGTCTGCTGATATGTAGGTGATGACTAAACCACTGGCATCTGGTGCCTATGTCCTTAATAAAGTTTCAGTTAAACGTCGCCTTGGAGTAGTTGGTGGAAACCAGACTGACCTGAACCAGTCAAGTTCTATTGCAGAAGATTCTCAGGTATGAGAGACAGACTAGCGTTAGACTGGTGACTTTGGCCTATTGGTTAGAAGAGAGGTGTTAAACTCACCCTGCCATCTGACCCAGATACAGACTTTAGGGTTCCTCAGAGTCCACATCCAGACCCAGTGGCATCAGGGCAGGTGATGGGAAGCAGTGGTGGTACAAGCAGTGCTATGTCAAAAGACACTTGACACTTTCCCCCTGCTACCAAAGCCCATCTCCAGTGGACCTATAGCCCCAAATTGAGGGAAGGTCCACACCCACCCCCAAATTCCTATGCTCATCAAAAGTCCCACAAGCCACATATTTGTCACCACTGGGTTAGAGCCATGAACCAGAAGGTTGGACTTATGGGTTTTTATTCCTGGCTTTTTATTTCTTCCATTAATACTCTGTGTGGCATCACAGTTACTTAAGCTGGAAGAACAGAGGTTATTTAGAAAACTGGGTTAATTTTTTTGAGAAATAATTGTCAGATCTTAGTTTAAATGGAGGTCTGATAACGCTAGCTATTGGAAGGCCTCTTCAGTATTTGCTTAACAAATACCCATTTATATATTCTGTTGGTTTTTAGTGATGGGATTTCCCTGCTTTTTAGTGATGGGATTTCCCTGTTTGCTCATTGGCTATGTTGATCTGTAGCATTTTGGGAACTTATTTGTGTAACAAAAATATGTAAGTGCTTCATATGGCTCTGAAGAAATTTTTATCCAGTTGAGTTGCACTTACATTGTGGTGCAGTATACACTCCTGGCAAACAAAAGATATACAATTTGTGGGGAAGGAACTGCAAGCTATTGCCTTTTTAAATTTCTGAGTAGAGAGCGTAGTATTCAAATGCTAAAGTAACGTAATTACAATGTTGCCAAGTCTCATGAATTTTGGCATTGTTCTTAAAGTCTATGCTTGGGGAATGTGAAAAACTTAGCTCTGTCTTTTTTTATATATATATATCACGCACACATACCCCCACTTGGAAAGTGTACAGTTAAAGAACAATGCCAAAAATCATGAGAGTTGGCAATACTGTGTTTAGTTGCAAGTCTAGGTAGTAGGAGAATAATATCAAAGGAACTAGGACCCAAGTAAGAATTTTGGCTGCGCCAGAGAAGGGCACTTGTTGTCAAATGAATTTTAACAGGAATTCAAGTCCTGTGCTTGTGAGCAGAGCAACCCTTTTATAGTGATGGCTGTATACATGCAAATATATTAAATGTCAGTCTTTTAAAAATTGTCACATCACACAAAGCTTCAGATACTTAAAAGGGTTTGTCAGTTGCAAGCTTAAATGAGAACACTTTTTAAAGTAACATACTCTTTAAAACCTGATCTTGGCCTTATCTTGTTTACTTCAATGTTTTATTTTCAGACATTTCCTACTTCTACAAGCCATACAAAGATGATTTATAGTTCTTCAAATCTGAAGACCTCTATGAAACCTGGTGCTGGATCAAAATCTCATGATGTGCAAGAGGCTCTCAAAAAGAAGCAGGTAACTCCTATGTGTGTTTGTTCAACTGAGCTAACAGAGGTCCTTTGTAAATAAAGACACCTAAGGTATCATTCAACTCCAGCTTAGTTTTTTTCTGTTCAGTAACATGTAGCAGAAACAGCGTGTCTTGATGTAGTCTCCTTCCCTCCCCCCACTCCCTCCCATCGGTTTTTCAAATGGATGTCTTGCAGTGGAATAATGTAGTTGAGCAAGGGAAAGTCTAGGAGTATTCCTCATTCCCTCCTAACGTTCCTTCCAACTTACCCTTTACTGTAAAGAGCATATAAGACAGCATACTGGTTTATCACATAGATCTTAATTCATCTCCTACAGCTTCTACATCTGTATTTTTAAAAACACAGTATGAAATATCTGAACACTTTAAAGGAGCTGGTGTTAGATTACTGTGCTTGACCCACCGTGGCTATATTTAGGATTATAGTAATTTCAAGATAAGACAAATCTGTTCCCCTGTCCATTGCAATATTGTCTCCCTCTGCAAGAAGTGCCTGGTATTAAACTGATACTAGACATGATCTCACGCAAGAATAAGTGGTATGGTTTGATTTATTCTTCCAATTCATAAATAATGTGTGCTTGCTGTACTGAAAGCATCTCTGTCTCATTTAGGAGGCAATGAAGTTACAACAAGATATGAGGAAAAAGAAGCAGGAGATGTTGGAGAAGCAAATAGAATACCAGAAGGTAAGTCTGGATGTATTCCAACTGTTGGATTCTGATTCTAGGAGGCACCAAAAATTTTTCAGTGGTTTCTTTTCTTGTCTGAATTGCATCCTTACTCTAGTGTTCTTTTAATATGTAGATGTTGATATCCAAACTGGAAAAGAACAAAGCTATGAAACCAGAGGAGAGGGCAGAGATAATGAAGACCTTAAATGAACTAACAGAAAAGATCTCTCAGTTAAAAGATGAATTAAAAACTTCATCTACTGCCTCCACACCATCAAAACTAAAGAGCAAAACAGAGGTATGTGTTGCAGGAAACGCTGTCCTATCCTGCCCTTCTACCGATTTCTAATGCCTAATTGATTTCTGAAAGAAAAACATTTTATTTGGTAAACTGGGTTGGGAAAAAGCAATCTTCACGTTGCCTTTCTCCCCTCCATTTTTGAGTAAAAGATTGCTTTAGAAAGCTCCTTCAGAAAGCTGACAAAGTAACAAGTTGCTCTGAATTGTTTAATTGTTCTTTTTAATTTTATTCTTTGGCTCTTGAATAACTTATTATATAGTTGGATCCTGTTAATAAAAAAAACTAAGAGAAATCTTTTTAATAATATCTGATGGTTGAATATCTTTCAGAACTTTGTATGTTGGATATATAATGAACAAAAGCTCTATTAGCAAGGACAAAGTATGTCTTATCAGTACAAGGCCAGATTGCTAGTGAGAAAATCTACTGTAGTGGTACTCCAACAAACAGTAAAGGCTTCCTTGAAGCATGTATTATACATATGTAAGCCCCATATGTTACTTGACCCTGGTTCTTACCAAATACATATAAACATACCCCACACAGGAGTTCTTGTTCCAGTTTGGAAGTAGAGAAATCTCTGCTTTTCAAAATGGAATGTCACATTCCTCCATTAACCATTATCATTGGGTTTGGAGAGGAATATAGATACTATTGGATTTACTGCGCATTCATTTCTTAAGATTATTGCTAAAATCAGTGGATTGAGGCATTTAGAAGTGGGATATAAATGCTGCCTCTTCTCCTTTTTGTTTTTTAGGCACAGAAGGAAATTTTAGATGCAGAACTAGACTTGCACAAAAGATTGTCATCTGGAGAAGACACAACAGAGTTGAGGAAAAAGCTCAATCAACTCCAGGTTGAAGTGAGTCTGAAAGGAGTGTGCTGCTTTAGAGTTGCTAACTTCATGTTTGTGTAACGTGAAGCTTTTAACTACCATGGAAGCTGAAAATAGCTTTGCTCATTATATACCTTTCTCTTTAACAGGCTGCCCGTTTAGGTATCTTGCCTGTAGGTCGAGGAAAAGTGATGTCTGCTCAGGGTAGAGGAAGAGGACGAGGTCGTGGTGGGAGAGGAAGGGGCATGTTGAATCACATGGTGGTGGATCACCGTCCCAAAGCACTAACTGTTGGGGGCTTTGTTGAAGAAGAGAAAGATGAGTTGTTACAACACTTTTCTGTAAGTGTGTCGTGTCGTAAGAAACTTACGCCAAGTCTTGCACTTGATTTTATGGGTTCTTCTCTTAATGGAACAAGTAATCATCCCTCCCCACCATTTCTTACCACTTTGAAGTTACGAGTTAATGAAACAATATGTGGCTTTGGCTTCTTTGGATTACTAAATTTAACGCTACTACTAAGTCTTCTGCCCTGGAGTTTTAACTGCTTTGGTTCAGTACATGCGTTATAACTAATACATCTCTCAAATTCATGCTTTTATTTACAGCCTGTTATTTCTAAATAAAAAATGTTACTATAGGTGTTACTTTAAATGTTTCAGAATTATAGGGGTGTGTGTGTAGACACGAAACGAAGCAGGTAGGGAAACTAATTTTGTTCTTTTTCTGTTTACTAGATACGTTGCTGTCTACCTTGTGTTAGGATCTTTGGAAACAAAGATTTAGAAAGATGAAAAATTTGTACCAGGCTATTATCGTTTGTGGCTGGTGTGTGATCCATTAGCCTTCTCTTGCCCAAGATGTTTTGTCATGCAAAGCAGTAATTCCTTACATTTTGAGTAACTGATCCAATAATAGCAGCCTTGGCATCATCACAGAGAAAAATTATATAGAAGACTTAGGAGCTACTGGCAACTTTATCTGTACCTACAATTTTTATCATTTTACTGCTCTTATTGACAGTTGAGTTTTGGCTTCGCTATTCAAGTTGTTACAACTATTTCCAAGAAGCTTGGTGGCTTTTAAATAAAATGTATTCTTTGCCTACAACTACTATTTAGGCTAAGATTCAGAAAATGCTTTCACTGACTGTAGATACTTTTGGTTTTGAGGATTGATACAATAGGGACAGTTCTAAATTGCTCTTACTGCAGTGGGACTGTTTGTACAAATCCACTTTGATTTTTAATATTTCAAACCAGTATTGCTATCAGTCATTCAGGGAGAAGGTTAGTTATATGCTGCAAACATCTGACATCTGAATTGATCAATCTTCTGCTTTCCAGTAGAATACTGTGGAGCACATATAGTTAGGGAAGGTGTGCTTCTCTTGGGAGATTAATAAGTTATTTAATGAGCTTCAGAAGGAATTGCTTTGCAGTACTAAAGAGGAAAGTGACTTGATGGATGTGGATAAAGCTGCTTACAAATATTCATATTTGTCTCTTGATAACAAAGCTTGGGATTATGTGGCATTGTTGAATGATACAGGCAGTATATCCTCTTCCAACAAAAAGCCATATTTAATATGCCTTTGAATAGGACCATGCTAAGAAATGCTGCTGTGCTATGTCTTACTAGCTCTTCATTATAATGATTTGGATCCGTGAAATTCGTGTTCACAGTGTGTATGTGTGTATTTCACAGAAATTTGGAGATATAGAAGACCTCCAAGAAGAGGAGTCTCCTTTAAGTGTTGTTCTAACATTCAAGTCCCGCTCAGAAGCTGAAAATGTAAGTAGAGTATTAGAAACTTCTGTGGTTTTAAAAACTTAGCATGATCACTAAACATTCCTGGTAAATTTTGCTTCAGAGAAATGATTTGTACCATATTCATGCAGTTCAGTTAAGATGGGTTTTTGTTGCTACTAATAATACAGTAGTTTTAACAGTGTGAAGGTGCAAATCTTCAGCGTGATGGGCTTCTGGCCAAGTACATTTTGAGCCCTATTGCTCTCTCTAGGTTGTCCCACATACATATAGTAATCCAGCAAATTAGGGACTGAGTGAAGATGCTGCTTAGGATTACTCTTAAGTGGGAGGTGGCTGTAGTATAATCCTTGAGGTGTTTGGTGCTTTTAAAAGGGTTCTCCTTTCCAGTGCATGTAAGATAGTATGCTGTTGGTTGATTTGTTTTTGCTTTTACTCTCAATAATCCTGTGTTAATTCACTCACAAAAAACGTGCATAAAATATAATTTAGGCTGCTAACCAAGGATCAAAGTTCAAAGACCGAAGGCTACAGATATCATGGCACAAACCCAAGGTACCTTCTGTGTCCACAGAAATTGAGGAGGAGGAATCCAAGGAAGAGGTACTGCAATAATACCTTTTCTCCCCTTTTCATAGAACGGTGATGACTGAAGGAAAGGGGGGAAAGTGGGTTTTGATAATATACAAAACGTTTAGGGATTTTCTTCTGTTTTTGAGGGAACCTTGTAAAGATAAATCTTCTTGGCAGAATTCAGTCATTCTGAAACTGTGCGTACATGCAAATACATGCATGCATATACATCCTGAAGAGAGCGGTATTGGTCTTTAATCGGACAGTGTGCATGCTTATGTAAATGATGAAGAAAAAATCATTTGGGTTCTCATTATACTCATTAAACATTTATTGTTACCATGTCAAAAGTTCTGATGAGAATGAATTAGTACATTTTCTAGTGTCTGAATTTAGATGCTTGTCATCTTGTTCTGTTTTCCCCCAAATGCTTATGTTTTTTGATGGAAAGCACCTTAAATCTTCCTTTATTTTCAGAATTTTTTTCTACTGTCCATTGCCGCCTTGTCTTCATGATGTGGCAAAGTGTTGTGTGTTTTGTTGTTTTGATTAAAAATTGTGTTGCCTCAAATATTATTATTTTGACATTTTAAATAACTAGATATTTGAAGTTACCAAAATTCCACTTCAAATGTTAGACTGAAACAGTGGGATACAAGGAATTCATTTCTTTCAGGGTGCAGGCAAATATAACCATTATACTGATACTAAATTTATAAGCTGTTCCTATATAACTGTTTTCCTTCTGTATTAATGTAAGTCGAGTTAAACAGCTGTAACTTTTAAATCTGTTTTGCTCATATTTAAAGTTTTATAATGATTTAGCTCACTTACACTGGCATTGAAATGCTGATATAACAGTTAAACAAGAACACTTTATGTGCACTCCTGAGCCTTAGTTTTTTGGGATGAATACACAATGTATCAAGTACCAGGCAAACGGGAGAACATCTTTTGGGCAGTGAAACTGCACGAAGTACTTCATAAGCCACACGTGCTTCCTCAAAATAACATATCCTGAACAAAGCAGCATCTGCATTGCATGCTTTCTTTTTGCCTCTTGACCAAAGTTTGTGAGAGAGGGAAATATTGAGCTATTATTAAGTAGAATTTAAAAGGGATATTGTCAAAATGTAGGGATCCATCTAAATCGCAGCGGAAGTTCACAGCGATACCTTTAATCTTTTTCTTTTTGTTGTGTTTCCCCCCTCCATGCTGCTGAGTGTCTTAGAGGCAAAAAACCTCTTGGCCACTCCGCTGTTTGGGGGGTGGGGGGGAAGGCGCAGTAAAAAGAGCGAGATTAAAGATGCTGCTGCACCATGCTTTACACCTTATTTAGGTAGGTCCCTATCAATAACTTGTCTTAATTAGCATTAATTTTAAATGTTTTAGTTTATATTTGCAGTGTTCTTGAACTCTTCTCTAAGAGAAAGTGTTCATTTTTTGTGCATGCCTGCAAAAGAGACTATTCAGTAGCAACTGGAAGACCAGCACCTGAAATAAGATACTGCTTTGCATAGATTTGCCTCTTGCAGATAGTGCATTGCTACCTCTAAAATGAGACTGCTTTTTATCTTCATTCAGGAGACCGAAACCTCAGATTTATTTTTGCATGAAGATGATGATGACGACGATGAAGATGAAGACGAATCCCGTTCTTGGAGAAGATGAAACTTGGTGTTGGAATTGTATATTTTTAGGAATATAGTTTAAACTACAACTTTTTAAAATTTATTTAAGAAAGTTGATGAGCCAAAAAATTTTATGTTCATTTCTTTTCAAAATACAGTAGATTTAAAGTAAGAGCAAGCTTGCTATATAAACGTCATACTTCGCTGTGATACTAAGTTAGCCAAAGGCCCAATGACTTTTTAGAGTTAAAAAGATCACCATTGGTGTTTGTCCTCCTTTAAAAACAATGTTTTCAATTCTTCTTTTCAAGCCACCTGTATTACTTAGTTTTTTATGTGATTGATTTATTAGTATGTAACTGAAAGGAAGAATAGGTTTTATTTAGAATATTATGGGGTCAGAAGAGAGCTACGTAAAAAAAAATGTTTTCATTAAATATCAAAATTGCCTCATTTGCTCACCTGAAAGGGGTAGTATTTTATTACATGTTGAGTCAGTTATCAGAAATATTTGTTGGAATTCACTTGATTCAAGATCTGTCTTGAAGGGTCATGTGTAATTTCAGTCCAGAAAGCTCAACTTTTCTATAGTTTGTCTTCTGTTTATGCATGTGTTCACAAGGGTATTCATACAACACTGCTCAATATTAGTTCACTGTATATCATTTTAGATCTTGTTTCGCTGAAATGTCAACAATGACACCTGAGATTTGAGTAATTGAAATATCGTTTCCATGCTTTCACTTCAAGTGTCTATTTCCTCATACACTTTGAATGCAAGGTTCAAAATTGATCTAGGCTGTTACTTTATTGCATTGTCAGTATTGTTAAAATTAATTTTGTAGAGGTTTTTCTTGGGTTTTTTGATAACCAACCATTAGAATCCTTGTCTGTGAGCATGGGAGGCCTTGGGCTTTTTG
The DNA here is from genome assembly GCF_001723915.1 of Gavialis gangeticus. Lineage (NCBI taxonomy): Eukaryota > Metazoa > Chordata > Crocodylia > Gavialidae > Gavialis > Gavialis gangeticus. The sequence continues at coordinate 19,347,593 of NW_017729000.1, forward strand.
TTCCCTTTCTCTCTTCCTCCCCCCCCCCCCCCCCCCCCCCCCCCC
>NW_017729000.1:19347647-19360416 GCF_001723915.1 Gavialis gangeticus
CCTTCCCCCCCCCCCCCCCCCCCCCCCCAAGTGATCAAATCTCACTTTTATTAATGTTCAAGCCAAACTTGTACAGTGTTCAGAGTAAATTTTATGGTTTTAGGGCATGTAAGGTCTTCTACTCTGAGAAGTATATATGAAACCACTAAGTGATGAAATTCTTAAACATAGTGTTTAAAACTTGCTTTAAGTAAGCTAATACATTCGTCTTAAAAACACAACTTAGTTTAAAAGCAGGTAGGCTGAATATCATAAAATTCAGTTGCCATTGTCTTTATATCACTAAAAAGCACCCAAAATAAATGGTATGTATTGTGGTAGAAATGGGGATAATGAGTTTATACTGTCCAAGAGCCATAGATCTTCATAATTCTGTTATGTGCTGTTCATGAACAGCAATGCGTTATCTTGTAAGCTCTGTCTGTGCACCTGCGTGTACTACATCTGAGGTATCTTACATGAGAGACCTGGGGGGTGGGAAAAAACCTTTGCATTCTGAATGTCAGTGTGGAGGAGCATAAACTTATTTTGTCAGCACTAAGTTAGGAAACGGCTTTTGTTCTCCACATACCAAACACAAAAAATTATATTTTTTTTTCAAGTAAGCGTTCATCTTTTCAAATTAACTAGCACACTGGGCCATTTCGCAACCTGTTCCTGATCCAGAATGAGAGGGGGAAAAACTTTATACTAGAGTCTTTTAAATCAAAAGGTCTCTGAACTTAGTTACTTGAGGTTGCATGTTTTCAATTTGCCGATTGTATTGTTCCCCATCATTTAACTATCCGTTTTGCTGTGGCTGTATGTACAGGAAGCCAAAACACTATCCCTTTCGGTTTGTGAGGGTTGAAGGGAGCACTTCCTTCAGTATTGTTAAGGCCTCCCCTTTCTACAGAACTGCTGTTCTCCCAATATGGAGGCTGAAATTCAACTGATGAAGGAGTGAGGAAAAATGCTAATACCATGTACCTGAAGAATAAGCCTTGCTCTTCTCCCATCACCTCTAATATTTTCTTAATGTCTAGACTCAGTCAGTGTATATTTTGAAAGATCCATTGCAGCAAATGTTTGAGTCCTGACAGTTTAACAAAATGATAGAGGGAACAAAGGATTTATATATTTTTTTGTACAGAGTTTTTCTTAAAATTGTATAATTTTGTAAATATTTTGTTTTTGTGTACTAAAACTACCAGCATATAGATTTCAATAAGAATTGTTGTATTTTCGTATTTGGAAACTGAAGATTACAGTGAGTAAATGAACCTGTAAAAGAAAAACTCAGTAGCCTTTGACATGATTAAACAGAGTGGGATTCCTTTTCATATGATTTTGAACTCTAAAATGACACCTGACTGGCACACTGTGTTCAGAGACTTGATTTTTTGCCCTTGCTCAGATACGTTGGCTTTTCTAGGTGCGTGAGTTAAGTGGCAAAGGAAGAGTGGAAGCTTTATTTAATGAGCTTTGGAGAGCTGTGTATACATTTTTCTTTGTAGTACGCATTGGCAGGCTTACAGAAATCCCCAGGTGACATCCAAAATACAATTTTTAAGCATTGAAGCACAAAATGAGTTGTGACTGTGAACTTAGATTGTGTATTGAAAGCCTGCTATTATATTATTGGGCATCTAAGTGATGGGCAGCATAGCAGTAACTGACTCGTGGTGTTTAAGGAATGGGGAAGCCTTTTGAAAGTGACCTTGGTTTTTCAAAGGTGTAGAGAACCTTTCTGTTGTATTCTTAGGATTTACTAGGTAATATTACTGAATCCTTTATTTTTAAGTAGGTAGTTGAGAATGCAACTTATTTTAGTTTTATTTTCAATGTGAACTTTTGAAAAGTACATTACATTTACACTTAATTCATAATCACTACCATAACTAGATACATGTTAACCAGGCTATTTATGGGGAATTTAAAGTACAATGTTACCAAGCAAAAGCCTAGTTGACAAATATTACAACTGTAGATACTAAAAATTAAACCATGGTGTATATTTATTTTTCATCATTGAATTAAGCTCTGACACAAAACAAGAAGACCAACAACTGAAAAAAAAATCAGTTTGAAAGTACTTGCCCACTTATGACAAATATTGCAGTGGTTTTTAACAAAATCATGTGAAAAGGAATACTAGTTCCTCTTGATGTATAGTAAACTTGTACTATAGTTTTTACAAAATTGTGAGCTTGTGTAATAGTATAATAGGAGATATTGTTGAATTTCTAACTGTTTATACATTTAAATTCATATATGTAATGTTTGTTTTATTGATTACAATCGGAATTTCTAAGATGCATGTTGACTTTTTGCAATAAAGATATAACGCGGAATGGTTCAAGATTTAAAAAAAAAAAATTGAAAAGGATGAAAATAATTCTATCTTAAAAATTGGAAAACTAAAGAACCATTCCAAAAAAGTATAACCATCACAAAAAGAGCTGTATCACTCATTCAGAAAGAGAGTGTGTGTGCATGCACATATGTGCCCAGCGTCCACCTGCATATGCAGGTTTTTTGCTTGGCTTATAGTAGATGTTCCTGGATCTTACTGAAGCATTTGGAAAACTTACAGAACTGTTACCTGCACTGAATTTTTAAGAATCAATGTGGAAATAATGCAGTGAGCCATCCGTAAGTATATCATGCAGAGAACTACAAAACATTTTATAACTTCTCTTAAAACAAGCTAATTACTTGACAATTTGCTGAGCCAAAGGGCTTAAAGTGTATCAACCTTCTGAAATAGGTGAGAATTATTTCATCTAAATAAGAACTAAAATCTAAATAAAAACTAAAACTTTCCATATGTAAAACCAGATTAATGGGGATTAATGCAGAGAGAGGTCAATGAGATCAACAGTGGTTTATGATAAATCCTAAAGTAGGATGGTTCTCTTTCAGGAGGAGGGTGATATCCTAGCACAAATATGGCATAGATACAAGGTTAAGCTCTCCACAATTTAACCTGACAATCGAACTAATCCCAGAAATCATAATTTTGGTCTCTACCAGTGAGCTTCTTTAAAAGCTATGCTTTCTTCTTTGTTTTCCATTATGCAAAGGAGAAATATCCCTTGTTAAGATCCAGGCTGTCTCTAGTATTATTTTTCTGGTTCTTTCTTAGAACCTGGCACTGCCATTCAAAATCCTTCCTACCGATCCTAGGTGGGCAGGAGACAAGCTCTGACCTTTTCATCTTCCCCTTGTTTTAATTGCAAAGAGGTAAAAAAAACCAAAAATATATTGCAGAGTCTGAATATATTCGAGCAGCAGTATCGTTTTATTTGAAAACATATTTTCTCATATGTTTGTATTAGTCATCCTCTCCTTTATCTGTAAACACTTAAGTGACAATCTTGCCTTTTATTTTTCCAACACCCTGTGAAATGGGGCAAAACCTTAGTGGTGGCCTTTGGGTCCTATTATAATACATATTTTTTAAAAATCTGAGTTTAAAAAATAAAACTTGTTGCATTTTTCCTTTGCTTAAAATATGCGAGTATTCCTCTTGTTTTACAAAATGGAGGAAGAACTTCAGAGGGAAGGAGAAATCTGAGTTGTTAAAAGTGGAGAATGAATTCCAGAAGTTCAGTTCTGTGCAAATCTGTTTCTATTGCCAAAAATATGTATGTCACCAACATGAAACTTGGTGTCTTCTAAGCAGGAACAGGGAGTAGAAATACTTTTAGGGCTCTGTTTTTTGCAGTTCTCTTATAACATATTGCTGGCTTGCCCCTGGATTGATATAAAAGTGTTCATATATTGGTACCTAGTTATGCCTGTGATGGAGAGGAGGATGTCCTTTTAAAACATTTATGAAGAAAGCAAGATGTTATGAGGAACGTATTAAAAGTATTAACACATCTAGAAAGGTAAATGGAATTTTTTTAACCTACTTGAACAATTGCTAATTATCAAACCAATACCTTTTTTGTAGTTTTGTGTACAAAGCTCTTTTTGAGCTGAATGGGATTTTTATGCTAAGACTTTCCCCAAAGATGGAGAAAGAAAATACTAATAAGTTTGCTGGTTTGTGGTTTTCTTTTCTTTTATCTTCTCCACCCTTTTCCCCCACACTCTCCCCTCTTTGAATTATGTAAAATAGTCATATTGAGTAATTAAGGAAATAGGAAGAGCTGGTCAAATCCTTTGCCCAGCATGTGGTATAATAATGAGGAAGTAGATTTTGTGTGGACATGGCGGCTTACAATTAGGAATGTTATGGTATACATTGATGGAAAGCCAGAACTCCACAACTCTTTTTTTTATAAAAAAGAAGAAAAAAGCGCTTAGTTTTAAATATGTTTATGACAGATTTTTAAATAATCTTATGAAACTTTTTATAGACACTTGAATTTTGAATCCATTCAGCTGATTATCAAAACTATAAATGAAATGATATTTTCGAAAGCAAAATTGATTTATTTTTCATAGTTCACAGAAAGTTGTAATTACACAGAGAGAATTGTTTGCTAGGAACTTTACTGTGGGTACCTCTGCTTGGGTAGGCTTATATTTGTCTTGCAAACAAAATGTCAGTCTGCATAAGAAATGGAATGAAGAGCATTATAGCTAGGGATCTACCTAAATTGTGGCGAGATGAATGGATTTTCATGGGCCGCTCGTGGCACAAAAAGCCAGGTTTTTTTGCGGTCTTTTTGCAGCAAGCTCCCCCAGCTGCGGATTGGCCAAGAGATCAGTCACTCATCTTCAGACTGTAGCATTGCACCCAGCTACTTAAGATGGCATAAGAGATTTCACGCAAAATCGGGAGAAATGCCATTCTTCATGGTGATCACAGGGAAATGCAAAACTGCAATTTAAAAAGGTCCCTAATTATAGCATTACAGGTCAGTGGTACAATCTCCATGTAGAAACTTGTAGTATTGGTCATCTCATCTCAAGGATATTTCAAAATTGGAATTGGGAGGTTGACAAAAAGTAGCAATTGTCACAACTGGAGACTCTGGATAAACTGTCCCAATTTGTTAAAACTTTCGAGAAGACAGCTTGTTAGAAAAGAGGAAAATGAGAAAGCCTTAGAATTTTTATATAAAAATGGCATTGGAAGGCAGAACCAGGAGCTGCTCTTCTTCTCTCTCAACAGGAATTAGGGGACTTCAATGAAAGTCAAAGGTGGTAACTTCAAAACAATGTGTCACATACTTCAACTAGACTAGCATGCATTCCCACAAGTTACCATTAGCATGTCAAAAAAGGGATGGTGCATTGCGTGGTTAATTGTAGATAATTGTGTTGTGATTAACATCTTTTTTTTAATTTTGTAGCGTTAAACATCTTGCTTTCAGTGAAGTCAGTCTCTAATTCCAGAATATGTCTTGTGCATTGTTTTACATCTGGTGCTAGTTGCTGTTAGACAGGATCTTTAACCTGACAGATAAGAGCTTTTGTGCATTATGACAGTTCCTGTTGAAATATGTTCTATTGTATAAAATAATAATATGTTAAAAAATACTGGCCATTGTAAGATTTTAATTTTTTTTTTTTTTTGGTTATGGAAAGCAAACAGCTGAATTGTGTGTACTGGTAGTACTTTTCTCCCTAAAGTCTTTATATGTATAGCTATACTGCTTTTTTGCACAAGGAAGTTGGGTACTAATTCACTTTGGATAGAATGCATGGATTAATCTGTGTCTTTCTTTTTTACAGGACTTTCTATTGGTACCTATTGCTGCTGTCCACTTAAGGTTAAGTAATCATTCCTGGATCTCTCATTTGGAATTGTGGTAGGTTTATAGAGGTCTTGGTGTATTATAGACCAGAATGGTAATAGAAAATAACAAGTTATAGCTATTTAAAAACACAAAAAATATGTTAAGGGGGAGGTGGGGGTGTTTAACAAATGTAGCTAATAATGAAATGCCTTTTATCATTTACTTTATGAGACCAGTGTGAACTGACAGAATTTTGTATAGAAGAGACTATTACTGTATTTCACAGTGTATAGGTCAATGCAGGGGATAGGTTGACCCTATTTTTCAAAAAGTTAGGTTGAAGTGCACACTGGATCTACAAAATTCCTAATGTTTTTGGATGAGAAATATGGGGTTGATTTTTATACTGGCCCCTGCATGCCCTTACTGTGGGTCAGGCACCTGGGGGGTGTACATGTACTGCAGTGCCACTCACAGGGGATGGGGCCAGGCTTGGTGCTCGGCTGGTGCAGCCTTCCCCTGTGAGTGGCACTGCCTGGTCTGTGCCAGCCAAGCCCGGCACCACTCATAAGGAGTGGAGCCTCACTAGCCGAGCACTGAGCCCGGCCCCAACCCTGTTGCCTGCAAGCAGTGCCAGGCTCAGCACTCAGCTGGTGCACCCCTATCCCCTGCAAGCAGCACTGCCTGGGCTGTGCCAGCTGAGCACTGAGCCCAGTGCCAGTTGCAGGGGGCAGGGATGGGGACAAGAATGGGCTCAGTGCTTGGCTGCTGTAGCCCCATCTTCTGCAAGTAGTGCTGCCTGGGCCATGCCAGCCAAGTGCTGAGTCTCACAGGGGATGGTGATACAGTGTACAAGGTCAAGGCTGAATTTTATGAGTTAAAAATTGGGCTTCAAAACTTGACTTGTACACCATGAAATATGGTACTTGGGGCCAGATTCAGAAAGTCTCAGGCACTTAAGATTTAAACAGAGTTGAAGCAGCTAAATCCAAAATTGCAGTCTTTGAAAGCTTTTGTTCAGTAGCTGCATAACCCTAGAAGTACCAAAGACTTGCTAGATGGTCCCTGTTTGGCCTGGAAGTTCTGCTCCTGGACATGCGTTAAACTGCCCCATCAGGATTATCCATGTGCTCCACTCCTGCCTGCATCCAGCTGGGATCCAGAAACTAGTTAGGACAATGCCTTCTTCGCTGTGGACCCAATCTGGCAACTGGGCCGAGCTTTTAGGGCTGTGCAAAGCTTTGGTCCCCGATTTTGATTCAGCCCGATTCAGTGGCTGAATCTCCAAATCAAATGAGAGGACTCTTTTAAACTCTCCGAATTGAATCCAAACCCTCCAAATCGATTCAGAAAGATTTGGCAATTTGGATGTAGACACAGCTTTTAAATGTTTTTTCTACATACCTCAAGGTAGCAGGGGCTCATGAGTGCTGCGATGCTGGGGCAGATGGAGTATCCCACAGGAGCACAGTGGCGTCCCCAGCATGCTCCGCAGCAGATCTGGAAGTGGACCAGAAGCACTTCCGGTCCACTTCTAGGTTCGCCGGGAAGTGCATGGGGGCCCTCCTGACTCCCCTGTGCCCTCCTGGCTCAGTGACTGGTACCTCCTGGGTCTGGGGGGCACCCGGGGTCCCCCTTTAGCCAGTCATCAAGCTGGGGGGGCCCTAGCACGCTCCTTGGTAGACCCAGAAGTGGAATGAGAGTACGTCCAGTCTACTTCCAGGTTCGCCACCAAGCACATGGAGGGCTCCCCCCGCACTCCTGTGGGCTGCTCCATCTGCCCCAGCATCAATCTTGAGCTGAAGAAGGAATTTTAACTTGTTTCCCACTTTCCAGCCAAGTATTCTCTCCACTCGGCTGCTAGGTGACAGAGGTGAACATCACCACCTAAATTTGAAAAGAGAGACAGCAAGCCTTGCTTTCTCCTTTGAAAGAACAATTGTAGGTTTCCACTTTTAAGTGAGAACTCTGTTCTGGATCCGGAGTGGACAGAGGTGCCATCCTGCCCGCAGCACCGTTCCGATGGGAGTACAGACACAATCCTGCACTTAACTTCTTATTCATTGATCCTAGGCAGCTTTCTGTCGGCATGTAAGCTGTATGGCTTACCCTTCTAAAGTACCTTTGCATTGTACGGGCAGTCCAGTGCCTGACTCCGGGGTTTGGAATCCCCTCTGGAGATCAGATGCTTAAAAGTTGCAGCCCCCATGTGTGGGCTGGGCTGGGTTTCTTGTTTTCTTCAGCACAATCATGTTTCCCAGTTAATTCTTGTCAGTTTTCTATTTAAGGAAAATATTTGTACAGGACTAGGTTAAGTGTTACCTCAAAATACTGTAGTCAGTTATGTAAGCCTACCAAAGCTAGTGTTCAGCCAAACCTCACTCGCAGGGACAGGTGATAAGGTGTGCAGATGTATTGGATCTTTGCAAGGAGTAATTGTACTTGGAAAGCACTTAGCAAGTTTTGGGTGCTACCACAGTGTGCATAATTATATTGCAATGTAAGGCCAGCCTCCAGAGAGGTCTGTGGTTATACCAGATTATCTGGAGGATGTTGGGTTTTAATGCTGTCTTTGGTATTACATTTTTATTGGTATCTGCAACTTGTGATGATACTTTATCCATCACGTTTTCATTTAATTCAGTTTTGTAGGCCGAAATAAGAATTGTAGGCTAGATAAAATTTGGTGAGCTATTCAGATAGGGAAGTTAGCAGGCAGTTGGAGAAGTTACCCTGTAGAGGGCATGAGAACACAGAGCTCTCACTTGCACAGCAAACTTAGATTGTGACCGTCCGCATAATCCCATTTTTGTGTTTCTTTGGCATCGCAGGCTGGTCAAACTCCTCTGAAGGATACTTTATGCTCAAGGCCATATTAAAAGAGCTTGGCCTGTTTTATGTTAACAGAATCACAGCTGAGAGAGAATGTGATTATTCTTTGTAAGTATATTTAGGGGCAGGGTAAAAACAGGCAGAAGAGCTGTTTAGCTTAAAGGACAAATGATAGTATGGGATCAGATGAGTAACAACTAATCATAAAGACACTTGGATTAGTTTATTGAAGGTGTCTAACCATTATATAAGTGAAGTTCTGGAATATTTATCTAAATAAAGTTTTCTAAATGGCTTCAGGATGGAGCTTGATAACTTTTGTGAAAGGGATTGAATATGGTTTTTGTTTTTTGTTTTTTTAATGAGTAATAATGAGAACACATGACGTGAGACTCCAAGTGTTTGGTAGCCCATGAGGGACTGAAAGAAAATATTTCATTTTGTGGGTTGTTTGCTTGTATTGGAGGTGTCTGGTGAGCCCAGGTTTCATGACTTCAGGACACTTGAAGTGTCCAGAAAAAATGCCCACCCCTTGTTTTTTAATTCACTCTTTGGCTTCTACAATCTTCTGAAGGATTCATCTGTAGATCCTGGTTAAAGGCAGGAAATGAAGTCAGGTAAGCTGATGCTGGCTCCCAGCTGTACTTCTGAAGTGCCACGTCGGTGGGTCTTGTTCATGGTTAAACAGATTTTCCAAATTTGGGGTTAGGAATGCATGTTCTTCCAGGTCAGGCTGGCAAGGACGGCTAGAATTCTTCCTCCCCACCCTGCTCCCTAAGCTCTAGGTCATGGACCAGCAATAATAGCCGAAATAGGTTGCAGTTGAGTTTGTGGAGACCCTAATTCTGATTTTATATAATTTACGAATAAGTGAGATTTTGGTCTTTTAGAACTAATAATGCTCAACACTTTAACGAGGTTTTTAGTTGGGTCTACCTTTTCCTCTTAAGCAATGTCGGAGGGACAGGGTCATCATGATACCTTGGCATTGTTTGTGACCCTCAGCCTGACTACTATTAGTCTCCAAAAAAAAAAAAAAAAAGCTGAGTGATTTCTTACATTACTTTTAAATGGAAGTACAAAGGCTGTGAGGCTCTGCCTGTGAATTGGATGGCTATTTTTCCATTATGATTCAGACTATCTAAATTTTTCCTTTGTGTGTGCACCTCATGTTCATCTAGTGTACTGACCAGCACAGCATTGTAGGGATGTGTCTTTAAAATGTTCACTGCTGTATCTGCTTTGCTTCTGCCTGGTTTATTGCAGGCTTATGTGTAGGTAAGTATAGTGTCATTGTCAGTGGGCCGTTTTATTTGTGTCTGTCAAATGTCACTATCCTAGCTTCATCTATCCCCATCTGCAAGTTGGATTTGAGGTTGTATCCCTTGGGAGGAGGAGAAGCACAGAAAAGTTTATTGGAAACCATATACAACACGATTTATGTTAATCTCTAGATAAATATATTTTAAAGCAATATCTTCTGTGACCCTAGCAATGTTCATCCAGGAAATCTGATGCACTTTACAATAATTTGGCTGCTTATTTTATTTTCAATTTAATCTTAAATGTGCCTTCACAACAGTAAATTAGGTTATGATGATCTTACAGGTTTTTATACACTGTCTCAGTATGTTTTTTTTCAATATTTTCCTGTGATGATTCTTTTTCTTTTAACCTTAGCATAAAATGAAAGTTTATAAACTTATTTAGCTGTGTTCTTGCAGTTTTCATATGTCCTGTAAAATTGTATTGATAGAAAGAGCTGATGTAGTATTTTTAGTTTAGATTGCGTGAATACTGCATGCATAAAGCAGGACTGTCTTATCACTTTACAAGAAATAATGATTCTCCTTCCACCGGTGGTACACTCGCTCCTGTTGTACTTTTGACAGTGTGCATTTGTGTGATTTTTACATTTTTTCACTTTAATTCCGTATCTCGACTGAGGGATTTGGGCATTACATTCCAGATGGAGGGATATGTGATCTAACTGACAAGCATTTGACATGACTGCTACTCAAGGCTGCCTCTGCAAATTGTAGACGGCCTCTCAAAATGCAAATGAACCCTCAATACATGGGTATGGTATGGCAGGGCTCCTGTGGAATAGCTGTATCTTGCTACTTTGGATTACTATTCTTTCTCTTGGAATACAGTCATTACAGGGTGAAAAGGTTAGTACTATTGAATTGCTACAAAATGAAACGCAGCTATTTTATAGCCCCGGCAAAACTGGATTTTCTGTTCTTTCCTCTCCTGCTTTTTGAAGTGAAGAAATTCTCTCGTAACAAATTTGGGTATCTACCAAATTTGTAGATATAGCCTTTGTGCTGTTCCCCTATAGCAGAGCTGTTCAACTTCAGTAGTGGGTGGGGAGGGGAAGGACTGCACGGCATGAAGACCATATGCTGTGAGGGCAGCCCCTGGGACCCCTGCAACCACACAGTTAGCATCAGCAGTGGTAAGCAAACCCCTACAATCCCTTCTCTTGTCATGTGGTTGGTGCACAGCTGCCTCCTGAACCATCCCCTGCCATACAGCAGTGGGAAAAGTGGCTGTAAGGGCCTATGGGCCATGTGCTGGCCCTTTGCAGGCCACCAGTTGGACAGCCCTGGCCTACAATATCAGTGTTTTGGTTTGTTCTTTGGTTTTTTGGATTTTTCTGGCACTGGCTTATCTGACTGCAACCGATCACCGGTTTAGTTCCAATTTCTGCTTTTATCTGATCCAGGTGCTGAGGCATCACGATGTACCAGCTGCATGTCCAGCCAAGATGATACATGCTTTTTCATCTGATTTCACTCTTCTTAGACTACAAGGTGATGGTCATGGAAGCTTCCCTTACGTGTGGCAGCTTGTAGACCTGAGCAGGCCAGACGAGCACACCATGCTGATTACCACTGCCTTATTCCCTACTATAATGGATCCACATCTGGCCATGGTGCTTCAACTCATCTTTGAACCAAGAACTTAATTTTTGTCTAACTGCCTCATAGAAGCTTATTTCAACAGCGGCAGTTCACAGAAGCATTGAAGATGACAGCTCACAGTGCAAGTTTAGAGGCAGTCTGTGTGGCCACAGGCCTTATTTGTGGCACTTCATCTGGATAAGCCAGAATCACCCTTCATGATGTGATGCAAGACTGGCATTTTGCATGGGTATTTCCTCAACCATTCTAGAATAAACACTTCCCCTGGAGTAAGAAGAAAGAAACATCTTGCATTTGCAGTTATATCAAATAGTGGTATGAGACTGGAAGAATAAAAATGTTTAAAACTGTCCCTATATAATTAGATTTCTTTTGGGGCAGATGACACTTGAGAAGGTCAAAATAGTAAAAATTATTTTTTTTTTTAAATCTGCATACAGGTGGATCTAGAGGGAGTATAGTGTGTGAATGCTTTAGTGGGGCTTTTTTGGCACTTTTAGCTAATAGCTGATTGCATCAGCTTTAGGTAAAAGTGCCAAAAAGCCTTTCTGAAGCACCCAATCTTTGCAGAGGTTGCAGAGAAGTAACACTCCACTTCTTCCAGTAAAGCATGGGAGGGGTTGGGGGTTTTCTGTTTTTGTTTTTTAATGTCTGAAGCAGCCACAGTTAGCAGGAGAAAATAAGTTGATTACTGGGAGATCAAGGCCTATCAAAAGAAAAAGGGTCATTCTCACTTTCCTTGTATGGAATTCAGGAGGTGGATAAATTATAATGTCTCATAAACCCAATATCAGTGCTTAGTCCTTGGTTCTTAGTGTCCAGCCAGCTTACACATTTTTGTTCCCAAGTTCACCTTATAAAGGTGTTGGGTAGATTTCCCTTGAACAGGAGGACATTGAGGGCAGAAATGGAGTGGTGGTTCTGTGAGAAATGTGCTCCTAATGGTGTGTGTCTCTGACCTTTCACATTTTTTTTCCGTGACTGCTTATTGTGCTGTGTAATTGCTGTTTAATTTCACCCACATAGTTGTCAGGAGGGGACTTGTACTGAATTGGGTGTATCACATTTTGGCAAAGGCTTGTGTAGGAACCATGGATTCTGATGGTTTTTTATTGGGGTGTTGATAGTAATGGCAGTGGAGATATGCTAACAAGGCAGGCACTTCTTGCTGAGAAGGGTGGTGGTGGATGGGTCATATTCGACCTGAGGAGAAGGGGGCAGCGGAGTCCCCCATGGCTCGGTCCTTGGGCCCGCAGTATTCAATCTCTTTATCAGCGATTTGGACGACGGGGTGAAAAGCAACCTGTTTTAAATTCACTGATGATACCA
>NW_017729000.1:19365416-19373838 GCF_001723915.1 Gavialis gangeticus
AAACAGGATGCGTTTCAATACTGAAAAGTGCAGGGTGCTGCACCTAGGCAGTAGAAACCAGCAGCACACTTATAAGATGGGAAACTCCCTTCTTAAGAGTATGGAGGCAGAAAGGAATCTTGGAGTCATTACTGACTACAAGATGAACACGGGCCGACAATGCGAGGTCACGGCTGGCAGGGCTAACCGGACCTTGTTGTGCATCCACAGGTGCATCTCTAGCAGGGCCAAGGAGGTGATCCTCCCCCTCTACCCAACACTGGTCAGGCCACAGCTGGAGTACTGCGTCTAGTTCTGTGCGCCCCATTTCAGGAGAGGTGTGAACAACATTGAGAGGGTCCAGAGGAGGGCCACCCGCATGATCCGGGGACTTAGGGCAGAACTTACAATGAGAGACTGCGGGACCTGAACCTGTTCAGCCTCCACAAGAGAAGGCTGAGGGGGGACCTGGTGACAGTCTATAAACTCACTAGGGGGACCAGAAGAGTTTGGGAGAGACCTTGTTTTCCCTAGCGCCCCCGGCATAACAAGGAATAACGACCACAAGTGGTTGGAGAGGAGTTTTAGATTAGACATCCGCAAGAACTACTTCACTGTCAGGGCGGCTAGGATCTGGAACCAACTTCCAAGGGAAGTGGTGCTGGCTCCTACCCTAGGGGTCTTTAAGAAGAGGCTTGATGCCTACCTGGCTGGGTTCATTTGAGCCCAGTTTTTTTCTCCTGCCCTGGCAGGGGGTCGGACTTGAAGATCTATAAGGTCCCTTCCGACCCGACTTCTATGATTCTGTGAAGGCTGTGTCCCACTTGATGTCTGGTGGGCAATGGAGAGTTTGCTTTTGATCATGAGTTGGACAAGGTAAGGGGGCTGTTTGAAAGGCAGGAGCAAAGGGGCTAAGAATATTTCTGTTGAGGTCTGATCTTTGTTGGGTATAGACTTGAAGTAATTTGGCAATTCTTCTGATCGCCTTCAGTGTGGGCTGGTAGGTTACCACTAGAGCTGTGTGGTTTCGGGCGGGGGGACGGGTTCCTTTTGTGTTGTAGCAAGTTACTGTGGGGTATTTGGACAGCTCTTTCAGATGTATAGCCTGTTTCTGTACCATCTGGAGTGTCCTCCTTGTACGAAGGCAGATTTTAGGCAGGTCAGCTGGGCATCATGAGGGGTTCTGCTCTGAGCCAATGCAGTGGTATCTGAGGCCCTGGCCTGGCTGTAGATAACAGCTTTCTTGGTGTGATTTGGACTGCTGGTCTTGTGGACATAGTATGGTGGTCCGTGGGTTTTCTATACGTAGCAGTATATAGGGTGACATCCTGGGTATGAACTGTGGTATCTAGAAAGCTGATGTTAGTGTACGAGTATTCTAGAGAAAGTTTGATCGCGGGATCATTATCGTTAAGTATGCAGTGATGCATAACATCATCTGTACCCCACTTTTCAAAATCCTATATCTACCCATGAATCTGCATGATTGATATGACTGCATGATGGGGTGGGGGCAGAGGGGAGGATACAGTATACAAAATATGCAATACGTGTTGGTAAATATTTTGCTGAACGCTGTTTTGGCTTAACGTGTAACAGAGTTCATGCAGCAAGTATCTTGCCAATAGGATTTCCTCCGTTAAAAAGGTAAAATGAGAAATATGTTGTCAGTGGAGTCCGCTGGTTGCTTTTGGCAGGTAGTTTTACCAGGAGGAGGTTGTTAATGCTTACTCTGTAATAACCCAGGATCCGGGATTTCCACTAGCCACAGGAAAACATGGTAAACCTGGGATTTTCTCATTTCGAGGAGAAAAACATGAGAAACAGTGGCTTTCCCCTTGCAAGTGGCAGCCAGGGCTCGGGCATTGCTGCAAGGGCCAGGGAGCTGTGTACCCAGGTCCCCAGCCGCATAGATTTGGCAGCTGACACTGCCCCCCCCCAGCAGGGCTGGGGGACTGTGGCTGGGGAGTGAGGGGCACCAGCAGTGCTGGGGGGCTATGGATCAGGAGTTGAGGGGCAATGACAGGGACAGGGCACCAGCATATTAGGGCTGCTTAGTGCCACAAAGCAGTGAGGCAAGGGACAGCTGCACCTGAATCTGCGTCCCAGTGAGTAAAGGGGGCAGGAGAAGCTCTGACTTTTTTATTCATTTATTTTTTTTTTTTTTAATTTTTTTTCCCCATGCTAAAAAACCCCAAATCAAACACCAAAATGTATAGGTGTGGAGAATTAATTTTATTATAGGAGTTGAAGCACTGATAGGCTTGCAAATTGCTTTAAAGTTTTAAGTATATCAATAAAACATTGTGTTCAACCGATACAAAATACGTGTGTGTGTATATTCTACATCAGAGAACTTGTGATATTTTATCAGAGTATTTGCAATTTTTAAACATTACCAGGGCTCTTGATTTTTCCAGCTTCACATTGTGCAAACTTAAATGACAAAAGACCTCCTTTTTAATGATTTGCTAGTACTTTCTTAGGCCTTCAAATGTTTTACCATGGTGAAATCACACACACCCCCACAAATTGTCTAAAACTTATTAAGCGTTCTCAGTGATTCTGTCGCCTTACACTCCTGCCCTTCCTATTTCCTTCGTCCCTGTGTCCTGTGCATTTGTTTTTGAGGGTATTCCATCTTTAAAACATGTAGCTTTTTCCCTGCTGAATTTAAAGGCATGTGATTTGTTAGAAATGCTTAACCAGTAACCAAAGGAAATTTATTGCAAGTGTCGATATAGTTCCTAGTATGCCCATACTGAAATGAGTAACGGCAGCAGTTTCATAATGGAATGACCCCAGCTCAATTTGTGGTGGCCCTCCCATTGTAAGCTTTATTTGTTTGTGGTATACACAATTGAGGACAGCAGGTTAAGTAATAAGATGAATATGAGAAATTCTAATGACATGAATAAAGAGGTTAATTTAGTATGGCACCTGTAAGCTGGCTGCTAATTGATAGACATGAAGATTTCAAACATTTCTTATGTATGGGAATGAAAAGAAAAAAATTGTGCTTTAGACATCACAAAGCCAGCTGAAGCATCAGGAAGAAGAGTAGATCCAAATAAATGGGACAATTCAAATGTCAGGTTTTTTTATTAGCGCAATATTTTTTTTTAAAGCTAGTTACTTGTGATTTTTTTCAGTGCATTTTGAGTCAAATCCCTCTTGCATTTTGTCTTGTCTTGGTCATGTAAAATATGCTACAGTTGGGATGATTGTACATGATAACCTTTTTAGGTAATTATAATTTGGTATTCTGTGCATTTTATACTGATAACCTTAAAGCACTTCTACTCTGTGATTTATTTAAATGTTAATAAATTATACATTTATGGCACTTTAGTAATTCATGTGAAAATTATTTGGAGTCAACTCAATATAATGTACTGCTGTGTGGTCTCTTGCGGCCAAAAATATGTCAAACAACAATTTCAGCCACTCTTCATTTTCACATTTTTAAAGTGACTTTGGGTTATCTGTAGATCAGCAAAAAACAGAAACACTTTTTAAGTGAACAGATCTCAAACATTAAAATCCATTTGATTAAAGGGACAGAACTTTCACATTGTTCAGCTTAGAAATATATACTACTTTTTACAGGTCTGAGTATACGTGAATGCTTCTTTGGTGCTGTGTGTGTGCACTTGATGGATGTCACTACAGGGTTCCTACCTCTTAAAGGGTTCCCAGTACTTGTAAATACCCTCTGTCCTTGCCTCCCTTTCAATGTTGTCCCCTGCCACATCTGGATGTAAACTCAATAAGGCTGCCCAAAAGGTAAGGCACACTTAAGGAACAAATCCATATGTGGTGCTGGAATTCCCCAGCCCCATCCCAGTTTTACTCTAGCTGAGACTTCTGGCTCAAGGCCTGCTCTTCAGGGCTGCCAGCTCCTGGCTTCAGCTGTGGTCACGCTTTATGACCCCCGGGTTCCGAAACTTGTGATAGTCGCCACATCTAGTCCAGCCCCCTGCCGAGGGCAGGATCATCCCTGATTAAACCATCCCAGACAAGTGTCTGTCCAACCTTTGCTTGAAAACTTCCAAGGATGGAGATGCCACAAGTTCTCTATCTGCCTCACTTCCAGTGCTCAGCCACCCTCAGACTCCTCCTCTCCAACCACAGTTTCCCCTGCTGTAGCTTGAGGCCATTGCTTTATTCTGTCCACTACAGCCATAGTGCAACGCTCACCTCCATCTCCTCTGTCATCACCTTGCAGGGATTTGAGAACTGTGATCAAATCCCCCCATTTGGTCTCCTCTTCTCCAGACTAAATAGCCCTTGCTCTTTCAGCCTGCCCTCATCAGTCTTGCCTCCCAGGGTCTGAATCATTTTTGGTGCTCTGCACTGGACTCTATCCAAATTGTCCACATCCTTCTCCCAATGTAGATGAGCAGTGTCGGTTTGGGATTTGCAAAGCGGAGGAGGGGGAAAGTAGCAGTGAGACCCAACCCTAAACCACCCAGCCTCCCTAATAAGGGGGTAGGGGCCCTGTTAGTGCGTAATGTAATATGCATGTGAAGCATGTGTATGCAATATAATGAACACTTTAACAGCAGTGCAAAAGATTGACCAAACAATCAGAAACTTTATAAAAAAATCTTAATGCGGGTTTGGCAAATAACAGTTGTAACTTGCATAAGGTGACCATAAGGAAATCTGGAACATTGTCCCTCCCCCCCAAGTCTGTGGCACTGCTGCAGGCAGTGGCAGGGGTGTGGGCACAGTGGCGGGGAGGTGGAGCTGCCTGGCACACTTTGCCACCCTGCCGGACTGTGCCCCACATCCAGGACCCTTAATTTTCCCCAACTGGTTGGGATCAGCCTCTGAAAACCAGGACTGCTCCAGGCAGACTGAGACATATGGTCACCCTAAAGAAGCAGCGCTAACATGGACTGTATGCATTGTTTCATTACTGTATTAACGATGAGAAGTACTGATCAACAGTAGCAAAAGCTTTGATTCTAGATTTGTGCCATCTCTGTATTGATGCAGGCAGAGTACAGATTGCTTTTCCTGAGTGCAGCTCTATGGCTGTCACTGTTGGTAACAAAAGCTTTGTGTCTTGAATGGTGTGGAACTTGCTAATTCGGTTGGCCTCGAGCCTTAATCTTGCCAGATATCACCACCAGCACTTCTTTTCAGATGGAAAGTGTTCCTTTTAAAGGAGCGAAAAGTGATGCAAATAATGAGGATCCTTGTATCTGTTCCTGTTAGGAGAAATTTCCAATGGAAGGCAGATCCAGTACAAAGACCCAATCCAGTAAAAAGTGGTCACAGAGTTGAAAGGGAGACTCTCTAGCTGCCTTGAAACCAGAATTACAGATGCCTGAACAGTAGCAGCAAGAGAAGCATTCTTTAACTTACTGAGTCATCTGGAGGTGTCCATTGAAACCATTTGTGCAGACAGAACATGTCACTGGATGTAAATGCAATTTCCCAGGGAATAGGCCTCTTGAATAAGCCCAGTTTCAGGAGAACATGGTGTGTGCCTTTGTTGCACCCAGCTCATGGGTAAGGGATCTAGCTCCCAACCTCTGGTCCTTTCAGTCCAGCCTTGGGCAGAGGGGGCTAATTGCAGCTGCAACAGTGGTAGGACTTTCTATGGAAAGCCAAGCCAGTCATTGCTTTTATTTCATCTGTATTCAGTCAGGGGTCTTCTGCCCTGCAACTTCCAGATAACGATACTTCTTTTTTAAATCAAAGCTTGCACGGTGTTTTATATGTACAGTTTCCCCTGCTTCAGTTCAGTAAGCTTTTAATAGTTCACTTGGTCAACTGAATATAGCAGGTTGGAAAGGGCCAATTTTTCTGAATGGTCTCTAACCACTATGTCTCTAGCAAGACCCAAATATAAGTAACCCAAAACAAGGAATGCCCAAGAGCATTGTGCGTGAAGCTTAATTTGCTGAACAGATGGTGCAATAGCTCCATTAACCCAGAAATCTCTGTTTCAGGCTGCCCAGAAGCAAAATTTGTTGGATAACTGAGATGTCTGTGGGGTCTGGAAGTATAATAGTCCTGTACAATTGGCTAATTTTTTAGGGCCAAACTAAGAGGGAGTGGGTCATTTCTGTAATATCAAGTGTCTACTAATTCAGCATCCGCTGACTGCTATAGCCAAGATACCCAAGTGGATAGGTACTGTGGCCTGCTCCAGTACAGCAGTTCCTATGTTTTGTGAAGTCATCTCTGGATAACCTCTTTCTGATGTGTTAGGCATAGCAGGATAAATGCTAATACTAAATTTAAATGTATGTTGCATTTAATTAACTGTATATGCAACTGGCTTTCTGCCAGAGTGTATGCTTGCTTTTAATTGCTCTTTTGAAACTGTTTTAATGGAGTTACATATGGTGGTGCTGTTAGGAAAGTTGGGCTTCATTGTAGAATCTGCACAGCAGGTAAACTGAGGCATACATTAAATCACTTGCTGAGAAGATCTTCCAACAAGGCAGTGGCAAAAGCAGGAGTAGGAACCAGGATTTGAAGCTACCAGATAGCAGTACTTACCCTCTGAGTAGACTATTTAGGGTTCCAATAATATCAGTTTAGTGACTAGCTGCTTCTATGGCTTGAAACTCAAAACAATAATAATATGAGAAGAGTTAATTTTATTAAAACCAAATAACCACTGCTCTTCATTAGAGACTACTATTAGATAGTTGAACAAACTTTATGATCCCAAAGTCAAGTGCAACACTTTATGAATTTGAATGATTTGGTGGAGAAGCAGCTGCATGTTTGTGAGAGCTTAGCACTCTGGTAAAGATGGAGGAGGTAGGAACCTGGTGATTGAGGCCATGGAAGGAGATTAGGGAAGGCTTTTGGGTCAAGCTTTGTGGTAGAAAAAGCAGTGCTGTAAGCAGGGTTGTCTGGTTGTATAAATTCCTCTGACATTGAAGACAGTAAAAACATTGTGTAAACAAATGCAATCGGATCCTTACTCATAAACCAGCTTTGTTTTTTAACTTGAGTAACTTAAAAGAGCCTGAATTTTGGCCAGCTGCTCAGGTCAAAGTGTGGGTAGGTAATGTCAGGAAGTATCACTTGAATCCTTAGCTCTATGTAGTATGTCTGTGCTGCTGTGCTTAGTCCAATGTTGTGCTGTACTTGTTTGCCACTGGATATGTGCTTCATAATTTTACATATATCCAGTAAATGGGATTAGATTTACATAGGTATTTTAGCTGATGGCAAGTGCAGCATTGTTGTTTGTTTTCTGGAAGACGCATTAAGCCCCGGTAAACTTTCAAATATATTCTGTTGTTTCTTTGTTCCAGCTATTCTGTGGCCATGTCTTCACTGCTAACAGCAGTTAGACATGCCCTATTTATTCCCTGGACAGGATGTAGGCTATGCTGCTTTCATAACCTGAAAGCATTACTAGCTGCAGCTTTTAAGTTCGGAAGTGAAACCTTTTGGGCTAGAGCTTGCAAATATCTGAGCTAAGAGAATGTAACCTAATTGATACTGTTGGCAAAGAGCAAATGACAAAACCTTGTATATTTATTTTAAAATATGTATTTATTTAAAAATAAAGATTCATGCAAATTACTTTATCCAAATAAGGGTCTACAGTTAGGAAATGTCTTCTCGAAACAGGATTACTTTGTGTTTTTTCTTGAATTGCTTCATGCTGGAAATGCGGGACGGGGACCATGTGAATAAACAGTGGTCATAATTGCAGTATTTCTGTTGTAAGGGATAGTAATTAAATCTTCATTATTGGAACTAGCATTCACTTCAGTCCTTATCTGCGTGTTGCAATTTGTTACCTGTCAGCAGTTCTAAACACAAATTATGGAAGGAGTTGAGTCTCAAGATAACTTGAATTGCATCTTATTTAGACTTGGTTTGATACCACATCCTGAAAGGTTTCATAGTGTTCACTACTCTTGGGATCAGCTGTTTCAATTAACTTAAGAGCTAGGAGTAAGCTGTGCCGTGAAAGCTGATTCAAGATCCTCCATTAAAGATATCTAATAATGTACTGATAGGACTTCAGTATATTTTTCTCTCTCTCACCCAAAACAACATTAGAAAATCATTAATGGTGTGTAGTCTAGTAATTAAGTCTGGTCCTACTGAAAAAAATAGTTGTTCTTTGGTCAAGAGGCCTGCTTCTTACAAGTTTGTTCTTAGTCCTACCTGTTTAATTTAGTGACATACTTTATCTCCAGTCCATACTGTGATACAAGTGAATTTTGTGGATGAGTGAATTATGAGGATATTATCAAAAGTATTAACCATGTTCTAACTAC
Source organism: Gavialis gangeticus (assembly GCF_001723915.1). Taxonomy (NCBI): domain Eukaryota; kingdom Metazoa; phylum Chordata; order Crocodylia; family Gavialidae; genus Gavialis; species Gavialis gangeticus. The sequence goes on from NW_017729000.1 coordinate 19,373,669, forward strand.
AGACTCTAACACTTGATGTAGCTTTTCCTGAAAATGTCTACTTGGCTGACTTGATGGTAAAAATATTCTTATAAGATGAGCAAACTTAATTTGATTGCTGCTGAGACAAGACTGCCATAAAAAATCTATGCCGTTCTTAGTTTGTTCTTTTTTTTTTTTTTTTTTTTTTT
>NW_017729000.1:19373943-19377092 GCF_001723915.1 Gavialis gangeticus
TTTTTTTTTTTTTTTTTTTTTTTTTTTTTTACAGTAGGAACCACATTTTGAATGCGGTTTTTTTTTTTTTTGAATGCTGTTTTTTACAGTAGGAACCACATTTTGAATGCTGTTGAATAAATGCTGTCAGCCTGCCACATGCTATATTAGGAATGTGATTTTACTCCCAAGTATTTTGAGTTTTGGTTGGACTTATTTGGGATAATAGCGTACTTAATATAAGTGTGGGCAGTAGTTATAGCCATTCCTGGCTAAGTTCCATCAAGATGTCTCTGAAGTTACATTTGAGTAAACTTTGGGCCCACGATTTGACTGTGACTTGTATTTGCAGGTCCTGACTTAAAACATTTTCTTGTTCAGATGTTCTTATTTAGTTAATGGGCTGCACAATTGACTTGGCTAGAAGGAAAACTGTTTGCCAGGAAATCTAATCAATTTTTATGTGGTGGGGCTAGGAGGAAAAGGTGGTCTTTAAGTGGCACTAATTGTCAAATTAGCTTGTGCTGCTAAGTATACAATCAGAACATCACAATCTGATTTTTACTCAGGAAAATGAAATGTTTGGTTCAGCTCATGTGATTTTTTTCTTCTTCAATTGGCCACTTGGCAAATGCAGTGAATGGAAGCAAGCTTTCCTTGTGCGCTGTATGCATCTATCTCTTTGCCAGAAAAAAATGAAACCAAAACAAAAGAGCACTACTATAGGTGGAGCTAGTTAAAATGCCTGTAGTTTCCTTGGAGTCCAAGAACAGCAGAGACTGCCTATGCCTAAAGATGGGTGATTGTGCCCGAAAGCTTGCTAAGACCTTACTAGACCAACTGAGTAGTTGGGGAAAAAAAAGAGATCGCATCTACTCAAAGAGCCTTGCCTGCCTGTAGTTACCAAACACTTTCCATTTGAAAGCCCGGTTCTCTTAACTCTGCCAAACTAAACCATTCAGGCAGAAATTTTCTATGCCAAGTGTCTACCTCAGGCTTGCATTTGAATGTATAAGAGTTTCACACACATCACAACAGAGGGCAGGCCGACTTTCTTGCACTCCCAATGTTTCCCCTACTGGGATACCTTGTTACCCCTTGCATGAGCAACTACTAAGTATCCTGACTCAAATGCAGAGGTGAGGAAGAGTTAGGCAAGAAAAAGATCTGGGTAGGAGATAATGGGATGAAGGTGGGGTGACAACAGGAATGTGATGGCGAGGCCTGTTTAGAACCACTATAACCCATCATTTTTTAGTCTAAAAATGTCCCTTGTCTAGTGGCACATCACTGAAGTCAACCAGCAAAGGGTCTCATCCTTCTCTAGTAGCCTGCTACTGGTCCACATGGATGGGTAAATATGGTTTCAAATGCTACAATTAATTTTGGTTTTTAAAAACCTCATTCCCAAGGTTGTGAGGACAGACTCAAAAGTCAGCAAAAGCCGCAGTCAGCATGCAGGCAGAATTTGACCCTGGATGTATTCTTGAAATTTGTGATAGGTGCGTTCTTATATAGAGAGAGACTTTCTGCAAATTTAAATTCTTTTTAAATAGTATTCTTTATTTATGTTCTGCTATAAGTGTCTGACCAGACAAAACTCAGTCTCTTAGCTTACAGAATCTCAGACCTCACAGTCATCTTTATTCAGATATCAGTGAGGCTTCTGAGGAGCTATTATGGGTAAGATTATCAAAATCAGGACCCATACCTTAGAACTTTGCTGACAGCAATGGGAAGAGAGAATGGGGGAAATAGCAAACCAGAGCCTATCACTGATTTAGTTTAAATATCTGTTTTTATTGGGGGGAGGCTTACAGGGGGGTTACATGTTAGGGTTCTGTCATTTCATATAAAAATGTATGGAAATTGGGGAAGGCTGGAGAGAGGCTGGTATACCCGTGGAACGAAATGAATGTGAGGTAGTAGTCTACTTCAGCAGGGTCACTGAGGACAGTCACTAGAGGGCAGCCGGTCTTCCGGGCTTTCCTTGTGCCTATGTTAACCGCCGAGATATCTGGACAGATGTGCTTGTAGTGGGCTGTTGCCCAATCCCTATACCTGGTCTCAATCTAGTCAGAATTGTCTGTCTCAGCTGGCTGCTACCCTTAACTCTTGGATAGCATCGTGGGAGTGAAGAAGACAGAAGTGCAAACAGAGGTTATAAAGAGAAGGTTTTTGCACTGAATGGTACAATCTGAATGACAGAAAAAGGCTTGCATAAAAAACAGCTGCATCTAATACATAAACCAAAGCCCCATGCTTAACAGGTTATTGATGTGTTACCTTTTAGGCCTTATTTAGTTTACTAGGCAGTGTTAAGTATGCCCTAAAGCAGAACGAGATCTCTACACTTCCCTCTCCTGAATGTAATTTTCACTTACACCTCCTTCTCTGTACAAGATAGAGGCCAAACACTATTAAAGAACATTAAAGGAATAATGCCACAAAACTGATATGCTATAAATACTGACAGCAAATAAGTTAATTTAGGGAAATGGAAAATAATGTATGAAAGAAGCATAGAAGGAAGGCATTGGGAACATCTGCACACTCTGAGCTGTACACAGAAGTTTTGACTCGTAGACAGAGTGAGAGAGTCTCCCTATATGTAACATGGGGACAATCAGACCTAGTAATACTTGTGGCATTGTATTAACCTTGGATATAGTGTCAGACTGATCCAGGGGAGCTGATGTGATTGAAGGCATCTGGGCTCTCTTGAAAACTAACATTTGAGTTTATAGTTTGACAAAAATAATGGAAAGGAATAGGTCTGGTAGGAAGTAAAGAAAGGGAGGTAAAAATTACTACTACTAAGAGGAAAATAATCAAACGGAAAGGTGAGCTGAAGGTCAAGGCTAGAAAAAAGGTGCAATAGAGCAGTCTCAGCTAAAATAGCCTCAGAAGGGACAGGAACTCTGTATCTGACTGAATAAAATACTCCGTTACAAGGAAGAAGAGGGACTATTTTAATGTGGGGGAAAGGATTTCTGAAAGTACTTAAAAATGTAGTGGTAAGATTATGCAAGGTGTTTGGGTTTTTTGGTCTCAATGACTGACCTAAACATTAAGAAATTGGAGAGGACCAAACTTCCAATGTTTCTGTTTTTCTCGTTAAAGTGAAAACCTGAAATACTTTGTTTTAGGTGTTTACTCCCCCCCCCCCC
>NW_017729000.1:19377185-19380543 GCF_001723915.1 Gavialis gangeticus
AAAAAAAAAAAAAAAAAGAAAGAAAAAAGAGGGGTAAGACCTACAAAAGTGCTGGTGGAGGAGATGGCAATGTCACCATCAGTCGGTTAATAGCTCAGGGTTTAGACCATCCACCCAGAATTCATGTGACGCAATGCCCTGTGGGGGGTTGAATCCATGCCTGCCAACTCCCAGGAGAGTACCCTAACCACCAGACTACCTGGTATTCTGGCACAAAGGCTCACTGCCTTATCATTGACACTGTTTCATGTTGTACAGCATAATGAAATGTTCACGTGACAGAGCAAGAATAAGCAACTACTCTCTACACTGGTGATTAGGACAAACTCCCTGGAGACGAGGGACTGTAAAACAGATGTCAGCAGCCAGCAGGCCAGAGTGTTTTCTCCTGATCCAAGAGGAGAAACTGAGGAAGGCCCATCTCGGCACCCTGTAACAGTGATTTTAACCAAGGTGACTTGAGATCCTTCTAAAGGTGCTATGGGGGTGCCATGCAATGTTAGCACTGCTAGGTGTGCAAACATGAATCGCAACATAAACCCAGAGATTTTAAATATGAATCCACAATGTCAAAAACCCCTTGACTTGTGGTTTTTCTGAGTTCTTTCCAACAAACATTGTAATACTTCCCACTCACTTTTTGCCTGCAGAAAAATCAGAGCTGGCATTTTCGGAGGGGTTCCTTGAATCTAAGAAGTTAAGAGCCACTGCCCCACAGGCTACTGATTGAGATATTGCCCTGAGAGATGAGAGGTCTTGACTGAAACCCATGCCCTGAATTTGAGGGGGTCCTTGAACTCTGGTCTGCCATCTCTCAGGTGAGTGCCTAATCCCTAGTGAGACCAAGTAGGTAAAAAGGGCACTCACCAGGGAGGAGGGACACCCATTTTCTGGTCTCTGCTCCAGAGAAATGTTTGAGTGAAACAGCATAAAGAATGAAAGTTCTCACCCCGAAACACCTTGTAGCCTGATGGTTAGGCAATCTGGGAAGGAAGATGTGGGCTCTGTCCTATGAAACACAGGAGGAAATTGAATCTGGATCTTCCATATCCTATGCAAGTGATCTAACCCTTGTGTATTAGAGGAAAAGGGGAATGATTACACTGGCAGCAGTTTTTGTGACTGTTTTGCACAAAAAAAAAAGATCTTGCAAATTTGATCCCCTTTCATAAATGCATGTGGGAGATCCAGGTCTATTGTCAATTAATTTACTACGTGGAGAAAAAAATTCACCCACTTTTATGCAGGAGCACGCAAGGGACTAGTGCTCCTAAATCTCCTAGGTGCTCGAGGAAAAAACTCTCCCAGGGTTTGCTATAACATTTGAGTTATAAACCTTGTGTTCCCTTGGAAAGCTTCCATTGTCTTAATGCAGCCCTCTACCCAATGTAGTTGAAGAACGTTACACTTTCTTTTCCTGAGCATATCAATCCTCCTGTTATGGCAGGTATGTTTGGGTGAAAAACTATGCAAGACTCTGAGAGACATTAGAGAGGAGATGCAGAGTTTCTAAAAATACAGTGTAATGCATAAGACTGGAGAGCGCTGTAGCAGCGCAGGGAATTCAGCTGGTGTGTATGCAGCTGCCAGTGCCAACTACACAGCCCAACAGATTCTGTTCCTTAATAAAACATAGTTAAGTGGCACAGAAAGCTTTGTCTTGTCAACACTGATACCATGCAAGGGACTTGCTGGGGAAGTACAACTAACAAGGCGCACAGCTTCTTTTCCCCAAACTCTGACGTAGAAGACGGTGTGATTTTTATAATTAAAACCCCTAAGAATGTAAATGTGGAAAGTTTGAGTGTAATGTCAGGTGACAGGATTTCTCCCCTTCTCCTTTGATTATTACATTTTAATTTCAAATTTTAATGAAGATTTCAGGGAGCATTAACGTAAAAGGGATGTGAAGGTGGCACAAAGCTGAATAATTTTATAGAGCTACAGGGCACACATGCACACACCGGTGTAAAATCCTCCTCTTTCCCTGTGACGCTCAGCCTGAAGAGCATCAGTGATTTTTCCTTCTGGGTGAGGGGGGTTGGTTTGTCTAGAAGCATCCTGTAATTCTCCATGCTGACTTCTGTATGCAATAGGAACAAATTGAAAGGATCCTCAAAGTGGGTAGGAAGAAGCGTGCTCTGGGGCCTTGGGCGAACCATTTAATCTCTTGCAGGTTCAACTGCGAGGTATGTCTGGGTTTAAGATGTCTCGGCCCATTCTTAATGAACCTGTTCTGAGACTACTGTGACTAACTAGTTTGAAGTCAGGCTGGAGGCATCAGAAACATTTGCTAGTATAGGCAAATTAGCAATTCTTCCTGTCTTCCAAGAACTCAGTGGTGTTAACCCTGAAAGATGGGTGGGATTTTAAGGTTGCAGGACTAGATAAATGTTTTGTACAGTGTTCCCTGCCCGCCCCCCCCTCCAAAACCATCTGAGGAGAGAAGTCCAAAGTATTATCTCAAGATGCCTGGATATGGGTTAACTGGAGAAGAAAGTTTGAAATCTCAACCTTAATCACCATGGATGGCATTTTAATGAAGTGAAAAACCATTATCTCCTTGCTGCCTTCCTGATTGTGACAAATGTGTATTAAATATGATGTGAATGGGGCACTTTGGCATGAAGTGTGAAGACATGAACTTGCTTTCCACAATGTTATTACCATGAATTTTGCTCCCAACCTGAAAAAATATTTGATCCCTGGAGGGTGTGAATGGAAGCATGGTCTCATATTACACACTCTAGTGATCCCCTTTGGTTGATAGTTGGAAGGATGTAGTCTGGCTTCACAGAGTCAGATGGAAGGTTTTAAAAAGAGAGTGTGTGTAAGGGAAAATATGTTAACTCATAATGCATAGCCTACGTCCTGACTGCTGTTTTCAAGGATGAAATAGTGTCACAGAAATTGAAAACAGTGTTTAGCTTATCAAGTTCTGACGGAATAGGTTGTCAGCCCTCCTATAACTACATGATCTCTTGCTCTTTCTGAGAAACCCAATTCTACATAATTCTGTGCAATGTTGCATGTGTGTTAGAAGTAGCCTTGGCCTCTACTTTTCTAATCATGGTTTGATATTTTTCTTTAGACCAGACCACTATTTTTGAAGTGTGTTCCTGTAGGCAAATATCCAAATATTGGCATTTGCAGGTTCAATTTATTGTAGACCTAAAATCATATTCACAGAAATGGTGAGAGAACTTAAAAACCAGGCTCTAAAATCTGTTTGCATCTTTAATTGTTCATTGTTTTGACTATTCTTTGTGTGTATGGCTGTGTCTTTGAAGAGAAGCAATGGCTTTTCTGGCTTAGGATTGTGGTTCAACACATTAGAAACTCCTACTGCAGAGTAACT
>NW_017729000.1:19385543-19387900 GCF_001723915.1 Gavialis gangeticus
CCAGGCTCTAAAATCTGTTTGCATCTTTAATTGTTCATTGTTTTGACTATTCTTTGTGTGTATGGCTGTGTCTTTGAAGAGAAGCAATGGCTTTTCTGGCTTAGGATTGTGGTTCAACACATTAGAAACTCCTACTGCAGAGTAATTCTAGTATTTATTTTGGTTCTCAGTCTTTCAACATATACCAAAAGCTGATCCTTCCAGTTTTTCTCAAAATGCCCTTTTCTAATTCCCGTTGACTTCAATGGAGATCGACTCCATTGGATTCTGGTACATTGCTTTCGCTACAATATTTCAATCTGATACCTAGATTAAGTTTTAAAAACAAAACGTGTCTTTTGACTAGGAAGGAATCTTACAGTAACATTTTAATATTGTAAATTCAGGTAGACACAACTTTTGCAGCACTGCAAAGCCGACTTTGTTACAGTTGATGAAATGCTTCACTGTTGTTCTCTCATCCTATCCATATTCTCCAAGATTGCCTTTATAAAGATACATCTGTTTAGCTTTGGTGATTAGCAGAAACATTAGCAGGCCTACTGTTTCAGGACATGAATAATTAATGTTTGTTCCTCATTAATTTCTAGTGAAACAGAGTCTTGTTAGGACTACATTTAGATATATTTCTAGAATTAAGAACAAATATAACTATCGAGCTGTCGAACTATTAAGAAACTTGCCTTTTTCCGCCTTGGAAAATACTGTCATCTTCATCAAATTAACACAGGCAGAAATAAATAGATATTCAAACCTCAATAAGTTTTACCATCGCTCAGACCCTCATAGTTACTCAGTGGTAACATCATCAAGCTTTTTTTTTTTTTTTTAGGCTATTTTTAAAAGTTTATCAACATGTACAGTGCTAGTCCTACTCTCCAAATGGTAAAGCACTTCTCTGTTACTCTTTGGTAAATGTCCAGTTTTTGAGTCACGGCGCACAAATGCTAATGATGTGGGGGTTTTCCACCCTGAGTTCGGGATGTGATTTTGAAACACAGGACACTTTGGCATCAATTTAATGGATTCTTTTTTTCTTTCCACTTTGGGTGTCTGACCCCAATTTGTGGCTCTAACATACTGACTACATCAAAAAAATCTCATCTTCTGCTTCCCACATCTTTTTTTATAAATGTCCATAAGCTCATGGTATGTGTGAACATTGCTTTATACAGGTCTTGCTGTACATAGAAGTGAAATAAAGTGAGCATCAAGTGAAATCCAGTTTTTGATTACTTTTTTAACTTTGCTTTTCACTAATAAAGCCCTTCATTTAGAAGATGCTTCTCTTATAAAAAGTATCCTCCTTGTACACTGAAACCTGTTCAAATCACCCGTCCTTATGAGAAGATTCCTGCTGCGAAATGCGTCCTTATGTGCCCAAACGTTCTTCTGCTCTTGTTAAATGGTGATGGCCTGGTAACAAGTGGCTTGCCTTGAGTGCTCATTTAAGATGGGTTTAGCTGCATAAGTTACAAGCATCGTTATTTTAATTTCCTGGAAGGTGCTATATTTTATATACACTCGCACACTAACTTAGGAAATGCAGCTTGATGAGTTGTATGTATGTGTGTATATATATGGATATATAATATACACATACATGCATACAACTCATTAAGCTATATTTCCTGGACCCTGGAGTGCTATTTTCATAATTTATCACTACTTCTGGACAGACTCCATAAAACAAAACAGTTTAATTGATGTCTTATTTCAGTCCTATCCTGAGGTGGGGAGCAGGGGGTTTTGACTGACTATTGGTTCAGCCCAGGCCGTTAATAACACACTTACCACTGATAAATAGCATTTTCGGTTAAAAATGAGTTGGATGCTCCCAGCCCAGTTCCTAGTGGTGAAGGATTTTCATCTCACCCAGCACTACCCAATCTTTCTGAGCTTTTGATCCTACTTCTCAATCTTTTCTGGGTTCTTGACCCCACTTCCAATTTAAGCCTCACTTCAAAATGCTTTTCAGAGGGACTTGTGACCTCCACTTTGGGAACTATAAATCTAAGTCTTTTGTGCTACCAGTGCCACTGGTTGCTTGGTCAGTCTCTGCAGAGAGCCCAAGGATTAAATTCTCATATCGGCAGCAGGAATCTGTCCTCGTCAGGACTGAGCTACTGCAGTGGAGTGGACGTGGGGCAGTATGTGCATTGTCCTAGTTGTGCTGTGAAGAAGACTCCAGAGCTGTTGTTACCTCTTCTATGGCCACAAAATTGACATATGCACAGATTTAATTCAAGAACAAGGCAACAAAGAACTTATATTGCTCTAGTTGTAGTACCTGGAGACTTGGGCTGGGTCAGCATCCTCTTGTGCAGGCACTGCACAAAAATTAATCAAGGATGGTC
>NW_017729000.1:19392900-19397586 GCF_001723915.1 Gavialis gangeticus
TAAAAGGACCTGCTGAAGGACTCGTCTCTATACCATTATTCCATAATATATTCCGTTATCTGTGGGGGCACATTAATTGTTTGTACCATAGCACTGTGAACTACTAGCGTTCTTCCAGGTGCAGAGCAGCTGTTTATCTTGCTACCCAATATGCATGGTCATTCTATGGAGACAATAGGCTGGGTCAGCATCCTCTTGTGCAGGCACTGCACAAAAATTAATCAAGGATGGTCCCTGCTCTGCAGAGTTTAGTCTGAAAGACCAGGAGGAACAGGCAGAGGCAAGAGTGACTGAAATCATGAGCAAAAAATTATTAAAGCACAGACTAGTTGTGTGCAGAGCACTTGCCTAATCAGCAGCCTGAACCATGACTTCTCATGGGCTGACATGTACCTATGCTGTCACCAAACTCTGGTGATCTCCCATTTACAGGGAAGTAAATTATGGCCAGGCAACATCAAACGGTGACGGAGAATAAAGCAACTCTCAACTGTTGCCTGTTCTTTCGTGCACAGTCCATTGATCCATTTTGATAATGACTGCTGAATTATTATATGGCCCAGGAATGATTGTTTTGCAGAACAGATCAATACTCCTGATGAGATGGGTACTTACTGGAAACTTCTGCTTAATAAAAGTCTTGCTACTTTGTCTCAATGAAAAGCTCTAGGTCTTTTTATTTTCTTAAGTCCTCTCAGCAATCATTGAACAGAATTGTATGACAATCCTCAGAATGGCTTGGAGAATGTGCCTTGAGCTGTGTAAATAAAAGGGTTGAAGCCTACAAGTGCCTAACAGGTTTTTAATGAAGCCATTGCAAATGATGGCAGTATCTTGCCAGTTAGCTGTATTGCACATAACTTACTGTAGGAGGCCCTGATATGAGCCTTCCGCATTGCTCTTGTACTGAGTTGCTCTATTTGGGAAGATGGGAGCCCCTAGGCGCTGGTAGAGCAGGGTTTAAATGATCTGTTTTTGATCTGATAGACATGCTGGATTTATGTTGCTGTGTTGCAGGAATTCCCAAGCAATGTAAGGGATCTGAAAGGGCTGTTACTTCTGTACACTTCATAGCAGACCCAGGGATCAGGACCAAGACTGCACAAAGGAGAGCATAAATCTACCTTTGTCTTTACCATCTACACCTCAGCAGAACCTGAACTTCAGGGCCTTCATCTAATGCTTTTTTGCAGAAATGTATACTGAAAACTTTAGAAACTTGCTGCTATATGAGCTTTTGACAAATTATTTAGCATCTTGGCACCTGTGTGCTTCTTCATTTGGGAACCAGAGATGACGTTCTTGTAAGTAGTTTGAGGCTTAACTGAAGTTTGTGAAGTATTTTAGGGAATGTAGATAAAAGGTGTGACATTAACATTTTTATTGTAGATTCTCTATCTGTTTCTGCAATACTGCTAACTAGAATAAATCCTCTGTACAAAACTGGGTTTATTATACAAGCAGGCCTCTGTGTGCAGCGCACAGGTGTAAAATCAGTGAGTTTTTATCTGTACAAACCCAAGGATTCCATAAAAACATTTGGCATACGTTTGGAATATGGATGAGAACTTTGTTGTAGTATTTCAAGGTGTATCCCTTGCCCAATCCCACAATGTAAAAATATTCACCTCTGAACTTTGGTAGAATTTAATCTATAATTGCTGACCACTTGGACATTTTCCACTTAGTGCTGCTGTTCTTGTAATTTTGTAGTCATCAGGCATCTGACCTTTCCTCAGACTCCTAAGTCACTTTTCAGGGCACAACTGCACTTTAATAGTACACCTCCTCTAACCATCTCCATTGCTATCAACACATGCTATAGCTCCTTTACCAAGAAATCAGATCCCCTTTTCCAAGCAGCTCTCTGTCCTCTTCTCCCCCTCTTGCAGCAATCAAGACCTGTTTAAGAAACCTATCTCCTTTCCCTACACAGTCACAGCTCAAGTGGCTAGTGAGAGGGGGCAAAATGGGCTGGATCACATCGCGTGTCCACTACAGGAGTTGATGGTCAGGGTTAAACAGAGAAATTTTTCACGTGAGGTCCCATTGCTTTGTGAATTGCTGGGTCAGTGTCAAGGGCCCAAAGAAATCATTGGTGCTGGTTTTGCATGAAGCTGCCCTTGCTGCACTAAGATGGTCCCATTCAATTCCTATCTCTCCCTGTTGAGGGGGTTGTCTCCTGGCAAGTCTGCATCTCAGTCTAAATTAATTTCAGGTGCCTTATTTATATATTGCATTTTCAGGGACCTTCTGCTGGTATACACTATTATGGGTCAGCTCCTCAGATAACTTTCATCTGGTTAAAAGTGAGCAAAGCCCTTATATCCCTGTTTAACCCTCTTCCCTTCTGCTGTCTTCAACCTGCATTGACATTGACTGCTATAAAATTGAGCCCCGCATGTTACTTTATAGCCTATCAAACTTCCCCTCTGTAGGACCTGTTTGCTTTGAAACTCTGACACTGCAGTCAGCCAGCCTTGTGACTATGCCAGGTAGCTCCGGTAACTTAGCAACTTTCTTTTTGCTTTGTTAAGTTGGGCTGTTCAATCTCCTTAATGAATAAGAGAATCAAGCCAAGGTAATTGATGCTTGGCCGTTTAGCTGATGAATAATTGACTGTCTGGGTAACCCTAGATATTTCCTCGATCAGATTGTGCAGTGGAACGGCCATATCATACCATGTGCAGAGTTTCTTGCTCTTTTATGGTGTCAGAAATCTGCATTCAAAACCCAAAGCACAGGGAGCCCTTAATCCTTCCTTCAAGAAGCAGTATGTTTTGTAATCAATCACTGGGACTGAAAATCCCAGTTGTAATGTGACCAACTTAGTCTCTAAGTCTTAAATTAGGCCTGAAGGCTACGCTCATGGTCAGATCCAGAGCAGAGGGGGGAAAAAGCCAGGGAATAAAACAAGAAACCCTCCCTCTTCAAGGACGTGGAATGATTACAGCATCTGATCAGATCATCTGGACTCGGAAGCAAGTAGGATGCTATTGTGTTTTAGAGCCTGCAAAAAAAAAAAGAGGTGGGGGGACGACTTATTTTCTATGCATCTCTAAATATGAACTTTTTAGCAAAAGAGCAACACTAGCAAAAAAAAATTGCTGTAGAATTTGATGCAAGTGGCAATTTAATTAAAACACCCAATATTATTAAAATCCCTCAAATTTTTGGTTTTGCAGTTATAAAAGTTCCCACCAGACTATTGTCCACTGAAAAGTAGAAGGGGCTGGTATATATTCAGTAGCATGTTGTATTATACTGCAAAAGTTCACTTCATTTATTTCTATGCATACTCTTTCCCAAGCAAATTGTGTAACAGTGAAATACCAGGCCTTGGACTCCAAGGCCATGTCCAGATGAGCACAGTTCTGTGGTACGTGGCGATGCAGGCACGTCTGTGACGCCATACCAAAAACTTCAAGAATTACTAGCACACCTTGCAATGAGGGGGAAGGGTAGAGATTAACCCTGGGTCAAAAAAACCTGCACAGAAAAAAAGCAGGGTGGCATGTGTGGCAGCAGTGCGCTGCCCAAAACCAAAGCCTGGCTGGCTGGACCCACAGACCGGCTGCCAGCCAAATTCCCAGCCACAGGAGCACCGCCCAGGCACCCAGGACCCCAGGTAATGCTGCTGGGGCCAGCACACTTGCTGGCCCCAGCTTCCCCTCCCCCGCTGAGGGTAACCTGCCACACACCAGAGTGTGCATGGCGCAAGTGTGCCCCAGGGGCAACTAGCAGTGGCACAACGTCTGCTGCTGCTACTTGTCCCCAGGAAGCTGGAGAGCCACGTTTGTCTGGACGCAGCCCACTGGGCTTTGGCTTAGGCCCTGCCTGTGCATGGAGCCTTTTCCCTGCTGCACCTCTCCCCAGTCTCAGACTTGTGACGGAGACAAAACTAGTGCACGGGGTGGCACAGGCACTTTTGAGTGAGCCCAGCCCTGGTGTTTTATCCCGATCCCACCCCGAAATATTTGTAATAATTGACAAGGCGGGGAATTCTCTCTCCCACCTACTGCAGTGCCACATTTTGGTCTGCAGATCCTTTCTGATGGCAAACCATCTGGGCTCTTTTAACTTGTTATTGCTTCTCCTTTGGACTTCTTCCCTCTGGTCATAAGGTGTCACGGCAGCAGCCAGGGCCAGGACCATCAATATTTTACAGCTTTCATTAAAGCCAGCTCAGCAGCTAGCCTAACCAGTCTGGCTTCTTTCAAACCCGACGGCGTCGTGGGGCGGGGGCCAGGCTCCCGCGACGGCGGGGGCTGCCTCGCACCCCCAGACCCGCCAGGCCGGGGAGGGGTGCCGGTGTGCGGGGAGGGGAGCGGGGCAGAGCAGCTCGCTGGTGCGCAAGCAGCCGAGCCACGATTTTGCCTTTTTTTTTTTCTCTTTCCCCTCCCTCCTTTTATTTATTTACCGTAACTAGACGGTGCCAAAGAAAGGCCGGCTAATAAGTAGACAAAGGCGTGCAATTCATCCCTCTATTAATTACCTCCAACGCGCCGGGGCCGCCTAGAAATACGGTGCCGCTTTAGATAAAACTTTCATGCCGCTATTTAGGCCCGTTGAAATATAAATGATTTCCTTTAAATTTTTTATCATAAATCAGGGCGCGGAGCTGCGCGCCGCCGCGGGCCGGGGGGGCGGGGCGGCCGCGGGCGCTGTCCGTGGTGCTGAACCCGC
>NW_017729000.1:19397729-19399864 GCF_001723915.1 Gavialis gangeticus
GGTTGCTCCGCCTGGCTCCCCGCCCCCCAGCGCAGGGACCCCCGCAGTCTCTAGGCTGTGGCCAGAGTTTACTTTCTGCTGGTCCCGAGGTAACTTCGCACCCTCCTGCCCAGCCGGTCCCCGAGCCTCGGCGCAGCCCGCGGAGACGCCTGCATCCGGCCCTCGGGGCCGCGCTCTTTCAAAGCGCTTCGGGAAGTGGCTGAGCCCCGTGTGGACAGCGCCTTATCCACTTCCTTCTGCTGAAACGTAAATGCCCCTGCCCGACCCCGCTGCTGGCAGGGGGAGTGCTGGGTTGGGAAACGAGACCACTGAGGCTTTAGGTAGGCTTGAAGCAGTGAACCCCCGCGCTGTGCAAAGCTTCTGGTGGCTTTTCTGGAGTCTCTCATTCAGCTTTTGGCCCCCTTTTTTTTCCTCTCCACATGAGTGCTGAGAGCTGGAGACGTGTCAAGGTAGCTCGCTGCTGGAGCGTGTCAAGGTGTGCGGGAAGCTCGCCCCCCCCCTTGCTTTCTCAGCGTGGACTGGACTACAACACGCATCGCTCGCTGCACTGAGTGGGCTTCAAGGCAGGAAAACCCGAAGACATGGAGCTGCTGGTGTCTGGGGTGGCGGGAAACGCTTTAAAGACAAAGCCAGACCTCCTGCTGTCTCTGATCACTAAGGGAGGCTGAGTACTGTTGTCAAGAGGCTAACAAAACGCCTCTTTTTAACACCGCTTCCCACTTCTGGCTGCCCTGCACTGAGGGCCTGAGCCTGAGACAGCCCGGAGATATCCCCCAGCCGTCGAGATATCTCCACCTCCAAACCACCAAAAAGTACAAGTCGGCCAAAGTCTAGAATTATGTCAAGACAGCTGGAGGGTTGAAGCATGGCACCAACCAGTGAATAGTAAAATTATGTTTACATCAAGACTCTTCTTTTCCTTACTGTACTATTAAAAATAAATGAAGACTCAAGGAACAGGTATTTCCACCCTATTAAATATATATGTGCCCATGGCACAATTAATATTTACTGTCTAGCTTGTAGGAGTTTAAATCACTTAACGTCTCTGGGCTTGGGTTTATCCTCCTGTGCCGGACACCTGTAGTATGTGCTGCAGAGGCGGTCTTGGAGAGGCCCCTGGGCGAGTGTCTGCTCGCGAAGTCATTCCGGCTGCCCGGAGACAGGGCAGTGCCAGCAATAATACTCGGCTGACTTCAGCCGGCCTCGTGGTCCTGAGCCCGCGTGTCTGGGCTGGCAGGTTGGGCTGCAGTGTCTGCCTGGGAGATGTGTGGTCTACGTTTGGAGAGAGGAGGTTTCTCATCGTGCTCGGCTTAACATGAGTTCGTCCCAGGGCCGCCTCTTTCAGTGGGAGTCCTCCATGTCCCGCCCTTAGCCGCGGGTGTGCCGAGCTGTGCCTCTCGCTTGCTTCCTGCTCTTGGGGACCCGCGAGCCGCGTGGCGAGTGTCACCGCACCGGGGGCCTGACCTCGGCTCTGGTTTCAGAGGGACACTTGCCTGAGCAAGAACTGCTGGAGCCACCCGTAAATGAATGCGCACCTGCGAGCAATCACCCGCCAGACTTACCCTTCTGTTCCTCTTGCTTCGGGATGCTTATGGAAGGCGTGGAGAGTCGCTTGGAGACAAAATACATTGTACAAAACCAGCGGATATATGTTGTCTATCGACCCGTTTTAAGAGTGGCTAGTCCCCATTGGGCAGGGCCGAAGCCCATATGAAGAAGGACCTATTTTATCTTAAAGTGGTGTAGTGGCCAGATGCTCATACCACCGCAGATGGAGGGAATGAATACCTGCTTTCATCGAAGACGATTGGACTTTGCCCGATTAGTTCCCTTGGCGAAGGGGCGTTCCTACATGCGTCCACAGAGCCCAGGCCCTCGTGCCTCCAGCCCGCCGCTTGCAATTCAAACCATTTTGGTAGGAGCAAGCTAGTCCTGGCAGTGAGACGTTGCTGCTTGTAACTGAGTCGCTTTGATGCCCTCTGGACAAATCTATTAAACTTGCTGTAGCCTTGGTTTTTGTTTTTTTTTCCCTTTCGTCTTGCAAGACACTGGGGATGGAAGAAGGATTTGGCAGGATCAAAACACTGTTAACAGGGAGGCCGTGCTTCCTGCTGGAAAACCCTGCTCCCCTC
>NW_017729000.1:19399980-19403512 GCF_001723915.1 Gavialis gangeticus
CTCCCTGCTGGAAACCCCTGCCCCCCCCCCCCCGCTGCAACTTCAGTGCCACCTCGTTCAAGGAGGCTGCTCGGAGTAGGATAGCGCTTGAGATGGCGAGTCGGAAGCGAAGAGGGGTTTAGCTGCCTGGACTCCAAAGGCCAGGAATGATAACAAGGCCTACTCTGCCTTCTCTGGGCAGGGGCATAAAAGCAGAGCCCTTAGCTGGATGGAGAGCAGGCAGAGGCCGGCAAGGGCTCACCGAGGGCAGGCCCCCGGGGGCCGGCCGCTGTCTGCCCGCCCTGCTCTTCCCAGCCGGTCCCATGGAGGGTCTGACCGGCCCGCGGGGGAAATGGCAGAAGCTCCCAGTGTTCAAGGCCTTCCTGGTCATTGCTCCACGGAGCCCTCTTGCTAACACGGATCAGGCTGTGCCGGGTTCATCCCGGCTCGCGGGGTGGATGTCTCCCACTTGAAGGTTTCTGAGAGCCCTCGGGCTTTGGGAAACCACAGGTCCGGAACCACAAAAAACACTCACTCCGTTTCCCCCCAGAAATGCATTTAATCTCCTCCTCCCTATCTAGCCCGCTCCTGCCCCCGCCCTAGGAGCAGCGCCGCCCCCAGGACTCCCCCGAGAGCTGAAAGGAAAGGGGACATTTCCGTGGGTGTGAGGCCAGGCCACTGCGCCGGTGCTGGCACGTCAGCTCCCCTCGAGGGGAGCGCGGACATGGCGAGGCCCAGGGTGACAGCCTTTCCTTTCCTTCCTTGGAAATCTCTGGCTGGACAAACAGGGTGAACTTCAGCAGCTTTGTCCTTCCAGGGACTTGGCCATAGACTGCCAGAGCCACGAGGTGACAGTGACCTGATTTGCCCTGGTCGCAGAAGAAAGCCCCAGCTCGTGCATTGGTGAAGTCAGGTCTGAGAGGACAAGAAATAACACAACTTGCCCCCGGGGCCGTTTCTTGTTTTATGAAACCCGGGCGATGGCACGTGGGCAGGAGCCCGGGCTGGGCCCGTCTGCGCGCTCCCGAGCCGCCCCCCCGCTTTGCCCGGCTGCTGGCTCCTGCCCTGCGCACGCACTGCACTGCACCTCGCCGGAGCTTTTAGCCAGGCTGCTGCTGTACCTGGTATCACATCCATTATTGATGTCTCTCCTTGTGTTGCAGTGCTTCTAGGATTGGAAAAGTCAGTTTGGAAACCGCTGACTTGACATGGCAGGACGCCCGGCTTAGCAGCGCCCTTCCCCGGGCGAGCGCCGGGAGCGGGGCAGAGAGGTGCGAGGGCGGGTCACCGCGCCCATGTGCCAGGGCTGGTTGAAGCCAAGGCGAGCGATTGGCCCCTGGGTCCCACGGGGACAAGGCCAGGCCCTGCACTTCACTCCTGATACCCAGACGTGACCAGCTGAGCCCCCGGACGGGGGCACGGGGGGTGCTCGCCCGCAGTGCTCGTGGGCAGGGTGTGAGGGCTGCGTGGGGCGGGGACGTGGCCCCACCAGGCTGTCTTGTCTCTCCCGGTTTTGGCAGGAGCTCTTGCGATGGCCGGGAAAGGTCAAGTCCCTTCGCCAGCCACCCCTCCCTGCGCTGAGGCCTCTGCTGCCGGCCTGGCCAGGACCCCCCAGCCCAAAGAGCATCGGAATGGGCATGTTCTGTTGCGTTCCCTTTTACTCCGCATTAAAAATACGAGCAACGCATGTATGGGGGGGGGGCGGGGGGAGCTTCAGGCGACACCTGCCTTCAAGCCCAGCCCCGATGCCTCCCTCCTTCCCATGGCCGGGCCCTGGCACTGGCATCTGAGCTCCGAAGTGCCTTGGACTGCCCGGGCTACTTTCCTCGGCTCCTTCCCGTGCAGCGCCTGCGCACAGCGCGCTCGTCCCGTCCCTGGCAGGCTGCTTGTAAGATGAGTGAAGAAGCAGGTGGGGGGAACGAGAGAGGGAGAGGGAGAGGGGGAGAGAGGGAGAGGGAAGCTCTGTCATTGAAAATAGCTCACTTTGACAGGAGCAAGCCAGAGAGACAACCCTGAATCTATGTCAGGGGCTGCCTACCTGCAAGGTGTGCAAAGATGATGGCCATGAACGCCAAGCAGCCGTTCACTATGCACGCCGCCCTCCAGGAGCCCAAGTACTCCAGCTTGCACTCCAGTTCAGAGGCGATGCGCAGAGTTTGCCTTCCAGCCCCGCAGGTATGTAGATTAAGCATAATTACTGCTTTAAGGCACATTTTTTGACAGGCCCTCGCTTAATGTTTTTTTCATGTCGCCAGAACAATCGCGGATCTCTGCACCTCTCTCCCCCTCTCCCCCTCTCCCCTCTCTCACTCTTGTCTCTGATCCACATGTCTAGTCAAGCAAAGCTTCTGCCTTCATATTAATTTTTATGACCTGAGCTTTGAGGAGGAATCTCTGTGCTTGGAAATGTTTTTTAATCCTGAGTTGACAGTATTCCCCACTGACTCCGATATGCGCATTCTTGCTTGCAGCTCCAGGGCAATATATTTGGAAGCTTTGATGAGAGTCTGCTGGCCCGTGCAGAAGCTCTGGCGGCTGTTGATATTGTCTCCCACGGCAAGAGCCATCCTTTCAAGCCCGACGCGACCTACCATACCATGAGCAGTGTCCCATGCACGTCTACCTCCTCCACAGTGCCCATCTCGCACCCCTCGGCCCTGACCTCGCACCCGCACCACGCCGTGCACCAAGGCTTGGATGGAGACCTCCTGGACCACATCTCCCCCTCGCTGAGCGTGAGCGGCATGGGGGCCCCCGACCACACGGTGATGCCCGCCCAGCTCCACCCGCACCACCTGGGCGCCATGGGGCACCTGCACCAAGCCATGGGCATGGGGCACCCCCACGCCGTCTCCACCCACAACGGCATGCCCTGCATCAGCGACGTGGAGTCGGATCCCAGGGAGCTGGAGGCTTTCGCCGAGAGGTTCAAGCAGCGGCGGATCAAGCTGGGGGTGACCCAGGCGGACGTGGGGGCGGCCCTGGCCAACCTCAAGATCCCGGGCGTGGGCTCGCTGAGCCAGAGCACGATCTGCCGCTTCGAGTCCCTCACCCTGTCCCACAACAACATGATCGCCCTGAAGCCCGTGCTGCAAGCCTGGCTGGAGGAGGCTGAAGCTGCCTACCGCGAGAAAAACGCCAAGCCCGAGCTGTTCAACGGCAGCGAGAGGAAGCGCAAGCGGACCTCCATCGCCGCCCCCGAGAAGCGCTCCCTGGAAGCCTACTTCGCCATCCAGCCCCGGCCCTCGTCCGAGAAGATCGCGGCCATCGCCGAGAAACTGGACCTGAAAAAAAACGTGGTGCGGGTTTGGTTCTGCAACCAGAGACAGAAACAGAAGCGCATGAAGTACTCGGCGGTGCACTGACTGCCCGGGCCGGGGCCGGGGCCGGGGCCGGGGCCGGGGCCGGGGCCGGGCTGGACTCGGCGGGAGCAGGGATCTCCGCCCCGCCCCAGCGGCCTCGCATCCAGAGGGCCCCCCGTGCTCCTCGTTTCTTGTTGACAGCAAAACTAACAAACAGAAAAAAGCAACCTCCAAAGACCCGCGTCTGGCCG
>NW_017729000.1:19403674-19406443 GCF_001723915.1 Gavialis gangeticus
CTGGGTGTGGGGGGGGTCGCCCGTTGGCGGGCGGGGGGCCTGTCGGGGGCGGGGGGGGGGGTCGTTTGGTTTCTCCAACTGCATCGCAATAAGAAATGAAAGGCTAGATTTGAAGGGGAAAGGTGCGGGGGGGGGGTATGGAAATGTGCGAATGGTATTTGGAAAGGAGAGAGGCTGTTTTCGGAAAGTCCCGGTTGCACCCGGGTTAACCCGGCTCCGCCGTCTGCCCGCTCCGGCTCCCCCGGCCGCGGCCGCCTGTCGCCCGGGGTCCGACGCCAGTCCTTTCCTTTTCTACTCCGGCCGCTGGTCCAGGGAAAGCAAACGAAACCTGTTTTTACTCAGCGACGTACTTGGGCTGCTCTTTCTCTGATTTTTCTTCCGAGCACACGCACACACACCACCACTCCCTCACTAGCTAGAGTTGTAGGGGTTTTTTCAAGTCACTCCTTGAGTTGCTGCCTTGCTAGGAAAAAATAATAAGGAAGAAAGGGAAAGAGACGAAACTGCGGGAAGAGTCGGGGCTTGTTCCCACGCGGCTCCGTGTCTTGCGGCTCCTACCACGGACTTGCTCAGCGCCCCGCGAGCCCGCAGCCGCCCGCGACTCCGCGGACTCGGGGCAAGCGGCCCTCCACCCCGCCCCCCTTCGTGCTCGATCCGAGTTCATCCTCCCGTGCGAGCCCGGCTCTCCGTTTGTGTAGCACACAGAGCTGACCGGGGCTCTGTCGGGGTCCCTCTCACCCTGCCCGTTTCAGACTTCTAGTTTTTATCCCAGATAGTTTGAGTGCTTGTGTGGCCTCCTCTTCCTCTTCCGTCTTTAGTTATTTATTATTGCCCTCGGAATCCCCCCAGAAATAAGTGTTGTCCGACCGCCCCTCCCCTTGGATTCATTTCTGAAATAAATGCTTTATTTTTCAACCCGAATGGAGCCTTTTTTCACAGCGGGAAGGGGGGGGATAGCGCCCGAGCAAAGTGCTACCGAGGGCGGGATGCTACTGGTGAGCTGCAGCTCGCGCTTTTCTGTTGGAGAGTGGAAAGGGGCTTAAAAGTCATACTGGATCAACTTTACCAGCTGCACTGCTGCTGTGGCTGTTGTCATTGCTCTGCGTTTTGACTAGCCGCTTGGATGACGATGTCATTTTCCTTTTCACTTATCCTGATTGCTAGGGTTGGGTGGAGGAGTTGGAAAGTTTCACCCGCTTGTCTCGTTGCTGTTGTGTTTTCCATGTATTGATTTGCCTCGATCTTGTTTTTCAGTGTGATCATGTCTCTGTCCCAGAAATATATATATTTATATTTATACATATATGAAATATATTCTGTCCACCTGGGCGGCGGAAATGTTCACATTCCTCTAGGTCATCGTGCGCGGATAATCTGTCGTGTTTGTTAACTAGCTGCCGAGCGGCACGAGGATCGCTGCAAGTCGGGGAGGACTCGGACCGGGTTTCCCTCTGCAAAACCAAAGTTTAGTTAAGTTTCGGAAGGGAAAGACGCTTTCTTCGTCACTGGCCCAAACGAAATTTCCCTCTCGAAAATGGCATTAAAACATTCCCTCAAACAACTCTATCACAGGTTCATTTCTAATGCTGTTTAAAAGGGGGGGGGGGAAGAGGGCTTTTTATTTATGATTCCCAGAAGCACCTTAACGATTAAAAATTAATGATGGACGCCCAAGTATCTTCTGAATATTTCACCGTAGCACTTCAATGAGAGGCCTTAAACCGGGGGTCTTCCCCCCCCACTCCAGCTTGCTGGGGAAGCACCTTACAAAATTCAGCCTTTCAAGTTTAGGACTCCTAAGAAACCAGAATACAGCACCTCTTCGTTTCCTAGATCTTTTGTTTTTTTCCCGATCAGCCCCAATGATTCCCCCCCCCCCAATCAAATGTCCTTTAATAATAAATAGCCTTATGCCATTACATTATATTGTGGGTTTTGAAAATTTAAAATAAGGGTGATGCAATATTAATTGGCTATCGTGGTATAAAAAGGGCAGAAAGCAATCCCGGCTGCAGCCTTTCGCAACTGTCCACTAGGATTTCAGCAGATACGCTATCAGGGCATGGGTAGGATTCCCACCCCCCCAAAAAGCCAGGTAAGATATCTATTTTTTCGCATTTTCTTCAAGCCTGTGAATTTCCTTCAGCTTCGTGTCTTGCATGTCAGTGTCGGCTTGGGTCTGGGCTCGGCTGGCTTTTCATGCACAGGGATGGCGTCAAGATCAAAGGGCTCTTAGTGTAAGTCCAAGTTGCTTTGGAAGTGTCCAAGGGGGAAAACCTTTTCTAAATCCGAGGTGACCTACGTGTGGCCACGACAAATATCCACCCTTACAACTGAGCCCAGAGACTGGGTGGGAGCAAGCTGGACGGTCCTTCTTGTATTTTCCTTCTAGGGAATTTAATTGGTTTCATTCGGACAAATACACCAACCGGGGCAAAAAAACAAGCAAACAACAAAAAACCCAAGACAACTTAAAAAACACCAAAGAAGACATTTAAGGGGGGGGGGGGGATTCTCCAGCTCGCGCTCTTCCCCTTCCCCGGGTTTGCCGTCCTTTCCGCGTCTCCCCTGCCGCCGCCAGGAGTGGGAAGCCTTCCTCGGAGCAAGGAGGCTGCAGGCTCTGCCCTTCCGGATCGGGACCCGGCCCGATCCTGGAGACTTGCGACGCCGGGGCCGCACGGGACGGCTGGGCGGGGGCTCGCCGGCTTCCCCGGCCCCTGCGCCCGGGAGCGGGACCCTCCTCCACGTTTCCAGCCTTCGCCTCCCTCC
>NW_017729000.1:19406502-19410608 GCF_001723915.1 Gavialis gangeticus
CTTCGCCTCCCTCCTTCGGCCGGCATCCCCCCCCCCCCAAGCTTCCCCGCCTCTCCTGTCCCGCGTATAACGCGTCTTTAGTCTTCCCCCGCCGCCCAGGGCAGCCCGCGCCGGCTCGGGCGCCAGCCTGGAGCGCTCCGGGGCGGCCGCCGTGTGTCCGCGGCGCTGACGCGCTACCACCCCCCGGCTCTCGGACACCGTAAAAGCACATCGCTGTGTGGGGGGTCCCGCTCTGCATCGTGGGAGGCGACTGGGAGCCGCTCCGGGGCTGGTGGCTGTGGGCCTTGGCTTGCTTGCTTTGATTTCTATCCGGCTCCAGCCCCCCCCCCCCATGCCGCTGCTCCCCTTCCATCCTCTGCCAGTCTGTGTCCTGTGGTCCTCACTATGGGTCCTCTCAAGGCTGTTTTTATCCATTATAATAACTATTACCTCCCCCTTTCTTAGACAGGAAAACTCTTCCATGAGTAGGGAAAGGGCCAGAAACTGATCTGGGTTTCACCAGTGAAAATCCGGACTATTGGCTTTTATTTTCCTGGAAGTACTGCAGATTTTAACCAAGAATCTTTGGCCCTGTAAAGCTGGGGGAGTTCAGTTCTTCTTAAAAATGAGACTTAAAAAAAAAAAAGAAAAAAGGGAAAGACAAAACAAATTGTGGCAGTTGGGTTGGCTTGCAGTAAGGCTAGTTCCAGGGATATTTTCTTCAAATTGTCCCCCAAATGCAAAGGTTTTGGCCCTGCGGGTGCCTTTTGCATACTGGAAAGTAAAAGCAGGTCAAGTAATAGAAGGTTCAAGGGATTCATTCCCCACCCCTTCTTTTTTCCAGTTTAACCTTCATTACTGCAGGGCCCCAGACTAAATGAGTCTTCAGGATCCTTCCCACCCTGTGATTCTGTAAATAAGGTGGCAGTAATACTTGGTGTAGACCTACACACACAAGATGCTAACACAGAATGCCTGAGCGGCTTGTGAGCCTGCCTAGGAAGGTTGTGGAAACAGTAAGAAAAGAAAAGAGTTTACTTGATCAGCTTGGGCCTGATCCTGCTTCTGTTCAAAACAACATAAACCCCCCTTGGATTCAAAGAGAAGCAGCATCATGCCCCTTGTCTCCTAAAATGGGGAGAAGTGGCAGCTGGCCTGGGCTCCCAGCCTCCAGAGAGACAGCCTTTTTTGCTGTTAATGAAAAGGGCTTGTCAGCACCCTCCCCTCCTGTTCTACACCCAGATCTATTCCTGTTGTTCTGCCTGGAGGAGACCTGCACTCTGTAATGAAGCCCTGTGAATATGATCCTCTGCAAACTGGACTTGAAAGTTCCTGCCTCCAGGCCTGAACACTTACCTCTATACTCCCCCCTTCACCCATTTCAGCTTCAGTTGGCTAAAACAATAAGGCTTGTTATTGGGGCTGGATGGTGCCTGGGGTCCTTCTTGCCTCCTCACCTCCTTGGCAGATATATTCAATGTCCAAGCCTCATAAATCAAGGCTATAAAAAGCTTACTTTTATATGCACTCAATTGCTACCAAACCCAAACTAATTGCATAAATTCCTCTAGGCCACTCTGCACTGTAGTTGTGCTTGGGATCTGATCAATTAGTCATTAGGCTCCTCCATTAGCTGGGCTTTAAGCTGGCTAATATAAATGTCTCGTGTCAATTTCCTTGTAATTGAATGAATAAAAAATACAATTATTAGTACAAAGGACAAAAAAGATGTGATGCGGGGTAGTTATAGCAAATACCAAAGCCTTGTACTCCTCTCAGAATTTTAAAACTTTATGCTTTCTGGGTTTTTATTTAGCAGATTGTAGCAAATACAGATTTCTCTTACCAGTAGGAACACATGGGAGTGTGACAAATACTGAAGCTGTTGCTGTAGTCATTTAGTCTGTGCTCCTGAGTCCAACACAACCTGAAATCTGTTACTACAACTGGAAACTGCTAGTATAACTGAAGTCAATGTCACGATTCAAGAGGGCCAGGACTTCTACCCACATACAAGGTTCTTGCACTTGTTTCTTCATTCCATTTGTAATCTATTATAAAGTCCCCTTTTACCTCTAACTAGAGCTGACGGGAATATTATGTAAGTTGAAATGTGCTCTCCTCAAGGCCAAGACGCTGATTTTGACACTAATTTCAACATTTCAATTATGGTTTCAACTGTAAGGCTTCTGAAGTCCAGGGTGAACTTTCCATTCAGCATCAGAGAGAGAGAGACCCAAATTGAAACTCTGACCTCTTTGATCCAAAAATGGACATTTCTGGCACAATTCCATTTCACAAAAAACAATTGAAAGGTTTTGTCTTTCTTCCAGCACCAAACCAAACCAAACGTCAAAACCTCTGTGTCTTGAAATGAAATTGTCATTCTCCAGCCAGTACAAATTATAACATGGGCATTAGTCCCGGGGGGCTATGTGTTAAGATACTTTCTGATTACATTACCTCAGCACTGAAATACTGTTTTTGGCCATGCATCTAGGGTAAGGAAGTTGTTTTTAATCCAATGGTAAAATATATTTGACTTTCATTCTCATCCTCAACTGGACAAAGGATGGGAAAGTAGTTTTAGTTTGTTTCCATGTCTAGACTGGTACACTTCTGTGCATTAGTCCTTTAGAGCACTGCTAACAGTATCCCACTGAAGCCACAGTATCAGAGCCTCTGTTTCTTGCTTAGGAGGGAGAAAAGATATGCACGTTTCTTTTGATGTATAAAACATGTAATGCTTCTGAAACTATAAACTGTGGCACAAAACAGTACATTAAGGATAGCTATAATATTGGAAGTAACGTGACCTCATGCCAAATTCTGACCTCACATACTGCTGCCCTTAAAGAACATTACAGCTGGGTTTATTAGCTCAAGTGAGAAAAGCCTTAGGCCCACAGTAGATTCTGTATACAGTTCTCCCATACAGCTTCATTAATGCACCTTGAATATGGTAACACAGAACCTTTTACTTTTTCCCCCATGATATTTAATTTGGAATTCCAATAAACAAAGAGCTCTTTTAAGTCAATGAGCTTTGAATATGCTTATTTCAGGTCTACATTTGGCTACTGATTATTGTTACAGCTAGGTTTTGTGCTGGTTTTAGGATGGGGTGCACTGGATCAAAATAATCTTTGATGCAGCTTTGTTGCCTTTGCTGGGATACATTACACATAAATTGCTGTATTTTCATCTTTAATTGAACTATTACTTCAAACATTTTAAAATTCTTAGTTAAGTAATAATTATAACAATAGTGTCTGACACTTTACAAAATGGGAAACTAGATCAGTGGATATATAATATGATATTTTTCATATTTTTCGGTGCATTTAGTTCTATTGAAAGGATAAAGACACTAGTCTTGAGAAGTGAAGTCCCCTATTCTCAAATATTGCACAGATAGAAATGTCCCATCATTACCTCTCTCAGCCTAATCTTGATGAGTCACTTCGAGGAAAGAAGACAACCTACACTAAGACCCCCAACTTGCTTCTTCTGGAATGTCAAATAATTACTAGATGATAATTACTTTCAGTCACTATTGATCCATGCTGGATTCAGATATGGAAACTAAATGAAAAAGGATTATTACCAATCCTTTAAGTAATTCTGGGCGCATCTATACGAGATGCTTAATGCATAGTAGCCTAATAACACTGCACAGTAGCGTGCCAAGCAAAAACTGTGCTAATACACTACTGTGCAGTAGTATTAGGCTACTGCGTAGTAAGCATCACTAAAAATTCAAGTGCTGGTGCTACTCTGGAGTAACTCTAGTTACCGTGCATATAGTTAGTGTTTCATTAAGTGCTAAATTAAATCTGCAGTAACTACTGTACAATAATGGACATGTAGACATGCCCTCTGTCCCTTAGATACAATGACTGGCGTAGCAGAGAACTCCTCAGTGAGGTAAAACACAAAAAGGAAGCTTACAGAAAGTGGCAACTTGAACAAACAACTAGGGAAGAGTATAAAAGCATTGCTAAGGCATGCAGGGATGAACTCAGAAAGGCCAAAACACTACTGGAGTTGCAGCTAGCAAGGGGTGTGATGGGTAACAAGAAGGGTTTCTATAAGTATGTAAGCAACAAGAGGGAGATCAGGAAAAG
>NW_017729000.1:19415608-19433141 GCF_001723915.1 Gavialis gangeticus
TGGGGCATTGTGGGGGACAGCATGGATGGGTGTGGTGTTTGTATGTGGGGTGCATGTGGGGTTTGCGGGGGAGGGTTTGTGGGTGTGGTGGGATGTGCGTGGGAGTCCCCCATGTGTGCCCCCCTTAGCCAGTCATCACCCACACCTGCCTCAGTCTCACAACAGCCCAGAGCCTGTGTGCCCTGCAACACACACTCCCAGCCAGCTGCAAACCCTCCCCGCACCCCCACTCCCGGAGGACGCTCTACAGACCCACCAGTTTGAGTTCACCAGCCTTGCCTGAACAATAGAAAAGGCTGAAGTACTCAGTGCTTTTTTTACCTAAGTCTTCACAGGAAAGGTCAGCTCCCAGACTACTGCACTGGGCAACACAGTGTATGGAGGAAGTGAGCAGCAACAGTGGTGAAAGAACACGTTAGGGACTATCTAGAAAAACTGAATATAACGTTGGGGCCAGATGCAATGCACCTGAGGGTGCTGAGGGAGTTGGCCAGTGTGATTGCAGAGCTGCTGGTCATTATCTTTGAAAACTCATGGTGATAAGGAGAAGTCCCAGATGATTGGAAAAGGGCAAACATAGTGCCCATCTTTAAGAACGCGAAGGAGGAGGATCTGGGGAACTACAGACTAGTCAGTCTCATCTCAGCCCCTGGAAAAATCATGGAGCAGATCCTCAAGGGATCCATTTCTAAGCACTTGGAGGAGAAGAAGGTGATTAAGAACAGCCAGCATGGATTCACCAAGGGCAAGTCATGCCTGAACAATCGGATTGCCTTCTAGGATGAGATGACTGGCTCTGTGGATGTGGGGAGAACAGTGGACATGATATACCTTGATATTAGCAAGGCTTTTGATACGATCTCCCACAACATTCTTGCAGGCAAGCTAAGGAAGTACAGGCTGGATGAATGGACTGTAAGGTAGATAGAAAACTGGCTGGATCACCAGGCTGAATCACTAAATCGACATCTAGTTGGCAGCTGGTATCAAGTGGAGTGCTTCAGGGGTCAGTCCTAGGGTCAGTTTTGTTCAATATCTTCATCAATGACCTAGAAGATAGCATAAGAGTGCACCTTCAGCAAGTTTGCAGATGACACCAAGCTGGGGGGATTAGTAGATACACTGTAGGGTAAGGCTAGGATTCAGACACACAGACTGGACAAACTGGAGAACTGGACTAAACTAGAGGACTGGACCAAAAGAAATCTCATGAGGCTCAATAAGGACAAGTGAAAAGTCCTGCACTTGGGATGAAACAATCCCATGCACCCATATGGGTTGGGGACCAACTGGCTAGCAGCAGCTCTGCAGAAAAGGACCTGGGGGTTACAGTGGACAATAAGCTGAAGATGAGCCAACAGTGTGGCCCTTGTTGTGAAGAAGGCTAATGGCATCCTGGGCTGCATGAGTAGGAGCGTTGCCAGCAGACAGAGGGAAGTGATTATTCCCCTCTATTCAGCATTGGCGAGGCCACACCTGGAGTACTGTGAGCAGTTTTGGACCCCCCACTACAAAAAGGATGTGGATCAATTGGAGGGAGTCCAGCAGATGGCAACAAAAATTAGCAAAAAATTAGCTATGAGTGGTGCCATGTGCTGCTAATTCTCCCAGCTGACAGTTACCCAACATGCCTGCAAATAACAGTGGATGGGAAATTATCTGCTCTGCAATAACTGCCCAGTGCATAATTATGAATGGGGAAGGCAGGGGTGTGGGACCCAGCAGTCCTGCGTTTTCACTTCAGAAGAAAAATCGAAGCCATCACAGCTGCTGGATGGTTGTGCCACTCATGCCTATGGTGCAAGACTGTCATGTTATATCTCTGTGCCCATGTGCCTGCAATTATGCTGTGGCAGCTAAAAGCTAAATTTGTGCAATTTACCCTGGTTTTATTCTGGGGTAAACTGGCCCCCCCAGTAGTTTAGCTCTCACCACAAGATAAGAGAGGATACAGGGACCATTACTGTGGAGCAGTGGGGGTATAGTAAGTCCATGCTCCCTATTCATGGAAGGCACGCAACACTAAATGGGTAGTCACATGAAACTGTCTGTCAGTAAGTGGGATCACAACCAGGAAAAGTTAAATCGCTGCCTTAAATCCTTGTTTTTAATTATCAAATATGCTTATAGGTAGCAGCAGTATTTATCATGCAGTTCTGCATCTGAAGATAAAAGGCTGACTAAAACAATCTGTTTCGTTCAGGCTGTGTCCTCTCTCTGAATCGACCCATCTACCAGATATATCTATTCCAGATATAAAAAAGGAGAATCTAACTTCAGATTCAGTTTTACTTTGCTTCTGACTTTGCTTAGCGTTTCTCTGCGAGCGTGCTCACCCCTGAGATAAGAGAGTCTCTGTGGTGGACAAAATCACTTCTCCAGATGGTGTGATGATGGCCTGTCTCAGAACCTTACAATATTCACTTTAATTGTTCTTTAAACATGTTTGAATGAATGAGCAGCTGGGCTACTGCTTATAGAGTTAAAATGTGCCTTTCTCTGCACCAGAGATGTGAAATATATAGGACTCATCTGTTTGAGACTTTGCAAAGCTCCAAATTACTCCCTTAAATCAAGAGGACAAACAGATTTGACACAGAACTTTTCCCCTAACTATTGTCTCTGATCATTTTGAGATATAATTTGCAATAGAATTAAGGGCTATTAAAGTGCAGGGCTAAAAGAATTGATTAGCACAAGCACAGTCCTGACAAGTGTCACATGAATTTCTTCCTCACCACTCTAGCCAATCCTGCCAAACAAAACAAAAAACAACAACAAAAAAAACCGAGGTAAAGAGAACAGATAACACCTCACCCAAAACCTTACGTCTCAAAGACTTAGTGTGGACAAGACATGCCAGTATCTGTAGCCAGTGGATACAGACAGGGCAGTGATGTTGCTAGCATCACACTCACCTGCCTTTAACTCCATAGCCTGAATGATCAGCTACTTATTTACTGCTGGGTCAACTAGGGCAGCCTCAGAGCAGGGCTCAAACTCACACCCCTGGAGCTATGTCCAGCTGCCTTGACCATTCTTACACCATGCCCTGATCATGACCAATTCATGCTGGTTATATTTATAGTTTCATAGTTGGTCGGGTAGGAAGGGACCTGAGCAGATCATCAAGTCCGACCCCCTGCCATGGCAGGAAAGAGTACTGGGGTCAAACGACCCCAGCAAGGTGATTGTCTAGCCTTGTCTTAAAGACCCCCAGGGTAGGAGCCCGCACCACTTTGCTTGGAAGTTGGCTCCAGATCCTAACCGCCCTGACTGTGGCGCCTCCTGATGTCTAATCTGAATTTACCCTCTGCCCGCTTGTGACCATTATTTCTAGTCACTCCATAGCATACCACTCTTCACAATCCACCTAACTGCTGAATGTCTACGCTCCTCTTCTCATCCAAGAACCTTCAGTCCTGCCCATCAACACCACACACTTATTTAGTTAATGGTACCTAATACTGCAGACTTGTAATTTGGAAGGTGCTTAAGGGAAGTTTAGATGAGACCTGCCTGCCTCCGTTTCACTTCTTTTCAACTCCAGTTCAGTCACACAGAGGTGATATTCCAGCTTCCAAGGAATTCCACAGCCACATTCCCATGAGCTTCCAAAATAACTCACTGAGATACAGGAACCAAAATGCCGGACCTTTCATGTGGTCCAAGTAGTTGGGACTATTTCTGGACCATCATTATTATTTGACCTATGTTAGAATCATATATCTTTTCAAGTTTCTCTTGATTTTTTCCCTACAGAGCAAGAACTGTTGAGGATCTGCAAACACATTGAAATGGCAAATTCTAAAAAGGTAATGCACTTGGGCAGGATCTGTCAATATTATAATCAAGAGAAGGTAATTTGCAAACTACTGGTAACATATACTGAATGTTGGGCTGTACAGCTGCAATGTCTTACACAGCAAGGGAATACTGCCAAAGTTTCAATGGGACTATGTGATGCAAAAATATATATACAGTCATGAGTAGGTTTGGGGCCTTGAGTTGTTCATTACTGTTTCACAGGGCTGAATGGAGCCCCTGAGTCAGACATGCTAACCTAGACCCTTGTGGTTTCCGTGTTTGTGGTATTAAAAAGGTTGTTGCACTGTAGGTTTCCTGGGGATTTTTTAAAATAAATGTAACCTCCTATAGCCCTACTTTAAGATCATATACTACATTAAATAGACTCTGACATGCAGCAGGAGATGATTATATTTCTTTAAACCCTGGAGACCAAATGAAAATTATATAGAGATGATGCGTTGTTGAATTTTTCAAACCCTGTAGCCATGCAGGGAAAGCTAGACCTAAACTGGGATGGGAGTCTGCAATGCAACTGTCAGAAGCTCTTTATGAACAGGAGCTAAGACAGCTTTCTTATACTTTAGCACTAAGAATGTGGAGTTGTAATATGGTGGCAGTGAATTTGTACGATCTTCCTCACTGTCAGGAGATACTCCTTGTGTGAAAATATGCCCCACCATGAGTTAGTACAGAGGCATAGCTCTTGCTTCTAGGTTGGGTTGGGGAAGATGTTCTACTCACAAAAAACAAACAGACAAACAAGCAAAAAAAACCCTCAAGGTCTAGAAGAACCAGCTTCTTACCTTTCCTTTTCTTTTTCTTTTCTCTACTGACCTGTCCAGTATCTATCTTTGTTTCCTTCATGCCCTTGCCCCAGAGCCCTGGAACAAATTTACCTCTGTGGTAACTCAATCAAAATCCTAGGGGGAAAAATGTTATGGTGAGTTGCATTGCACAAAAAAATACAATATAGTGGGAAAGTTTCCCACCAGGTACAAGCTCCTCTTTAGGGATCTGATCCTGTAAAACTACAGGGACCAATAGCTTATGCTGTATGCTGCCATCAGTCTCAATAAATGATGCAGAGCTCAGCATCTCCCAAGTCTGGGCCCTGAACCATTTGTTTTTTCATATACTGGAGGGACTGGGCTGGGTCAAATCCTATTCATGCTCAATCATTCTGTTGAATCATCCTGCAATAATTGATTCTTCTAAAAAACAAAGCCAACTCTTTCTGTGGCTGCCATCATTATGGGAAAGGGAGTTCCCTTTTAATGATTGCAGTGAGGGAGGGGGAAGGAGGAGGTAAAATCCAACCTGGGCTGCAAGATAAAAAAAAAAAAAAAAAAGCTCAATAAAATGCATGCATAGGAGGCACAGAAAGAGATTCAGCAAGACAGGTCCCTTTACATGGTTTCTGAACCACTAACAATTGACTTTTTTTTTTCCATTCTGTGCTTGTTCCCTAATATCCTGCTCTCCGTCTCCTGGGTATGGCGCACAGGAGATGAAAGCAAAGAAAACCAAACAAGCCATCGGCGGCGCTCACTCAATTGATTTTTACACAAAATTTGCCTTCATGCACGAAGGATGGAAAAATGATCCCATTAATAATGAATAACGAAAACAAATGCAGGGAGGAAATCAATAGAAGCACATTTGATATCATAGGGAGATGAGGAGGGGGTAGGGGGGAAAAAAAAGCAACAAAACCAAACCTAGCAACACAGCAATGTATGGCTGCTACATAATACAGAGGCCGGGTGCTTGAGAGGATGCTGTTTCTCTGTGTTACACCTGTCAGGGATATGCCCAAGGGGACCTGGCGTGGTACAACAGGCGGTGCTGTCCACTTCACCAGCCAGCGCTTCATTTGCACAGCATGCCAGGAAGTTTAGGGCTGAAGTGAGGGGGAGGGCGGGGGAAGGCAGGGATGAATGGTTTGAAGCTGGTCTGAATCGGTGCGTGAAACTCAAAGCAGACCTTGCCGGGGATCGGAAACATTCAGTTAACTTTTTGGTGTTTTCATTTTCCCCAAGTGCCTCCGTGCTTCCTGTCTTCATTCATGTCTGCAAGTGAAGATATAAAAGGAAAGGATAGTATAGCTAAATACACAAGTCAGTCCTTCAACCATGTTGGTCTAATTAAAGAATACAATTATACCACTTTAAAAGGGCTTTGTTTGTTTAGCTTCAGGGAAGGGGACTAAGGTGTGAGGCACCTTTATGTAGGAAAACCTGGGTCCACACCAGATGCTGTGTGCCTTAGTAACAAATCACACCCCTATCTGAACAATACCTATCTGAACAATATTATATACATATCATAACAAGAGATTCATAGATTGTAAGGCCGGAAGGGACCTTGGAAGAACATTGGGTCCAGCCCCCTGCACCAAGCAGGAAAGATAACTGGAGTCAGGTGGCCCCAGCAAGTCTCTTTTTGAAGGTTTCCAGGGTAGGTGATTGCACCACCTCTGGAGGGAGCTTATTCCACGGTCTGGACACCCTGACTGTGAAGGAGTTTTTCCTAACGTTGAGCCTGAATCAGTCTTCCAGGAATTTGTGGCCATTACTCCTGGTTTTCCCCTCAGGTGCCGTGATGAACAGTTTCTCACCGAGCCCTTGATGCACTCCCCTACTGTAGCAGTAAGCTGCTACCAGGCCCCCTCTCAACCTTCTTTTTGTCAGGCTGAAGAGTCCCAGCTCCCTCAGCCTTTCCTCATATGGCTTGCCATGTAAGACTCTGATCATATGGGTGGCTCTTCTTTGGACTCTCTCAAGCTTGTCTATGTCCGTGTTGAAGTGCAGTGCCCAGAACTGGACGCAGTACTCCAGCTGCAGTCTCACCAGTGCTGAATACAGCGGAAGAATCACCTCCTTGGTTTTGCTGGAGATGCATCAATTGATGCATGCCTGAGTATTTTTTGCCCTATTGGCAACAGCATTGCACTGCCAGCTCATTCTCATACTGTGGTCTATTATTACCTCCAGGCCCTTTTCATTCATGGTGCTAGTCAGTTTGGTGCCACCAAGCCTGTAGGTGTGTTGGGGGTTGCTCGTCCCGAGGTGGAGTACTTTACATTTCTCAACACTGAACTTCATCAGATTCCGATCTCTCCAACTTGCCAGCCTGTCTAGGTCCGCCTGTATCTGCAGCCTATCTTCAAGCGTGACCACGCTTCTCCATAACTTGGCGTCGTCCGCGAACTTGGCCAGTGAGCTCTTCTATTTTTGACTGAAAATCCGGTTTGATATTGGAAAAATGTTCAACAGATAATGTTCAACCAGCTTTAGGATATGTCATTTTCAGTCTATAAATTTCAAAGCAAAAATTATTATTTCCATGTTAGTTAACTTACATATATAGTAGAGGTACAGCGCATCGTAGGCAAAATGCTTCCGAAGGTATAACACCAACTTATAACGCAAATACCTGAGAAGTAAAATTTCCAGACCTGGGTCTTAGTATGTCTAGATTCATAGATTATAGAGTCGGAAGGGACCCAATGGATCATCGTGTCCAACCCCCTGCCCCTGGCAGGAAAGTGGACTGAGGTCAGACGACCCCAGCTAGGTGATTGTCAAGCCTCTTCTTGAAGACCTCCAAGTTAAGTGATAGCACCACCTCTCTTGGAAGCCCATTCCAGACTCTGGCCACCCTTATTGTAAAAAAATTCCTCCTAATGTCTAACCTAAATCTACTCTCCACTAGCTTGCACCCATTATTCCTAGTTATGTGTCCATAATCAACCACCTTTTATTCTATTTATGCAGGTGGAGTGGATAACTGAGCAGCACACAGTCTGCATGTGCCAACTGGTGTTTTCTGAGCACACTCAGTGTATAGGTGCAGAAGGTCCAGAGGTGCTGGTTCCAGCAAAGTTTATTGCATGGCTGGCAAAATTTTGGGAGTCCACAGAAGGCACTGGAATATAGCTTTGCAGGTGTTCCCTAAGCTACATGCAGCAGCTCTCAATGGCAAGGGAGGGGCAGAACCTGTGAATTCCCTACTGCATGCATCCCCCCAGCTTCTTCATCAGATGCTAGTGAGGAGGGTCATGTAGATCAGTGTTTCTCAACCTTTTAAGTAGCAAGTACCCCCTAACTTCTGAAAACTTTAATAAGTACCCCAACACTCAATTATAAGGCTGTGATGTGACAGATGTCTGATCTGGTGTGGATAGGGTTGCCACCTTTTACACCAGGGGTATCCAACTCAAGTATGTACCTGGGCTAGAAGTGATGTTGTCCAAAGTTAGGAGGGCTGAACCCAGGCACGCCAAATTATTACTGGGGAATTTTAATGTGCAGCACACCAAATTTTTTTGCCATAGTTTTGAAAGGAAAAGAGAGCAAGAGAGAGAGAGAGTGTTGGGATACCCACTTATCCCCTGCCTGTGTCTTGTATACCCCCAGGGGTACGCGTACCACAGGTTGAGAAACTATGACTTAGATACTTTCCCCCAAGGAGCAGATGCACAAGGTATGTGGAAGTTAATCCAGCCCTGAGATGACATTATTAGCAACCATGGAATGGATACAAAGCTATACTACAGCCTTGGGAAGAAGAGCCCTTCCTCTCTAGTTGTAAGAGGTCACCAGTGCCCATGCCAGCTACTCAGGCTGGACTCAGAACAGAGAACTTGCCATGCATAGATTCCTTTCAAGAATAGCAGCAATCATCTTTCTTTTCTAGGCCAACCATCCTGGTGTGAATGGCTGAACTTGCAAATGAAGATTTATGCTGGCAGACCCATACATGAAGGAGCATCACCAGGCATGGGAATGTAATGCTGTGAGCTCATCCTTATTAAAATGAACTGAACAGTTAGCTCCACAAGGGAAAATGGGACTTTCTATTCATTCCACCTGTTGTTTCAACTTAATCAGTCTCGGGATACTAAGTACATTTTGCCATGGGCTTCACTTGGGCATTTAGAGCAAACAGCAGAGGGATATGAGTGCAGGAATGCAGTGACTCGAAAAGGAAATATTATACCAGGCTGGTATAAAGTGAAAGGAATTTTTTTGCTGTCATGCACTTTCACTAGCTGTTTTCAGCTAACTACATTTTAAAGTCACCAAGTGGGTTTGTCTTTTAATTGCACTAGTTGGGACTTCCAGTTTTCTGTGCCTGCAGAGTGTTAGATACAATTGTTCTTTTCAAATCCAATGCAATCTGGATTTTGTTCTGTAAAGCAAATGTAGAACCGTGTATTATAAATGGGATTTTACATGGGGATAATAGAAGGGAATGAAAGAATTTTACAATTTTAAAATGACTGAAGAATGTTAAAGCTGTAATAGTGCTAGAGAACTTAGAACAACCATTTTGGGACAGTATTGACATAAGCTAAACTTTTCCAACCTATGTGTCTAAAATTAACCTTCTAAATTGCATTTAGACCCCATCATAAACGTAATGGGATTTTCATGGTGCTGAACACCTGTCTCCTCCACTGAATTCAGTTGGATGTATAGATGTTCAGCAAAGCTTGAAATCAGACTGCTTTTATTTGTTGGACGTAGATTTGGGCATGTACAACTTTATGTACTCAAGTTGTATAATTCTGGTTGTAGTGTATCATCAAAATTTAACAATAACCAAATCTATAAAAAAAATCCTCTGTTCAAAATATTTCCTGCTAGGCAGTTGTGAGTGGTAATTCATTAAAAGTTTTTAAGTACTTCTAGACAGTAGAAATAATTAATCATAACAATGCTAATACTTAATAATCTTTAGCACTTACGCTGCTCTTTGCATGTTCAGACTGTTCTATGAATGTGTCTCCACAACAACCTTGTGATGCAGGGGAATGCTAAATCCCAGATAGATGGGGAGACTGACAGCAGGTTGTGCGCCAAAGCTAGGATTAATGTGCTAAAATTATAATTGCCCAGCTCTGGGACCATTTCTTCAGACCATCTCGCTTTATGTACGTTCCTGCTGTATAGTAAGTATTTTTATTATTATTTTTTGAAGGTGTCAATTCGAGAATGAAGAGCTGATCCAAAGCGATGTGATTTATATCTCCTAGACCCCTGTCAGATGATGAATAGTGAACATCCAGGAAGTGAGTGGTAATGAATCAAACCTAGCGTTCCATTTTAAACAGCCATGAGGAGTCCAGAGCCAGCTGTTTCCTCCAGGACCGGAAGTAAGCTAACAACTCTTCATCTCCCACAGTGCTTGGTTTGTAACCCAAACTCAGGGGTTGAGCATGATCGTTATGGATTATTATTTGTAAATTATTGAGGAGTGCAATATCTCTCTATTTACCGACTGTCATAACAAAAGAGCTGGGAGGGAAACCAAGCCATCGTCTACCAAAAGAACACAGCATTTGGACAGTGTGAAGGCACTAAATAATTCAGCATCTATTTAAAAGTATAGTGTTTTGTAATTTCAACAGAACCGTCTTAGTTTGCCTTTGTGTAGCTCTGCATTTGAAGAAGCTGGTCCCACCTGGCATGGGAACACCTCTTGTAAGGAAAGAAATGAGCAAGGAGTGGGTGAGAAGGTTAATCACATTCTCAGCATTTACTGGGATTTTAAACTTGCATAAGTTTGGAGA
The DNA here is from genome assembly GCF_001723915.1 of Gavialis gangeticus. Lineage (NCBI taxonomy): Eukaryota > Metazoa > Chordata > Crocodylia > Gavialidae > Gavialis > Gavialis gangeticus. Next base: position 19,425,996 of record NW_017729000.1, read on the forward strand.
GCAAAGTGTATAAGGAACTACAGGGCTTCCAGGTTTTCAAGAAATGCTATGGTTTTGCTTCTTCCATAGAGGGTACCAGTATGCATAAAGCAGGGGCAGGCAACCCCTCACACGGGTGCCAGAGTGTGGCACGCGAAGGCATTTTGCTTGGCACGCGCGCCTTGGGGCAGATGACAGGGAAGGGGCCGGGGCTGCACTAGCACAGCAAGGATTGGCTCCCTTATGGCTCCTCCTTTATGGCCCTGGCACACCAATATCTTACAAGTCAAGGTTGCAGGTGTCTTTGGCACTCTGCCCCCAAATTTTGCAGACCCCCTGGTGTAAAAAGTTTAAATTTTGTAATTAAATCCTTGTTCCATGTATCCCTATTTGCACATGTATATGTCGTGCCCCTAACTTTAATGAAAGAGTTGCCTGAATTACCTTTGCATCTCTGGTCAGCAAGATTGGGGGCCAAATGCTCAGCTGCTTTGTGTAACTCTTGCAGGCAGCTGAGAATCTCCATAAGGGCATAGGAATAGCACTTCACTGTACTGTGTGTCTTCTGAATTATCAGCTGGCTAACAAAAGAATAACCCAAATACCTTCACAGCTCATAAGATTGGGAGACTGAAAACTGAAAGTCTCAGCCCTGGTTGCTTAGATAAATAAAGATTTTAAAATTTGTCAGAAGGCAGTTTATGGTCACACTGGGCGTGTCTACACGAGACGCTAAATGCGCAGTAGCCTAATACTACTGCACAGTAGTATGTCATAGCAAAAACCGTGCTAGTATGCTACTGCGCAGTAGTATTCGGCTACTGTGTGGTTAGTGTCACTAACTGTCCCTGTGAAGGACCGTTGCTTAGTGAAGGTATAAATTGGTTACTCAAGGGCATACATGTGAGCTGCTTGGGAGATTCTTTTCAGAAGTTCACATGAAAAAACCTGTATTATTCTGAATGCCTTGGGCTAAGCCAACAGTTGGTGTAACTCTCTTGTTAGATACTAGATACTAATTTGGCCTGGTGAGTCTACAAAAAGAAGTGGAAGATTTGGGTGTGATCAGGTATTCTTCTGGTATTTTGGCAGAGACTACTGAAAAACAGAATTTATTCTCTAAAAATATTTTAAAAGAAATTATTATTTATTATTTAACACTAATTATCTTTATAATTTTTAATTTTTATTTTTTCAATAAAAAAATTCAGAGCCAAATGTTTTGTTTCTAACTGGGAAAAAAACACATGTTCTTTTCTTTTCCATTTTTTAAAGACTTCCTTCCCCCATTTTCTCTCTTTTTATGTTTTTTTCCCCCCAAAAGTTTAGAAATGTGAGAATATGGAGAAAAACTCTTACAAACATTCCAATTTCTAAAGCATTTAAAAGAAGAAAAATAATTTTAATGAAGCAAAATTTTCCTTTTAGAATTTTCTTCAAAAATGATATTTTTATGAAAACCAAAGCAATTTTTGGTATATTAAAAAAGTTTCAGTGAAAAACATGTTCATTGTCTTCTGCACTCTCCTTTTCAATCAGTTCAGACCCAGAAAGTGCTAAGATGTTTAAGGAGGAAAGACACAGATATTTAAAATAAACTAGCTGTGTTTTTCTGGGCTACTAAAAATGCATTAAGGTTTTGCCTGAATTCTAGATGAAACTTTGATTTTTTGATTTTATTTGGAAGTCCACAAAATTATTTTTAATATGAAGTATGTGCAGTGTTTATGAACTGCTTGTAGTGTATTTTTAGTTTCCAAAATGAATCTGATCTTCTGAATCTCTTTATGGCTGGCTAATTTAAGCCTATTCTGTGTGTGTGTGTTTGTGTGTGCGCTTAAATTGTCATTTGATTTAAAAAATGTAAACCTACATATGCACAAGTGTCTAACTATACCCAAGCCTGTTCTCTGTACTCGGAATAGAACAATCCCTAAAGACTGAGCACAATGAGTTCCTTACATAAGATATTTACTGGTTTTAAGCAAGGTCAAAATTAGGTCAAGTTTTATCCAACCCTATTGTGTTATTTTTAAATTTATTTTTATTCCAACTAATTCACTGGTCTCTACAACTGACGGTAACAATAAGAGAACTTTCAAATATAAGAAAATGCATTCCTAAAGGCGATCAGATTTTTCCATGTTTTGCAAGAATTTGCACCTCCGTTTTGAAGCATTTGAGAGTCACAGGAGCATTGGTATGCACAGTGTGAGGAGTGTCAGTGTGTGCATTTGCAGATCAGCACCCACAGTCACTGGCTTCAGGCTCCCACCTAGTTCGTTGTATCCTGAGCCTGACTGATGGGAAAGAACTGAATGAACTGGTTATAGTTATGGGTAGCTAGGTGTCCTACTCAGTTTTTATATCCAAGTTTTTATATCCCTGGTGTGTCTAGATCTGCAGAGCAGATCACAGGAGAAGCATTTGCAAAAATACCCAACTATTGTGCTGGAAAAACTCTGAATCTTTGTCTGTGCAAACAAGCAATTGCCGGTACACAGTAGATCTTTGTCTAAGCGCTTGTTTGCATGCGTAATTGCCTACTCTGCATGCACAAAGGTATTGCTTTAAGTACAGCAGGAGCATATACAAGTTCTAAGTATACCTGTTGTTCTTCATTGAAAAGTCTGTATGCATCAAACAACAATGCTGAAATGTATAGTGAAGTGTTCTGGACTGAAAGGCTGCAGGAAATAGGTAAGTCCTCTCTCTTGATAAGTTGCTAGTAAGCGTAGCCCAGGTGGAAACTGGTCTTCTACGTTCTCATACAAAACAGTCCCCTTCCAGCTTCCTTGCTTGTTACTGCAGTCAGATTTAGCCATCCTCAGCTTTGCTTCTTGAAGTCAGTTTTGAACAGCAGCTGGAGCAAATCAGGCTACTGAGGGAAGATGGGAGAAAAAACTGGCACCAGGAAAATATATTCAGGGTCAGGCTTTCAATAAAACATCTGTTCCCTGGGTCTCACCTGCAGCTAAGATCCACATGGAAGCAGGAAAGGCAAGTGCAAACTGATCAGACACTAATATATTTGGGCTTCCCTGTGCTACTTGTTCTAAAAAGAAAAGACAAGAAAGTGGATCGTGGATGTTCCTGCCTTTCAAATGCACAGAGAGCAGAGCCACAAGTAGAAACTGCAGTATTTATGGAACACAGTAGAACATCCCTTTCATCTCTGATGTTTGAAATTTTCTTTGGAGTTACCTGTGGGACAATGGTACACAGAGCTTGCCTGAATACATTGTATAATTCACACAACAAAAGCTACATAAAAGAACGTTGGGCTTAGAAGACAAACCCACTAGAAGAAGTCAGGAAATGATTTGGAGAGAGAGATTAAACTTTCAAGACCTAACTAATACAGGATGCATAGCAAAGACTCCTTCAAGTAAGAATCCCATTGTGCCTAGGCCCTCATGATGAAATCCAGAATGGTAAATTCCTGACATACTTTCAGAAGGTTGCCTGATTCATATTTCCCTTATGCACGGTTTATATTCTGCCTCCCCTGTACTGCATCCTCCTTTGCATGTATTTTTTCAGAAATGTTTTCTGTGCTTAGGAACCATATGGGGTTGACCTGGCAATTGTCTACTTGAACAGTCCCGAACAGGTCCAGCCTAGACATGTCCTACTGTATGTTTCTCTGTAAACTCCCCACCCGTGTGCTTGAACTATAGAAAAAAAACAAAATAACTACAGAAAGTAGCCCCATTTGTGTTTGCTCTATTTAGACTAATTTGAGAGAGTAGCAAGGAGGTGTTTTAAATATCCTTTGCGATGGTAGATTTTTTTGTGATTAATGGGCACATCTACACGATGCAGAGCTGCCTATTTAGCTCTGCATTAGCATTTACTACAGAGCTGCCTATTTAGCTGTGCAGTAAAGTCTCAACATCTACATCCTGGTAGGCCACAGGAAACTAATTACCTCTGCTACAGGGTAGTACTTGTAAATACAAGCACTGTCTTGCGGTGGCATTCTTTAGTGCCCGGCAATGCACGCATAGATGCTGACGGGGCTGGTGGGGGCATGAGGCTGCTTCAGTGCGGCGTAGCCTGTTGGCTAGCCCTGCACTGGAGCGCCCTTGTAGCACAGCCAGCCCCTCTGCAGCATGTTGAGCCTGGTCAGAGAAGCCCTGGGCTGGCAGGTTGACCTTGTCAACAGAGCTGCTCTGACCTGCCTCAGTATGTTGCAGTCCTGGGTGCACACGCAAGCGCAGCGCCAGGGAGTAATAAACAATAATCTCTGTGTGCTAATAGCACGTGTAGATACCCCTATTAAGACTGTTAAACTGATTCCATATGAATATCCAAACAGCTGTTGGATGGTTACCACTTCACGTTATTTTGGATGAAAGTACTGCTGCCCATCTCCCATTACTGAACCATTCACTTCTCCTATGGACATATCAGATAGTGCAACAGTTTAACTAAACTACAAGAAACAGTCCTGCGCAGGGTAAGGGACTGGAGGGGAACAAGTTATTGGTAAAACCCTGATCCCACTGAAATCAATGGAGTTTGGTCTTCGACTATGGTGGACTGTGGCTTTACCCTGATAGGGCTTTTCCAGATGCAATTGCTACATTCCTTTGTTGAAGCCTGATAGTTAAAACATAACTTTAGTAGCTCTGTGAAAAAGGGAAAAATATGTCTAGGGTCTGAACAGAAGATGATATTTAAAGTTTGATATGTCTGCTGTTTCAAAATAGGTTTGTTTTTTCCAAATGCCAAAACAGATTAGTCCATAAACATTACCACATTATGGACTAAGTGCAATTTCCCCCCCTCTAAAAATAAAATAAAAAACCCGACAACTCTCCTTTAAGTAATGCAGTAAGAACATGTAAAAGCATTAGGAAAAACAGAATTTCTGCTTGTTGCTTGGTTGGTTTTTATCCTCTTTACACCCCCAAACAGCTGATGGCTATGACTTAAGGGACTGGTAATGGGATGTGAAGCCATATAGCTCTCTGCCAGAAGTTCAAATTCAGTCCAGTGCAGTGGTGGCTGAAAGCTGCTCCTTTTGAAGGCTTTACAATCATCATTATGATATGCATTTATAGTCTATCAGCCTTAAGTATTCCCCTAGCTTTTTTCAGCTTAATCTGTGAGCAACGAAGGACTCAGGTGGGGTATGAGTCACAGCCCGCTCAATTAACATACAAGCCCACCCGTAACTATGCTCCAAATCTGGTTGTGGGAATGCCAGGCTTAAGCAAAATTATTAGTGCACATTTTTTGAACCCTGTACCCTGAAGCCCAGAGCTTAGGTAGCAAACTTAAGTATTGCACTTGCAATATAGACTATTTGCTGGGATGTCACAATTTTGGTCATTGCCTGTTCACCGCAGTTTGGGGCCCACCCAAATTTCCATTCTCACCTAAGCCAACGTGCTATGTCTCAGTTCAGTTTCTAGTTTCCCTTGGAGCAAAGGGGAGACGATGTTCTGTGGAGCAGGCAAAGAAGGAAGGGACCAAATGAGCCATGGACATTGGTTTTTCCACTGCTGTTCAGCTAGAATCTAGGAGCATTGCTAAGGGACACTTGTCTTGAGGCTTTCATGTACTGTACCTAGCCTGTAGCTAAATACAGGACCTCAGACAGCCAGAGGTGTCAAATTTTCATGAACAATAATGAATCATGAAAAATACAAGCCAGTCACCTACATGCTTAAGGGCTGACTTGGCACGTAACATCCCAGCCTGAATTTTTACAATCGAGTCCCCAAGGTCTAATATCAGATGATCCCACTGGGAAGCTTGGCACAGCTCCCTTGCAGTGGTGCTGTGGTCTGGACGTGCAAGCAGCTATTACTGCAACAGGATACTCCACAACTTATGAACTGGTCTGTTCCTGTTTGAGCTTTTTCATTTTTTTTCTCTAACTTCCACTGCATAGACCACCTCCTCTCCCCCCTCCCCATCATATGCCATGCTCCTCCCCCTCCACTCCTGCATGAAGAGGGGAGGGAAAAAAAAACCATTAACACGAACGCAAGAGATGTCCTCACTTGAATTCCCCCAGTGTCAGGCATTTGTCATTGTTTGGCAAGCTTCAAAAGTGAGAGTGATGGCTAATGACGAGGCAGCAGCAAATGTGGTCCCCAGTGGTCTGGATGGCTTGTTTCTCCTCTGTCACACTGAGAGAGCCTGGCAGTCAGCATCCAGAGACCAGCCCAAGTGTACAAGCTGTGCTAAGAACTTTCTTCTGCTTTTTTTTTTTTGGTTGGTTGGTTGCTTGGATACATAATAAAGTATGGTAAGCAGAGGATGAATGTATGACAGCTGGAGGCTGCTAAACAGGAGAGCCGGTCCTGTAGGCAGTTCGCTTATCACAGCCAAGCAAAGGTGTACGGTGGAACAGAGCTTTGCTTCCTATTGGTATTAGTGATTTGATTCCCCTCTCCAAAAACCCAGGTCCCAAAGAAACCTGTCTTAAATTCATTGTGTTTACCTGTTGTTCTGTTCCACTTGGCTTCTGCTTCCTAATTTGTTCTCCTGCTTCAAGGTGAGGGTGATGGAGACATTAGAAAAGTATGGATGGACAAACAGAGAAATGGCCAGCTGCTCCCTCTTCTGGAGCAAATGGATGGTGACGAGGAAGGTGACAGAAGGGAGGACATCTGTGTCAGAATCATCTTCTGAATGAGGGTCCTGGAAGGCCACGTGAAGCACATGAAAGAAGCAATCGCTATTTCTTTTGGCAATTCGGAGGGTAGAATTTAGAGCCGGGCAAAATGCTTTTGTTGAATAGTAGATTTATCCAAAAATGTATCCACGTTTATCCAAGTGTCACGGGACTAAAACTGTTTGTGATTCCAGGTCAGATTTGGTGAACCATTGCAGTCAAAGAAGACTCGGAGGAAAATATTTTAGAAAAGGTGAAGTATTTGTCAAAGAAAACCTTTCAACATTTAATTTTGAAATATTTTGCATTGAAACTGTTCTAAATGTAAAACAAAATAATAATTAAAAAGCAGTTAAATAATCCAAAAGTGGCAGGGAAATGCTGGGGTTCAGTTCAATGTTTTGCACCAACTCCAGATTAAATATTTCATAGAATCATAGAAGTCGGGTCGGAAGGGACCTTGTAGATCTTCAAGTCCGACCCCCCGCCTGGGCAGGAGGAAAGACTGGACTCAAATGAGTCCAGCCAGGTAG
>NW_017729000.1:19433646-19457363 GCF_001723915.1 Gavialis gangeticus
CTTGGAGTCAATAATGACTCCAAATTCCCTTTCTGCCTCCGTGCTCTCAAGAAGGGAGTTTCCCATTCTATAAGTGTGCTGCTGGTTTCTACTGCCTATGTACAGCACCCTGCACTTGTCAGTATTAAAACACATCCTGTTCATGTCAGCCCACTCCTGTAACCTATCCAGGTCTTGTTGTAGTCTTTCCCTCCCTACTTTCATTTTTTTTCCTTCAAGAAACCTGAACACATTCCATTCTGTGACAACCCAAACTTAAAAAAATAGTTTTGGAAAATAAAAAAAAATCCATCGTTTGTTCAGCACTGATGGGATTTTTGTCCAGCACAAGAGAATTTTCCTTTCATTGTCAAGGCAAAAGGAATCATTCTCCCCAAAAGCATTAGCTTTTAGTATTTAAACTCTTCCATCCTTAAAAAAGCAGCTGTAATCCAAGGTCAGCATAGCAGCAGTAAATTGATAAAGTTTAAAATTGGGGTCCATTGTTAGGGAGCTACAAATGAATTGTACCATTTTTGTATAGTTTTGGTGGGGGATGGCTCAATTCTCTCTCAACGATAGCTCCATTTAACCATGGCCTTGTGCTGTCATTTGCAGCAGTACAAAGGGGTGGGAGCATGTCATCAGTGTTAGTGGAATAATATGATGTGGTAGTTTTTTTAATCCACTCATTTTGTCCAGGTGTGAACAATACAAAGCCAGCAGGGAATGGAGTAACGTGCAATAGGTCTTTAGGACAGCACTTCACTCTCAGTTCACCATGCAAAATGGGCATGTGAAGGAGTCGTGTACTGTCAGCCATGTTGCAGATGGGTTTAATGCCACATGAACATGCATTAACATGGAAAACACATTACCACCCACCTTTGCTTCTGATGAAATGGGCTGTGAGCCTCACTGCTCTGGGATTTAATGTAGGACCCAGACTGCTGGCACGGACATCACCCAACAACAGTCCTGAAACTGAGCCAGAAAGGTGGATTTACTCTAGGCCCACTGCAAAGTCTTAAAGATATAAGTAAATGATAGACAGATGAAGGTCACTGATCTGAAAGAAAACAACAAAAACATTTCTACTAATTGCTTGAAGAATTTAACCCTCTCTCTGTCTCCATCTTACTTCTTTTTCTGTCTCTTAAAGAGATGATGGTTACTAATTAATTTTGTTCAGAGCCAACAGCGCACTCAGCCCTATACAAGGCATAATAAAGCAAAAGTGCAAGGGAGGCTTCGGTATTACTATTGATACTGCATGAAAAGCACTCAGACACCCCAGTGTTGGAAGGCAGCATACAACTCTAAGATAAGAAGGAGACTCTAATGAATCCCGCGCTGCAAACTTCTGATCTGGCTAACAGCTCCCCTCACTCTGGAGTGGTCAATGCCAAGGTCCTGATTCGGGCTCATTCTTTCTAAAAGTCTCTTAGCATTACAGCCTTTTACCCTGTCTAATTCTACCTATGTTCCCTAATTACTATCAACTATTTACTTGTCTGATAGTTTATCCCTGGTCCAGGAACATGGGTTAAGGATGAGACTGGCTGTCCAACATCACAGCATGTTACTGAGCAATTGCAAATGTCCACCTCTAGTTTACATGTCCACGGGGCAGTTGCCTTATAACTATTCAATGGATAAAGGGATGTCTTTTGTCTTCAGAGCCACCACTAATCTAATGCATTTCACCAGCACTAATTCCTCTAAAAATAATTCCTGAACTGCTTGCTATGCTTCTGTATCAGGGAAGAGAGAGCAGAGGCTGCTGTTCCCTTGGGTAGACGCCATTACTTCTTAAAAACTGCCTAATTAAATATTAACCCAAGAGAGTATTTCTGGCATCATAAGGAAAAGAAATGCACATTTGCAACCTTGCTTGGAAGAATTTTTTTCTGTGACAATATTATAATGTGTAATTTATAAAACAAAAGAAAATAAGAATAGCAATAATAACAATTCTCCTCCCCACCCCTGCCAGCCATCCTTTTGGTTGTGATGCAGACTGGCAAAGAAAGGGGGATTCAAAACCAAAGGTGAAGTTCTGTCTGTGAGGTATTCTTCCTTCCAGCAGCAGACCTGATTCTGCTCTTTTATACTGATGTAAATCAGGAGCAGTCACTGGAATTACAAAGCATGGTTAGAGATTCAGCATGTTCATTTTGTCCCTTTGCTAACTGACTGCCCTCGTCCATGCTGCCTCTTATCAGTCCCTGGTACTTTTATGAACTACCTTCACTGTAATATCTGAGCTCCTCATAGTCTATATTGTATTTATATCACAACACTCTAATGAGGGAGGGGATGGCTTTTATCTGTATTTACAAAAGAGGAACTGAAGTGCAGCGAAAGTAGGTGACATGGCCAAGGTCAAAAAGGAAATCTGTAGCAGAACAGGATTTGCACTCACATCTCTGAAATCCCTGGCTTATGCTCTAACTGTTGACCATCCTGCTCTCTTCTTTTGTCTTGCTCACTGCTCATGAATAGATGTGTCACTCTGCTACCCCTCTCCCCTTTAAGATCCCTTCTCAAGATTCACCTCCTCTAGGACAGCTACAGAAAACTGGCCAACAACTTAACCCTCAAGACCTGAGGAAAGATTATTATTATTTATTATAGCTCCAAATGATGCCAGGGCCCCACTGTGCTAGGATGTATGTAAACACAGAGTAGGAGGCTATTCCTTCCCTGAAAGCAGGTCCCTCTCAGTGGGAGGGAAATCGCAGGCACAGAGAGGTAAAGTGATTTGCCCAACCCACAGCAGAATTGGGGACAGAACCCTTGGTGTCCTGACTCTGTCAAATGCCGTCACCACCAAAATAACGTATCTATTGATGTGATCACAAAAATAGAGTGAATGGATCTTGTCATCTTCTGTTCAGGTCCCAGCAGCACAATGAGCTCCATGTGGGTAGATTCTTGAACAGCCTTGGGGCTCTGCAAGAGTGTAGAGCTCCACCAGTCCGTGTCCATTGCTGGATCACAGTCTCAGATTGTAGGTCTGTGAGGGCAGAAGCCACATCTAACTCTTCATTTGCACAGCCCCTTGCACAATGGGGACTTGAACCACAGTCATATAAATTAAGGGTTAGGGTGCTTGTTCCTAATGTCAAATCCTCTCAGTCATGGTGGGTTTAAAAGTTCATCACTTGTGTGTCCTGTTTTACTTAGGAGGGACTGTGAGAAAAGGAGAAGAAATAATCCTGTGATAACAGGCTAAAGAATGGATCAAGGAGAGGAAAAGTGGACCCTGATAAATGAAAATTTAAACATAGCCCCTGTGCTGCATAAATAGGGCAACCACTTGGGGCTGCCAAACTTCTGGGGGGTCCTTGTACCCTCCCGTCATAGGGCTAAAGCGTCCTTTTATCTAAAGAAACAGATTCATCCAAAAAAACTCCAAATAGCTTTCAATGATCATGTAAGGTTTGTAGATTCAGGTTAGTTTTGCTAATCACCAGATTCCTTTGTTCGGGTAGCAGAACTGCAGACACCAGCTCCCCGCGTGCATCCATTCTGGGGGTATGGGAAAGGCAGTGTGGAATTTTGCAGAAGGATAAAATCCTGTCCCAGGGAAGTAAATCCTCTGGCTCCATGGCAATCCACACACACAACTACCTTTGTAACAAAGTGATGCAGGCTGGAGGAGCTGTGTCAGTGAATGGAAACAATCCTGACAAGGCAGCTCTGTGAAAGGCACTAATTACACTGATCTGGGTTCTATGCTGCGTGGTCCTTTGCTCAGAGGAAGGATGTGATGCAGGCACAAGGAACAGCACTACAGAGGAAATGGGAGAGCAGAAGCACCTAGACACATCAATAATTCATAAAATGCCAGCAGCAACAAAGGGAAAGAGGGACCAGAACGAGGAGAACAGAATATCATAAAGCTTTTTAATGGTCTTTTTCTATTAATGTCAGATATGTGACCATTTTTCAAGTGGGTGGAAGTTTTCCAAAACTCCCATGGAATCCGGGGACAATAGCTAAACTGTGCCTTCCTTAGCAGTGCTGTGTAGTCTCAAAAGCTGAATATCGTCTGTTACTGGGTGGCTGATGCTATTTAAAGGAGCCTGACATTTTAAAGGAGGTGTGAAATAGGCCGGATGCAGTACAGCCTTGTAAAGGAGTTCCAGTACAATAATAATATTGTGGACTCATACTGGAAAGGCTTCCAGTCATTTATTTTTATTTTATTTTTTGGCTACATGAATGCATATATCTAATCCCCACCCTAACTTTCTCCTTTAGGGATTAGCCAAGAATCACAAACCTGTCATCTGTGAGCAGCATTTTCCCAGCCAAGGCCTTGATCCTCCTAGCCCTTGTGCAGGGCACAGCAGGGTCAGGAAAATCTGGAGGGAGTTTCCATGGGGCCACAAGCAAGGGCAGGTCCTAGTCCTCCATGCTGGGTGGAAGCACTGGGCTCTGTGCACATCAATCCCCTGACTCTGAAGAGTTTCAGGGTGAGTTGGATGTCTTGGAGGAGGTATGGGTTCAGGCAAGATCCTCACAATTCAACAGAAATGTTTAGCTTCATCCTTCCTCTTTGTAGTTAGTTCTGCTACTAGGCAGGTGTATCTGGGTGACCATGCAACCCACAGGAGTGGGGTCAGGTTCCTCTGCTCTCCCTATCATTACTTATTTCACTATATCTTGTGTTCCTTCATGCAGTTCTCCGCACCCGTCCTCTGCAGGATCCAGCTCCACATGGCTCAAGATACGGAGCTTCCACCATTTCCTTTGGAAGATGATCCCACTGGCTAATAGAGTATACCGTTAGGAAGCTTTCCCTGACACTCAGTCTAAAATTTCCGTTCCATTTATTTCCTATTTGCAACTTGATGCCTTCGTACTCGCATCTAATATTAGGCCCATAGCTATACCCCCTTGTTGGTAATCTCACTCTAATATTTACAGTCTTCATATTCTTGCACTGGTCCTGCAAAACATGGTTTAGGGCTAAAGCCTGTTCATTCTTCTCGGCAATGCATCAGCTTCTATGAAACACTTATGTGAGTTGAGAAAGCAGGGTTGGGCTTTGAGTATTGTTAAGGAAGGTATAATACATGGGAAGTAGCAAAGGGTACATCCTCACACCAATGCCATCTGATATCTTGCTGCTCTTAGTAAAGATCAGCAATGACATGTGTCTATTGACTCAGGTAGAAACATGAAAAAGAACATGCACGTTTTGTTGGTCACCTCCATTTTTCTTGGGTTCAGAAAGCCTTAGCCATGTTCTTCTCTCCTCCTTTGTGAGTATGTATATCCATTTCTGTACCCACAGGAATTAAGTAAGTAGCTGGCTAGTAAACAGGCCAGTGAGATATAGGGTCAGTGTTCATAGATTCTTAGATATGGATTCTTATCTGCTGGCATACCTTTCAAAACAAGTAACCCTATTTCATTTATATAGGATAGTGAGCAAAGAGAAGTTATCATACCAGACATTGCACACTGAGCTGAGAAATTCTCAGCAAAGGTTGGTGCTTTTTAAAAATCAGTTATCTACGAAGTTTTAAGTGGTGCATTAGGTAGTTTGTGGTCCAGTTTCGTGGTGGCATCATACATGGTTTAAGACGACAGGAGGTTATAAGAGAGAAAAAGATGTCCTGCTTCTGATCTGAAGAACTGGAGTAAAAACAAAGGGAGTTAAGTGAGGGAATGCTCTTCCTCTTCCCCTACGGAAGCATTAGCATATCCTCTGGGTAGATTAGAGGGTTGTAAAGCAAGGAAAGATCCTTGAGGAAAGAGAGGGGCATGACAAAATAGATGGACGTCTGAAAAGGATAGAGAAAGAAGGATACACATAGACAAAGATAGTTATCCCAAAGAAAGGAACAAGTATCTCGCACAGGAAAAGAAAGAGATAACTAGTGCACCGGGCAAGCAGAGGGAGGATGAGAGAGGGAGGTGGTAGGAAGAGGGTTGCTAGCACTCTGCAAGGAGGGAGAGAAGAGGCCAAGGCATGGATTAAGAGCTGTCTGTGCCACAGGATAGCTTCTATGGCTCAATTACAGCTTATAAAAGAGCATCTAAGCATAAAACAGTCCAACATATTGAAAACAGCTTGGATTTATCATACACTGATAGAAAAACAAGATAGGCCAAATGATGGACATTCCAGGCCTGCGAGCAACTCTTCAGTTTCTCACTTTGTGTGACAACTGAACTGATGGTACGAGGACACATCATTGGAAGTGTAACAATATTCAGAACCATCTGTTCCCCACACATACTCGCAGCACTTTTAATTTGCTGCAACTGCCATCTGAAGTGAAACACTTGAAGAACAAAAAATGTACATATATTACATGACAGCTGATCTCTATTATGACATTTCTATCCATCGGTGAGAAGGAACAGTGTGAAGATGTCTATAATAGAAAACCCCAGCCAACAAGTATTTCATGTAGAGGGTCAGAGTCTCAACATGAAGGGGGTATGTGCCTCTCCTCCAGGTTCAAGAGAGTTAGGTGCATTCGCAGAGAAAAACCAGATCACAGAGCATAAAAAATACAAAGTACATGCTTATGAGTAGAGCAAAAGCTCTGAGTACAGTGTCAGTATCTTACAATGGGCTCAGAAAAAATGGAACTCTTTTCAGGGCGCATCTACACAAGACATCTTACTGTGCAGTAGACCAATTTACTGCACAGTAAGTGTCACTGTCTACATGTGCAGATACTTACTGCACAGTAAATTGGTCTATCCTGCAGTTAATTTGCTACCTGCGAATGCAGGTAGCAAATTAACTGTGGAGTTGTTACTGCACAGTAATGCACATGTAGACACTAACTGGGAGCAAATTTGTAAAAGCCACCCTCAGGCTAGCCCCAGGGCCATGGGGCTTCTCCAGCCTTAGGGCTGGGGCAGCCCTTTGCCTGCCACAGCCCCAGGCCCTTAAAAGGCTACAGGGCCCTGCACCCAGCCTCTGGCCACCAGTCCCACACCAGTGGCCCCGGGCCAGCCACAGCAGCCTGCCTAGACCCTAGTGCTGTTCCCCAGCACAGCTTCGTCACCTGCCTGCCTGTCCTACACCATGCCTCTGTGCTAGGTGCTGCAGGCACATGCCCTGGCCCAGCAGCACCCAGACTGTCACATGAAGGCCCTGCAGATCATCAAGGGAGCCATGCTGCCATCATCCCTGATGCCACATGCTGCCTCCTGAGGTCAAAACTGGTCCCAGGAGGAAACTGTGGACCTTGTGGCGCTGTGGAGTGAGGCCAAGTTCCTCAGCCAGTTCACTCAGAGCGGGCGCTCCAATACCCAGATGTATGAGGGCCCATTGGCCACACGCAAGAGTGTGGACATGATCGGTCGGCATGTCAGTGCTGCATAAAGGTCAAGGCCTTGCAGGCATAGTGGGTCACCATCGCTGACTGCAACCACCTGTTGGGGGCTACCCACAAGTGCATCTTCTTTATGCAGCAGCTGGGCCAGATCCTTGCACTCTGGGACCCTGGCCAGAGTCATGCCATGTACTCCACCATGGGCGGCCTGCTCAAGCCTCTGTTGTGGCCCGGCAGCAGCAATGAGGTGTTAGTGAGGGAGGGACCCTCGGGGCACCATGAGCTGATCCCACTGCAGTCCTTGCCCCCAGTCTCATCCAGCAGCTCCGGCAGTCTGGGCCAGCACCTGCCCCACCAGTTGTGGGTGACCAGCCTTGACTAAGAGGCCAAGCCGGCCATGGCCCTGCCGGCCCTCAGCAGCTCCAGTTCATCGGAAGAGTGTGTTGATGCCAGTGGCGATGTCATCCTCAGCTGTGGGGGGCAGAGATGTATAGTGCAGACACAAGTACCCCTCCAGGCAGCAGTGGATGTTGCAGGGCAGTGTGGGCTTGCCCACTGCATGATCAAAGCTCAGGGTCTCACTCCAGGTTTCCAGGTGTGCCTGCGGCACCCCATGGCAAGCAGCAGCAGTGGGGCGTAGTGGGTCAGGCACCCCTTGGTCCATGCAAACAGCTCCTCACACCATGCCCAGGACACTCTCAGTAGGGGCATGCTCATGTGCAGAGCAGGCATGGGGAGGGGTGAGGGGGTGGAGAGGGGCTGTCCCCAGGGCACCTCTCTGGAGAGATTCCCTGGAGGCAGGGCAGGGGTACCACCAGCTCTGCATCCCAGTAAGCTGGGATCCCCTTGCCCCCTGAGCCCAGGTGTGGTGGGCCTGGCAGCAACAGAGGAGATGGCCTGGCCTGCAGGAGAAGGGGTTGGGGATGGGGGGAGTGGGTCTGGAGCTGTGGCAGTGGGTGCTGCCAGGAGCCAGGCCTGTCCTGGCCTGGGAAGGGGGTGGGGAAGGCAGGCTGCCTGAGGCCAGCAGTCCACCTGACCCTGTGGAGCTACTGGGGACAGGGGGCTCGGCCAGCAGCCACCTGTGCCACACCAGCCCAGCTGACTTATCACGGTCTCTGGGCACCCATGCGTGCATGACCCCTAATCTGAGCCCACTGGTATAGTGTATGTTATATCAGAAATGTTGCAAACTCTCACAAACAGCCTCTTTTTCCTGGTTCTGCAGGTCCTGCAGCTGCACACAGGGGAGAGGCACCAGCTGCAAGCAGGGATGTGCCATCAGGGTCACTGCCAGTCTCAGTTGGAGCTCTCCAGATGCACCGGCTCCAGCAGCACAGGACCCAGGACCGGATCCAGCTACTGAACCACCTGGTCACCATGGCAGAGGAGGCTGGTGGACTCATGGGACACCTGGTCACCTGGCACGTGGAGGACATAGTGCACAAGCTTGAGTTCTGGGATGGGCTCCTGGCCCTCGAGGAGAGGTGCCTGGGGGCCCAGGAGCGGCAGGCTGCCATGGTGTTCAGGGTTGGCTCAAACCCATCACATACTGGTTCCAATGGCAGGAAACCTTTTCTACAGTTTCTTGGAGGGGGGTTTCATTTTATAAAGGTTTGAATAGCTATAGTGCATATAAGAAACAAAATGCAGAACATACCCAGAAGCTTGTCTAGCATCTCTCTCAACTGCATAGTTGGTCCAGTAAAAAGGCCAAACAAACCTTTATTCTTGTATGTTCCCTGGATCATGACAGCTACTGCAACAGTGCACATGAGGCATTTTCTTCAAATACATCTAAGGCTGTAGTGCTTTACAAATTCTAATTATGTTGACCATATCTCAACTATGTATTATAGGGATGATTTAACAAATGGATATGCCCCATCATGCCATATTAAAATTCATTATTAGGGTGTATGTCCCATCAGAACAGGAGAAGGGACCACATTAGAGCACTAGACACTCTCTCTCTTTAGGTTCTTAGCCTATTGCTGATTATCAAAATATATAAAAGACTTATCTAATAGCTTCTAATTCTAACAGGGATAGAACCCAGACCTGGCTTCTTGAAATTGCCTTGTGATTGGCCCTTGATTGTATAATTGGGCAAAACAAAACAGGGCTTCTAGAGTTTCCCAGGGGAAGAAAGAGTGGGTGAAGGTAGCACATACTATCATTTGGCAGCAGAGCAACATCACCAATGAAAGAAGGGAGTCTCTGTAGCAGGGAACTCACCTGACAACAATGGCTCCATTTTCCTGCTTCACTTTGTCATGGCTAAGCTATCTCAGGATGTTCTCATGCTCAGGAGTGAGGACAGGGTTTTGCATTAAACTGATGCTGTTCAAATACAAAATGCAGCTCTGCACATTTTTATATAGCACCTTTACAAAGATGCCAGTCTGGTATAAGGGAAGTGTCAAAAACATGCTGATCCCCACATCTTTAAACTACTTGTCTTGCAGTTATTGTGCTTGAGTCCATGCACTGAAGTCTTGGCACAGCAGAGTAGCAGCCAGATCAGAACAGGTAATGAACCTGCATGAAAGCACCAGTCACCTCTCTCCATGTGCTTAGACCAAGGACAGGCAAAATGTGGTCCGGGAGGCCAGATGTGGTCCGCCAGGCCATTCTATCTGGTCCATGGGGCCCCTAAAAATGTAGAAAATTAATATTTATCTGCCCTGGGCTGCCTGTCATGTGGCCCTCAATGGCCTACCAAAACTCAGTAAGCGGCCCTCTGCCCAAAATAATTGCCCGCCCCCGGCTTAGACCATGCTGGTTTCCAGCTTATCCAGTAGATTTGCCAGGGGCAGAATCCATGACCCGTGTCAGATTCTGTGATTATAAAAAGATTGTGTGCATTTGTCTTTACAATCATCTCAGAGAAATAAATATCATTATCCCTATTTTACAGGCAGGTTAGTGGATTGTTAAGTGACTAATCCAGGATCTCCAAAGAAATCGCAGTGGTTATATTGTTGGGGAGATGGGTGACCTGGTCTCCCAGGATGGCTTTGTTGCTCTGGTTTTCTTAGATATATGTATTAATTCAAAAGAATGTGTTTTAAATGTTCATGGAAACCTACAGCACTAAATACTCCTTTCCGCATTTACCTTCCTAGTCACAGCGGGTTTTTCTCGCTCTTTCACGTAATAGGATAGAAAGTCATTCTACAACTAGGCTTATCATAAAACGTATGTAGTTGGAGTGAAATCATTCAGTAGTAAAATAATTATTGTCCTATGTAAAAAAAAAAAAAAATGTAGAAAAAATAATACATTCCCAAACCAATTAGGAATGGATCCAATTCAGAAGTACCGGCCAAGGCCCCTCTGTTTATTTTGCCATTCAGAGCAAGTGTCTGCTGAACATTCTGCTGCGAACTCCTTGGAGAACATTCATTAATCACCTCAGCGTGACTAAAGATTGGCATGTAGCGCAGTCTGATGCACAAAAGGCAAAGATGCAGTTCATTTGGAGGCAATTCCAAGAAAAAGACTGAGCATGGTGCACAGATGGCTAATATCCCCTCCTCCCCTCCCCACACCCATTTCTGCTGCTGAACTTCCATGTAAATAACATCTTGTTTGCAAACTGCATCGCCTGTGCTTTGGGGAGGTGGGAAGGATTTTCTCATATATTCCTGCTGCTGTCTGATGATACCGCTCCTGGCGTCTGGAAACACTGAAGCACAAACCAGGCAGTTGTGTGTTCCCGTTTATCACATTTGGGTTAATTTATTGTTTATATGAAGGTTTGGTTTAAAGTAAATGACTCCCATCTGTAGATATGAGTACTAACAATACCAACATAATATACCTTTTCCTACCCCCTCCAGTAAAGAAAGACCCTTATTTGTATACAGGTCAAAAAAAATCCCCCCAAAACAAGCCCCCCCAGTATAAACAAACCCCAGATACAGAGTTAGGAAAGTAAATACTTCATTTAGGTTTCCTAAGCAGGAGTTCCCCCCTACTATTGTATTCAGATGCCAGCTGAAGATTGCCACAGTCCAAAATAGGACCTGTGGGTCTCCCATGGCAGATGCTGCCACTGCTATAGCCCAGAGGCCCTGCAGACAGCCCAGGGCAAAATTTTTAATTCAACATCAAACTCCAAGCTGAAATCTGAAAAAATAACAAAAAATTAAATTAAAAAATGACAAGATGTCAATGTCTCTGGACCTATTTAACTGAACTTCTAAATGCCACTAACGTGGATCACACAGTACCCAGGGAAGGCTAGTGATTAGCAGCTACAAAGAGGGCCTTTGCCCCTCTGGGGCTCTTTACAGGCTTTAGGACTATGATAGTCAATGGCAAAGGAGCCTAAAAGAGTCTAAAAGAAAATGCCAAATACCAGCTAATGCTACAGGATTACAAACAGAAAGGAAAAGGCCAGAGAGCTTAAGGACGTGAGTAGATTTGAGAGACAGTGTCAAAAAGAGTCCATTTCATACTGTCCTGTATATTTCTCTGCAAGGTCGGGGCAATTTTTCTTGACATTTTACTCTCAAAACAAATATTTCTTTCGTAAATGAGAACAGGATCAGCAGCTCTCTGTCAAGCAGTTGCAGCCCATGAGCAACCCAACAGTTACAAATCTGTTATTGGCCTTTGTTTGATATAAGAAAAAAAGGAAAGAATTTACTGTTTCCTGCTTCTATGAAATTAGAATAAACCAGGAGGTAGAGGAGAGGATGCATATAAGGTTACAGAAAACTCCCTGTGGACACCAGACTGGCCCCAAAAGCCTCAAAGTCTTCTCTGCAAGATCTTCACATAATTTTAGCTAGATTGGGAAAACTTCTAAGGCTTGGTTTGGTTCTGTTTTCCTGAGAGGACCTGTTCAATTAAAATAAAACAAAAATTTACATTTATTTAAATTCTTATTCTTAGAAGTCCCATTTCCCGTGTTCCCCACTTGGTTTTGGTAGCCTGGAGGTATCTGTCCCATTTCCCAAGGATCAGTCCCAGCCTTGGTCTGGCTTCAGAATCTTATAAAGCATCAGACATGCACAGCTCTAGTAACACACTTCCAGCATCATCTGGATAGCAGCTCCAAGGGGTTCGTAGCTATAGTGTGAAGTACCCATGGAATGAGGTGTTATGATATAAAACAGCTGGCAGTGCAGAAATGGGACAGTTTCTTATTAATGCAAAAAAGGGGATCACATCCTATAACCACTAGCACCTCAGAGTACCTTCCTTGGGGTTTGGAAGCAGCAGCCCTGCCAGGGAGCCCCAACAAAGGCTCAAGATGAAGGAGCAGTCATTCAGCAGCTTTAGAAGATCCCAGGTAGATGTGACATCAAGCCCTCAGTGTTGGGAGCAAGATGTTTCAGGGTGCTGAAAATCCTCTTGACATGGCACACTGACATGTGCTAGTTCTCTGCATGCTACACCCCAAAAAGTTGTAGCAATAGCTACCAAAGTCTGGTCTGGGGCACATGCACACCTGTGTGAGATTGTTTATTGGCACATGTGTAGCACGACCGCATTGCATCTGTTTTCAGGGTGTAACACCAGCAGAGAAGGTGTGTTGTGCTTCACTGTTGTGCTCCCAAGGATAGTTCTTTGGTGCAGACCTTTCCTCAGTGGCAATTCAGAGTTGTAGGGACTTGGGGAAGGCATAGGGAGCCTAGGGTGCGTCTTACGGAGAAACAGATGGGTTTTTCGATTCAAGGGTCTAAAAATTTGACCCCTAAGTATGAGTTTGGATATCAAATGCCTATGTGACAGGCCACAAAGGGTCCTCAAAACATCTTTGCAGCTGATGCGATGTTATCTAACATCAGAACCACAGTTGTAGGAATGCTACCAGAGAAACACCCTCAATTAAATGGAATGTTTGTGGTCATTCCTGTTTTGTGTCATCAGTCCTTGAATCTAGCAAACCAGTTAAGTGGTAAGACTATTCATGGAAAATGCATATTAATTATATATGAATTCTGGACTAAATCTGCAGAAAGCATATTTTGAACTCATTAAATGGCTGTGATTTCTAAAAGTCATGTTTCCACCTGGGGAACAGAAACAAACCTGATCTAAATAAGTTGACTTTTGCATTCTCAAAACAAATTGCTCTTGAACAAATTACAGACTGAGAATTATTGGCTGGTTGTTTTCAGCAAATAACATATTGGAGAAAATAGTAAATTGTACATGACAACAGATAAAGAAGCTCAATGATTAATTATTCACTATGAATTATATGTTTGGCTGTGGTCACAACACAAGACAATAGGGCAGCACAATGTAATGACTTCTATCCTGAATCTAAAAGATGGGAGCCCCTATCCAGAGGGGTTCCCTACAGGAGGATAAACCACAGGAAAATGGTAGGGCAAGCAGAACTTGTGTTTAAGCAGTGGAAAGTCCTCCTTCTGGAACAGGGCCAATTCTTCCCTAAACATAAAAAAGGCCTTGCAGATGCTACTATCTGCCAGCCCTGTAATTAATAAATTATTAAAACAATCCTGAAACAAGTGGATGAAAAAGGGGATGAAAGATTCTAAAGGAAGACAGACAGCCCTACTGTTTGGGGAGGATCTAAACTATCATTTCCAGAAATTGTTTTAATCTCCTGCCATCAGAAAGCACTGAGCACTTCAGATGTGACGCAGGCAGTTTTGAGCGAGGACAATCAGGGGTGGGGGACTCCATGTGTATGTTTTTCATCTCCTTTTCCTTTCCAGTGCAGGAGACAGATATGTTTCATCTCACTGTTAAGGATGAGCCAGTAGAGATTATCTTGAACTCCTCCCCGCTGCTCCTTGGAGGAACAAAGAAGACACTTTTGAATCCCATCCACTCCAGAGACTTACCACCACTGCCTGTCACCCTCAGTAAATGTGGCAGCCTTGAAAGGAGACAGTGTGTGGGAGAGGCACTTGAGGGACGAATTGGATTATGCGCTCAGCTCTAGGGACCACCAGGCACCCTCTGAACTGTCAAAACACTTGTCGCACCAGTGGTATTAAGCAAAACACATGAATAAAAATTAAAGAAACAGAAGAGTAAAATCAAAGTTGTAAGAGTCTCTTTATTGCAGCTCCATCAAAAGCTCCCTCAATAATTCTGATTATTTTTATTATTTAAGAAAGGCAGCTCTTTTTTGATCGGAAGAGAGTGCCTGGTAAAAATAAGAATCAAAGTCATTGGAGACAGAAAGACCTATTAGATTAGTAAGTCTGCCCCCTGCAAAGAGAAATTATAATTTCCCCTGAGAGAAGATGGATCTGGTATTAAACATGACCTGAAAAGGGAAAAACAAAGGGAGGGGTGTTTCTCTCTTTTTGCTTCCTTTATGATGTATAAGTGGACTGTTTTATTTTTTTGGTGGCTGCTTCACCTAAAATATATCACTAAAGCTGGGTTTCCTCCTGTTTTTCTGGAGGGCTCCTTGGAGATACATAAAATGGGCCTAGAGCTTTCTAAGTCCCCGACTAAAGAGGTGATGATGACTCTTTACCAAAACCAGTATTTCTCCGAACTCTTTTTGTTATTTGAGTTGTATAAAGAATTTTAAGCTGTTTGAGCAACAAATGCATCTAACATTTAGTCAGATTTCATGTGCAAAGCATCGCTGATATAGTAATACTGCAGTTCTCTAGTCCTCCATTGAGCTTTGCAGGAGCTTTACAAGACTGACAAAATCTGAATGTCCACTATAGAAATGCAGAAAACAACAGTTTTGTTTTGAAATCAAAAGAGCTTTCAGGCTCTTTTTATATACCAAAAAGAAGCGAAGAAGCCATAAAACCCTACTTTTGTCTTTTGCCAGTAAACTTCAACCAATATTAGACTTGAGTTCAGCATGTATTGAATTCTACCAATATTAATTCTTAAGTAGCTATGGTATTCTAAATTTGAATTAAAAGATGAGGGAACATAAAAAAAATCTGGAGTTCATATTTTGTTGGGATAAGTGCCTAGAGACTGGGGTATGGACCTTAAAAATATATCTAAACAGTCTCATTCTTTACAATCTGCCAGACCTTGAATTTATAATGTTCCAAGTGCATTAATTCTCATTCTCATTCTCTGTCTTGACCAATCCTTCTTACTTCTTTATGTGCTGAAAACACCAAGGGCCTCATTACTAGCCTTGTTAGTAATTAATGAGGTGCAAATTTGGTGTGATACACTATCAAAAGGTGTAAAGCATCAGGGCAAGGAGACTCAAGGAGCTTTTCAGGTAGAAAACCTTTATAGTCAAATGTTTCAATCAAAATTTTTCCAATCACAAAAAAAAATCAGTCTAGGTAGGTGACTTGCTACTAACTCTCCAGCCTCAGCTCTTTTAGGGGAATTTCTAATGGAAACTGGCCCACTTTGGTAGCTTGCACATTTATCACTACAATAGAATACCCATCTTCAGTCAAATTCCTGTTCCAGAACTGCATCTCTTCCTTCAGCCCTAGTCATTTTGGGGCATGGATGACAGGATAGAATTTATTGGGAATGGTCAATGGCTGGGTGCTATTGTATAGGGCAGTAGTTCTCAACCTTCTTAGACTGAAGTCTTGCTTTTTAGACCCAAGGAACTTCTCTTAGCTTTCACTTGTTTTTTGACTGAAGAAAAATAATAGAGCAATTCTTCTATTGCAAAGAACTCAGAAAGACCACAATAGGTCAGAATGTTTCTAGCACTGTGGATTTCTATTTGAAATCTTTGGGCTATCTTGTGATCATGTTCGCATATCTAACTGCATTAACATTTTGTGGCACCCCTAGCACCCTAGAAAGGATCTCAGGACAGCCTAGGGTACAGGAGCACCCTGGTTGAGAGTCACTCAATCAAATGATTGAGTATGGTATGGGGGGTATGGGGAGGACGGAGCATCTTCTTCTCTGCAGAAATCGCTTCAGAGCTCCACGGGCCTTGTCTAAACTAGGAATTGTAACACTTTTTTGCAATCCAGTTAGCTCAGGCAGCCTAGCTTCTTTGGATTTAACCCCACTCCCTCCATCCCAATATGCAGACTATTTAACACTCTCACTTTAAGACGTCAGCCTAATAGCATGCAACTAAAAGTGCTGAAATATGTTTACACTGGTATGTGCTGGTAGATGGATTGATCTCTGGATTGGAAAAAAGCAACTTTTCTCCTAGTTTACACAAGGGCCTGGGGTGGTAATTTGCCCACCACAAACCTGAACGCTAGTTAGGTTGAGGAATGAGGAGAAGGCTGAGAAGCTGCAGTAGGACAGGTATGGGCAGGGGCAGGAAAGCTTGCAGCAGCCTGGAAAAAAGCAACCTAACTAGGGTGGCCATCATAGGGGGCAGCCCGGTTGTCCTCTATTGATACAAAACCGGACGCTTTTATGTCCTCTATTTTTCTCTTGAGGACAGAAAATAGAGGATACAAAGGCATTCAGTTTTGTATCAATAGAGGACAGAGTAGCAGAAAACTGGAATGTCCTCTATGATGGCCACCCTAAACCTAAGGGATTGGAAAAGAAAAAAAAGAAACCAGTGTAGCCAAGCAAGCTAAAACTGAAGTTTTTGGGAGTTTTGGTCCACAGTATTGCTTATTACTAAAGATCCTGACTATGAGACCATTGACAAAGAGCAGACTAGATGCTGTAAAGCAGTTCTGGAGAAGTCTCATTTAGGCTGCCCCATTTTATTCCTAGAAGGAAATAATGTTTCATTCCTCCTTTTAAAGCGTTATGCATGCTCCACTTGACTGATGTATTTAAAATGCAGTTGTGTGCTTCTGCTATAGCTTCAAATCACAGCTTTGTCATTTTAGTTTTGTATCGTACCTACTATATGGCCTAATTTGGGCAAACTTGGACAAGTTTAAAAACTGAATTAAAAGATAAACCTATTGTTACACATCAGCATGACCACAAAGGATTTATGTCCCAGATAATGTAATAACTATATTGATGAAGTCTTAAAAGGAGGAGGAAGGAGCAAGTTTGTACATCCTCAATCATCCCTCTCACAAGGTGCTATTAACTGTGACAGCTGTTTTGTTTTCTTAGTCCCTGCCGGTAACCCAGCCCCAGTGATGTACCAGTTCAGAAGACTTGGTTTAGTCCATACCCCAAAATTAGGAATGTGATGATTTGTAACAGATTAACAAGAAATCCAGGAACATTTCTAGATTCAGATTAGCCTAATCTGATTATGAAACAGTTTAAACTTCACTCAGACACTGCCTGCAGATTACATTTCAGAAGTGGTTTAAAGTATGGCTTCAAGTAGCTTCTGCAGGTGCCATCCACTGGGCAGACCTGCTCCCTGTCCTCCTCTCACTTTGTAATGATTGGAGAATGTCAGGGGTTCATACTGATGGGAGGACAGAAGGGATGTGTATATAAACCTGCAGTAGGAGAGAGTATAGAGGGCTGATGGTGAAAGAAACAAGGAGGGAAAGGAGAAGAGAGAGATTTTTACATGCTCTTCATTTTTGTAGAAAAGCCTTTACTTCCCCTGCTTCCCCACACATGCATTATGGAGCTTTCCTCACTGCTTTGAGACTCCTCTCCCTTTTTCATAAAGATAAGGTAGATGTTTGGCCAAGTAGCAGCAGCATCTAGATCTGTCCTTGATACCTAATCGATATTGGTGGAATTTATCAGATAAAGCAAAGCATCTGCAGGCATTTTAGATCATTCCCAATATCAACTGCCTGCCATTTTAGTAAGAATCTGGTTACAAAAAGTATCCAAAATTCTGAGTATGTTAAGGGGCTTTTCTGCAGTGAAAATGGCTCAGTTGATTTAAACATCTTGAAGAAAGGAAGGGAGGGAGGATGGAGGAAAGGTAGGCATCTGAACTCATAAGCTTTTAACATTACAGAACTGTAAAGGTTCAAGATTTTAATTCTCCCAATTATACTCATTCAAGAAAAAAATGATTTACTCTAAAATGAAGAATCTAACAGAATACAGTGAGGGCAGGTGGCCTGGGCACCATGCTAATCGTTTGCTTAACCATTCTTGGATGATGAGGCTGACAAGCCAACATGAGGCTAAAGGAGGAATTCTGCCAAGTCGACGTGGTTTGCCTCAGGCTCAGCCTACTCCTAGTTCCTGCAGAAGGCAGCATGCGATGCACCAATTCCCCAGGTACATTGCTTCAGTCACGGGGCACATTCTATGTACCTGGTAGCAGCCAGAAAGCCAACTGCATCCTTTGCATCCTCAGGCAATCCTGATGGCAGAGTCTCCTGGGAAACCTACTTCTTGCCTAACTTGCTCAGCATGCTGGTATCTTATTCAGGGTGGATGATTCATTGCCTTCTACGGCACAATTTGGGATGGAAAGGACAGTATTTGTAACTGCACTGCACTACCAAAACACAGGCAGCTGTTCTCCAGCAAGGCGACAAATGGGCTGTATCAGTGGGTCATTATTCCAGTTCTGAAACGATTGGCTGTTTGGCCACATATATGTTGATCTGCATTCTTCTTCCTTTCTCTGAACTGAGGGTTTCTCTATGCAGTGAATTGGTTGGAAATAGCTAGGGTGTGAATTTAAAGTTCTTCTGAATGGATTATCCATGTAGATATTCTTGTTCCTTGCTAAGAGTACCTTTAGTAGTTTAGATAAATTCATGCCCAGTTAGGCTTTTCTTGCTGTGATAGTAGCATGTAAACAGCAGCTTGTAAACTTAGTGCAATGACCAAGTATCAATCCAGATTTGTTGTTCTTGTTTATTATGTGCATTACCTCACAATAAGCTAGGTGCTGTACAAATAAAGAGGAAGACATAAGCTGACCAGAAGAACGTAAATGCTAAATAGACAAGGGGGGCCAACAATACACTATACAATGTATGACAAATGTAAATGGACCACATTTTGTAACAGCTTTGTATTCCTTCTACCACTGATTTCCTTCTCCTCGCCGGTGTGGAAGGTTCTGCCAACATGCCTACAAACTCTTACCCTCATGTTGGTCCTTCCAGCCTATGCACCCACCAGTGCTGCAGAGGCAATATAAGATGCTCTCTCTATCATCTTCATGGTAGATGAAGAGGTCTGAGTGAAGTGGTCTTTCTCTTGCTGGGTTTAACTAAAAGTGAGGACAAAGTCATGTACCAAAAATGGTATTTTATTTAAAATTCCTTAAAACTTAGACTGAATTTCTTTCACAAGACCATGTGGCATCCATTCAATTAATAATTTCAAAGCCCCAATGAATAAGGAGGTGCAACATCTTACGGTCTTTCATTGGCCTTGTGCCCTATTTTATGTTGGCTTTAGCACAGGAGTCCTGTTCACCAGTCTCTCTGTGATGTTTTGCCCACATAACTCATGTGTGTTTGACTGTAACCATGAAGGTAGAAAGGCACCTTATCTTCTGTCTTTCAGGAAGTGAGGCTCTATCAGGAGACAGAACAAACCAACCAGCACTGCAGACTTTCCCCATTCAACTTTATGGGAATCTGCAATTCTGTATTTAGCCACAAAGTGGTGCTGGAGGAAGCTATATATTTGCAGAAATTCAAGCTAGACAGGCAAGATTGCAGCATGAGTTATCAGCAAACACTGACACATTCTCCTAAAGTGGGGACCGAAGTAAGGCCAAATCCACACTGGTATGAAAATACTTGTACACTATACTGAATGAGCACTCCTTATAAGCATGAAGCTCTACTGTTTGAACCATACAGTAACCCACTCCCATGAGCAAAACAGGCTAAACTGCTCAAAAGCGGTTTCCACCAGCAGTCATGTGTCACCACATGATAATTTTTCACACCCCTGACAGATGTATTTATACTAGTACAAAGTCTGCAATGTAGACCCAGCCTAAGGAAAAATGTCCTGGACTTAAGAATGAAATGCCTCCCATGCAACCAGGCACAGGGAGAAGATACGTTTTGAATTCCCGCCAGCTTTGCTTGTCAGAGTGGAGCCAGCCTAAAGGCCATGCCCTGCCTTCTCTTTGTTCCTTCTGGAATAGCTAACACTGCTAGAGGAGCACTGCTTGTAGTGGCTCTAATTCTGGCAGTCCCCTGACCTGGGAGCATAAAATTTAGGGGCAGGAGGCAAACTTCTTTGTAGACTTTCTTCCAACTTTGTGCATCCACTCAGAGGCCAGCTGCAGTCTGGTGTGATGAGGGGGATGGCTGATGCTTGCTTTCTGAGTTGCTTAACTTATTTCTGCACAAAGTGCCAGTTGGCAAAAGCACTTCTTCCTTTTTTTAATATTTTAATAAAATGTAGCTGAAAAAGGAAATCGCAAGTTCTTTTTGATGCTTGGATACATTCACCAAAGAACAAGTGAGACGGACTCCACTTCTGTGCAAACTCACTGTAGACTCCCATCTGTGACTCCATGAATATTTGATGCTAGTGGCCAGTCTACATGCCCACATTACTGATACTTTTGCCCAGAAGCTACTGTACAATTATCAGCCATAAGAATAACTTAAAAAGAGCTCATTCATTAGCAACATCAAAGGAGCTGGGGAAATATTTTTTCCAGTTAGAAATTTTACATGGCAGGCCACATAGGAAAGATTCTTACATCCTAATAATCCAAATGACTGGGAGCTGTAAATAGGACATATTGGGAAAGAGGGACCTTATAGACACAGGGTAACATGCCGGGTTTTGGCCACCACACCAAGGCAGGATTTCTATAGCCTAAATTCTGTCTTCTGTTCTAAGCATCAGACATCACTGAAATGACTCAAGTTTCCCCAAGAGGTGAAAAGCCTGTGCCCTGGCACAGAATTTTCTGATGCTACACAGTTGTGTCTTTGTTCTTAAATGTTCTCATTTGAGACATTGCCTGTTGAATTCCTAGTTAAGTCCATTTATCATTGCCTACCATAGCAATTCTTAAACTTTGCTACTTATATCACCAGTAATGTTACTGCACATCAGATGGGCCCAAGACAATCTGACCACCTCAAAGCATAAGGCTACTTGGATGAAGTGAGTTTTGTTTCATGCCTCTCTCTAGGATACTGATTTGTGTCCCATGGGAATTTTCAGTATATGTAAAAAGCAATAGATAACACCTGGCATGACATGCTTATTTGTTACCACCCACACACCTTACTTTCTCATTTCTGATTTTAAATATTCTAATTATTCTTCTAGTATCCGTGGTTGCCAAGAAAAACTTCTGAAGCCTGATCTGATGCCTGATTTAGTAATAAGGTACAGACAGGCTGGAAGAGCTGTCTAAGGTTAAGGTAATTTAATAATGGATATAAAAACATCCATCTCACATGGGCATTACAAGGTTTAATTAATATCTATACTGCAATTTGGGAACTTTAAATGAAGGGTGACAAAAAAGTGGAACCATATTTCTAAGTATGTATTTATTATGATTCCTGACATGCATGTTAAATCAAAACCAGGGCCCTGAAGTTTTTCAGCACCTGAACAGACTGAAACTTGAGATCATCTCACACTACTGCTGTTCAAGGGGATCTCCTAGTGAATGAAAGGAGAATTGCAAAGAAGAGCTTGTATGAAGCCTTGTATATTTTGTATCAAGACAAACTTTCAGCAAAGTAGCATGTCATCTCTGACATCTATACTGTGAATGAAAGGCAAAGGCAAAGATATTGAAGCAAAATCTGAAGGAGTCAAGACTCAGAACTCTCCCTTTCCTAAGTGCCACCACACCTCTGTTAGAGCCCTTCCCAAAGTTAGCAGACCGACAAACTGTCTCTGGTTGGGACAGAAGCAAAGTGCAGAATAGACCCAGCTGGTAAACTGGAAAGAAGTCTTAGGTATTCCCATTTCCTAGAACTTTAAGGAAACTTTTATTTATGGTCTTTGGAAAAAAGGATGGTCTGTTTTTATATACCAGTTTTGTAAAAAGCCTACAAGGAGCTCTTCGCCCTTGTAGGTCATTAGCCACGGAGGCTCTGAGGTGCTATTGCACCTCATGCAATACATCCCCGGTGTGCAGCTAAGGCCCAGTTCTACTTAAATATTTCTTGTAACTGTTAACTTTATAAAAATCTTTGAATAGCCTAATCTTAAACTGGTTCAAGGTTACTTTGAAAATTTCTGGCATATAATAATGGGGTTTTGGACTCTCACAAAAACACCAGTCACTTCAGGCCTGGCTCAGTGAAGAATTAGGGGCCAAAGGGTGGTGAAAAGTATGACTTGAGGGACATTGGGAAAAACAACTGTTTTATAAATAGGCTCTCTTCAGAACGAGACTGTAGAGAATTAGAAAGCTGTTTATCTCCACATAAGTTGTCCCATAGCAAAAGTTACAGGATTCCAATTTGCCCAATTGGACACTTTTAGCATAGCACCTTGCTGTGTGGGCGAACTTCTGCTTATGCTAACACAGCTGATGGAGTCAGTGAGTGGTTGTGCATGGCACTGTTGCCAACTTAGTGATTTCATTGCTATATTTAACAACTTTTATGGTTCCTATTGACATGTGGGTACCAGGGGTCCTGTATCTGTTTAACCCATGTAACACCTGGTAAGCTGTCTAGGGATGTTTTTGACACCTCTGAAGATCTAGTTTTGTCTGGACAATTCCTGTCTTCAGGGCTCAACACCACCAGTGCACAAGGATTCGCTACAGCCTATCACTTTCAATTGATGGTAGGCAACATTCCTTACCTCAACTATTAGCTTGTTTCTCATAAGACTTGCTACCACACAGCTAAGCCAACTAAGCTGTGCCTGTCCCATGTAGACAAAGACAACCCCTACAATCTGGGAATAAATTTCAACACATTAGTGGCCACCACGCTCTTAGGAGGAACTTTTATATATATATTCCCAATACATAAAATAGATTATACCCATCTATCTAATTGGGGGGGGGGGGTACGTAGTTGGGGACAGGTCGTCCCTTGAAGCAGGGGAGCCAAAGGCAGCTCCTGGGTCGGACCTGGCCCACGTGCTACCACTCACTCAGCCCCAGGCTTCCGAATGTAGAGACACGCGCCAGGCAACACCCCGGCTTATGACTGAGCGTAGCGTCACCGAACGCGGCCTGATTGGCTAGCACCTATCCAAACAGCCCCTCATTGGCTACCGAATTAGAACTTCGTTTCCTGCCGGGCTGGCAGGCTGACAGGCTCTGTGGGGGTGGGGCGGCGGCCCGGAACTCGTGCCTTCCCGGGATTGGTTGGGAATTCCTGATCACGCCGGTTTTTGATTGGCTGCCTTCTGACCTCTGATTGGTTCCAGTCCCAGTCGCCGGGCTTGGAGGAGCGCGGGTTCTTTCCCTTCCCCCCACCTCGGATTGGCTGACGCTGGACGTGAGCTCAGTTCCGCTGCGTCCCGAGTTCACCTGCCACGTGACGCGGGGTCGCGGAGGCCGTGAGGCGGCGCGGTTCAGCCAATCGCCGCTCGCCGGCCTCCCCTCATTCAAAGTCGGCGGGCGCGCGGGCCAATCCCCGGCGGTCCCGCCCCCGCGCGCGGCGAGCGACGGCTCCGCCAGCCAATGGGGGT
>NW_017729000.1:19457623-19459844 GCF_001723915.1 Gavialis gangeticus
CCCCCGGTCCCGCGGCCGTTGGGCGCTCGGGGGATGTCGCCTCCCGGGCCCTGCCCCCGGCCCCTCCCCCGCCGGGGCCTGGCTGGGGCTTGGGGCGATGCTGCCTCGGGCCCCCGCTTCCGGCTATCGTCTCAACTCCGCCACTCAGCAAGTGTTTCTTTTAATAGATTTTTTTCGTGTCGGAAGGGATCTTGGTAGATCGAGTCTGCCCCCCTGCCCTGGGCGGGAGAAAGCGCTGGGGCCAGACAGCCCCGGCCAGGTGCTCGTCCGGCCTCCTCTGAAAGACCCTACAGAGTAGGGGAGAGCACCGCCGTTGGATAATATACCGTGGGTGCTCGACCAACTTAAATTGGCCGTGGTGAGACGTGGTGTAATCTGAGCGCCGAGTTGCCTGCGTGTTGCCATTTGCCTTATCATAATCTCTGGTTTTTTCAATTTATTTTTTTATTTTTTTGAGTCTTCGTGCCAACGTTGGTATTGCACTGGCACTAAATGGTGGGCAAAATTGTTTTCCTGAGAGCATCAGAAGAGCGTTTGTTGGTTGCAAAGGTGAACGTTTTTTTTTTTTCTCTATCTGTGTACTTAGTAAACTACCTGCATACTGGGCTGGGTGGCACCGTGGGTTTAGCACCTCAGCTTTTTGCTGCTTCACATCAGGGTTTGACTTCTGCCTTGGGTCACAAGTGAAAAGGATGTAGTGGTCCTGTCCGAGTCCCTGGTGGATGCTTGTTCACGTTAGGAAAGAAATAAAACCCTCGGTGCAATTGGCAGCTGTTGTTTGAGGAGCCCAGGATGTGCATTTTTATAGGCATGGGTATATAGCAGGTCACGTTTGAGGTGCTTGGCAGATCGGTTTGAGGGAAGCTTGCACAGCACCTGCTCCTTCTGAAATGGTCTGATCCATAGGTTACTCTTTTTTCCGACTAAAAAAGGAAAATTATACACAGGAGTAATGAACCTTAAATGGTGAGACCAGGGGGCGGAACTCTTAAAGTAAAGCACTTGCCCTTTAAATCCTGGTCACTGGACGTTAAATTTGTCACTTCCTTTTGGTTTTTCTAGTTTCACGTTTTATAAAAACAACATGCAATTTTTAGACCGTCCCATAGTTATTCAGCAAACAAAAATATATTTTTTCCTTCTGCCTTTACACACAGAATGGCTCAGCAGCAAGCACTGAGATTTCGTGGTCCAGCTCCACCACCAAATGCCGTTATGAGAGGCCCGCCACCTCTCATGCGTCCACCTCCACCTTTTGGTATGATGCGTGGTCCACCTCCGCCACCTCGGCCGCCCTTTGGACGTCCTCCATTTGATCCAAACATGCCTCCAATGCCGCCTCCGGGAGGGATTCCTCCACCAATGGGGCCTCCACATTTACAGGTAAGGAGCTTGTGAATGGGCAGGTTGCTTTCTTTTTGCTTTGATGTGAGTAGAAGTGATAAGACAAGCAACAGCCTAGAAGTCTTTAAAGCAGAGAAGAAGACAATAGTAAATGCTGAAAAAGTTCCCTTAGATTAGGGTTGGGCAAAATGCAGCCTGTGGGCTGGATGCAGCCTGCCAGGCCATTCTACCCAGCCTGTGGGACCCATAAAAGATTTAGAAAATTAATATTTATCTGCCCCTGGCGGCCTGTCATGTGGCCCTCGGTGGCTTGCCAAAACTCAGTAAGTGGCCCTTCGCCCGAAATAATTGCCTGCCCCTGTCTTAGATGAATCATTTTGCATCAGTTTCAGAAGTGTTAATAATAGACTACTGTTTTGATAAGTCATCAATACTAACTTAATAAAAATCACATAAAAAATCATTAATAAAGACTCTTGGCTAATGCAGAGTTGTGGTTGACTTGCAGTGCATCAAACCCTTCCGAAAACATTGGCATGGTTCAGCCATGCTCAGAATTACTGAAAACCAAGCATTACACAGCTAAGGTGTCTTCTGCCTTTCTGTTACATAGCCTGCATAGCCACTTGGAAGGGGGCAGTAAGAGTGGCTTAGTAAGAGATGCGAGTGATAGTTATTGCTTATGTTTGACGGAGATAAATTCCAGTATGCACTGCAGCTGCAGTCACAGTGTGTGGTGTTGCTGTATTTAAGGGTGAAGAGCTCAGTTGGAATGGTTGTGATGTGTTGCAGATGTTGAGGGATCAAGTTTGCCTTGTGGGAACTTTCCTGAGGTGGAAAAGGAGGTCAGCCTAAGGCCTTTTTTTTTTTTTTTTTT
>NW_017729000.1:19459854-19493220 GCF_001723915.1 Gavialis gangeticus
TTTTTTTTTTTTTTTTTCTCCTCACCCTCCCCATTGCTGGTGGCAGCAGAAGAAGGTGGGTAGTTTGGGACTCTTATTCTTGATTAGGGAGCACTGGAGGGAAACGCCCCTCCCATGGTCTGGTGCAGAAGGTATAGGGAGGATATATGGGTATATGTGTGAGGGAGGAGGAAAAAGGAGAGAGAGACGGCTTGACAGGCTTGTGAGGAAGAAAAGTCACTAGAAGGAAAGGGGTCCAGCTATCACTCCTTTTCACAGAGCTGAGCTCCTAGAGAGCAAAGCTCCTTTTGAGGGTGACCCCTTAATCATTGAGGGTTTATAGGGAAGATAATTCTATGGAAACGCTGCTCTTTGGCAGAGCTCTGATTACTGTCCTTGTATATCCAGGTTATAAGTGATCTTTGGGATACTGAACTAATAATAGTTATTGTTTAAGGGTTTACTTGTCCCTCAGTGGCAGGGCCGGAGCACAGCCTGAAGAGGCAAAGGTTGGCAAAGAAACTGCCCCCACACTACAGACATTGCTCCCACAGCTGTTGTTCCCACCCCCTGTTTTGATCCTAACCCTTTTGCCCATACTTCCAAAGCATGCACCAGAAAAGCCCCAAGAATCTGAAAATGTTATGATTAGTTTACATTGGATGACTAGGCCTGGGGAACCTTTTGACCAATTGCCACGGAGATTTGCTCTTTTCCTATTGCAGTCAGCATT
The DNA here is from genome assembly GCF_001723915.1 of Gavialis gangeticus. NCBI lineage: Eukaryota > Metazoa > Chordata > Crocodylia > Gavialidae > Gavialis > Gavialis gangeticus. The sequence goes on from NW_017729000.1 coordinate 19,460,567, forward strand.
GGTGTTCAGCAAATGGATGAAGAGCATGAACCAAAATTGTTGCCCTACTTTTTTTTCTCCATATTTTCTGTCATTAATTCTCACTTTCTATACACACTTCTCACTTTTGTGAGTTTGCTTAGAATTCACAGCAACCCTTTAATGTACAGTTTTTTGTTTTGGGGGGAAAAACTTTCAAAAGGAAATGTGGGTTATTTTGAGCAGTTTCTGTGGCAATAGCCTGCCTGTAAATAATCTAGCTGCATGCATGCATTTCACTCTTAAGGGTGTCAGGTTGGTAAAGACCTGGAGTTAAAAAACTATACTGGTCTCCCCTTAGGGCCTTTTTATAGCCATTCATTGGGATTAGATTGACTAAGATGAGTTTGGGGAGAGTCAGGGCCCTACTTTGAACGTTCTGTGTGTACAAAATGTTTGAAAAACTAGTGATTTTTTTGTAAAATGCTGTTTTCAGGTGGGATGGTGTTACAGGACCCTTTTACTTAACTGACCCCCAGTTTGGATCATTAGCATTACATGATACCCTCCTCATTTGCAACAAATTTCAAATGAATTTGAGCAAGCAGGTCGATTATAAATGTTTACAGTAACTTAAAAAAGAGCGCTTCTTGATCAGAATAGATAATAGAGTTGGCACTGTTGAGAGAAAATTCCAGATGCTGTGGTGATTAATATAACAACTTAAAATACAATCAGATTGTATCAAATTAATGCCAATTTATTGAGCTTCTAGGATTTTTTTATTATCAGCTTTGAACATGCGGTAAAAATGGGTATTGTCAAATTAATCCTCTAATGGAGAATCTGTTAGGTACCTGACAAAAACATTTTATAGAATGTTTCTGCTGTGTTGAAGTTGCAGTCTTTCTCCCCTAATGTTTTCATATTAAAACCTTGAAAACCATGCCAGATTGTAATGGAATTGCCTACTCTGCTGTTGTAATGGAAAACTTGCTTATGTTTTACTTTTTCTTTGTGTCCCTTATTGTGTGACTCTCCTGTGCCTGCACAATGAACCAAAGTGATTTCTCACCAGAGATGTCCAGGCCAGGTCTGTACCACAGAATTTGCTGACAGTTCTGCAGGCTCGAGGTTGTAAAAGCATCAGACTTCTCTGGCTCATGTAGCTCTATCAGCAAAACACCTGGTGTGGGTGATGCTGTGTCAGTGCTTCTAGTATATGGTGTTGTTTTGAAGTGATAGAACTGCTGGAAGAAATCCCTTCTCTGTTGGTAGACTGTTTTTAGCAGAGATGAGCTCCTAGAAAGCAAAGGTCCTTTTGCGGTCCTAGGAGGCTGGTCTGTAGTGGCAGTTGGACTTTGCCTGTGCTAGGAGGCCATTGCTGCCATGCCTATGGGAACAAAGCCCTCTGGTGTAGACACAGTGCCTCATGGTAGAAAGTGTTTTCTGATGTTGGAAAGGCCAGAATCTCTACCAGCAGAAACCGTCTGCCAGCAACACTGCATTTTCACTGGGGGTTTTGCCAGCCTGGCTGCATCCAACCACACCTGTAGCTGATATAGCTATGCCAGCAGCACTTCCAAGGATTGTCTTGTGGCTTATCTACTTCTCAAGTTTTCTGTCAGTTGACAATTCCTGCCACAGGGAATTCATTAGAGCATGTACTCCTGCGCAGCTTCATTATGGTAACTAATGAACAATTAATGTTGTTCCCATGATTGTTAGAGGAGTTTAGAAGATTGTTTTGGAACCTGATTTGCAAGGTTGTGCAGTCAATTGATGCTGTATATAAAGGCAAACTACATTTGACATCATCCTGTGACATGGCTATTGTGTGAATTTACAGAGACCACCATTCATGCCGCCTCCTATGGGTAGCATGCCACCCCCTCCTGGTATGATGTTTCCTCCAGGGATGCCGCCTGTCACAGCCCCTGGAACTCCAACAATGCCACCCACTGAAGAAATATGGGTAGAAAACAAAACTCCAGATGGCAAGGTAAGGCTGTAATCAGACACAGAAAAGTAACTATCATTTAGTAATATTGTTATCAGCTTGGCTATCAAGGCTGCAGATTGTGATGGTAAGAATGTGTTTTTCATGATCCTGAGTAGATAGGCAATAGGGAAGTTTCCTTTTTATTAATAATTATTTGTGTCGATGTTGAGTTTTTACTACCTGTCATGCCTTGAGGGTGGTGAGCTAGGCCATTCACTGTGAACACTGAGAATGACTGACTTTCCCTTCTAGGTCTATTTTTATAATGCAAGAACACGTGAGTCTGCATGGACCAAGCCAGATGGGGTGAAGGTTATTCAGCAGTCAGAGCTGACACCGATGCTGGCTGCCCAGGCTCAGGCCCAAGCCCAGGCTCAAGCCCAAGCCCAAGCCCAGGCTCAGGCTCAGGCCCAGGCCCAGGCTCAGGCACAGGCACAGGCACAGGCTGTTGGTGCCTCCACACCAACTACCAGTAGTCCTGCATCTGCAGCTTCTCCATCGACATCATCGAGCACTCAGTCCTCCACAACCTCCACTACAACCACATCCACTTCAGTTTCTCAGACCATTTCCAGTGAGTAACTGTGGGTTATTTTGGGTTTTTGAAGGTTGAAAATAAATATGGTCTTTTGAGGAGCCTTCAGTAAAGATTTAGGGTTTGTTTATATGAGGAATTCATTTGTAAGAAGGTAGAATGTGAATGTAAAATACCATCGTCATTCCAGAATAAACTCTTGTGTGGTCACCTTTTTTCCGGGGTAACTGTTCTGGAAGGACTGTGCTGATCTGTTTTCCTACATAGATGAGCCCTTAGTTTAACATGCAGTCCCTTTCATTGCCATCTACTTGTTTTTTCTGTTGTAGCCCCATAATAGTTTAAAAAAAACCCCCTATTATGTTTGCATTTGGTTATGAATTTACTTCAAAGCAAACCTGCAAATCTTTTGAGAGGCAGAGAAATTTTTGGAGGAAGTGTTATGCTTCTAAGAATCCCTTTTCTTCTCTTAAGCATGTCACCTGGTACTATGTTAAGGTGGAGGATGGACAAGTAAGTGCCACTCTGAATCGCATAGAATTGGTAGTTGTGGAGCAGAACTTCTCCATTTAATCCTATAGACTATCCAAGCATGATCCTTTATGTTGAGTTGACAGAACCATTTAAGAGCCTAGACACATTGCATTTGTTACACCATATACACTCTTTTAGCACAATAAAAAGTAAGCATTCATGCAGTTTGTTGCACTAAAAATGGCCTGTGATGCAAGAGTTGTTGTTTCAAACAGCAGTAACTTTGTCATGGCAGACTTTTTTCCACAACGCATTTAACATGGGCTCAGGTCTCTCGCTGACCCCCAGTATCCCACAGTTCTCCACTCTCCCTTCTCCCCACCTCCCTCCCTCCAAGTGTGAGGGAGGGAGTGGCTGGCTTCTGGATAGCTCCCCCAGACATCAAACTGTCAGGAAGCCTACAGGGATGAGCTTGCAGGCAACCCTGTCAGATATGGCTGCTGATCAGCAGTGGCTGACAGGGCTCCAGCAGTGGTGAGGGCTGATTTGGCTGAGCCCTGGCAGGCTCCCTTGGGGGCAGCAGGAATTAAGGAGCAGTGTCCTGGTTGGAGAATGTCCCTTTCACTTTGTGTTCTAGTCAGGGAGTTGTGTATATGTGGATGGTACCATAATGATTATTTTTGTAGCCCTACAAAAATGTGTCTAGGGCAGGGGTGGGCAAGATATGGCCTGTGTGCCAGATCGGCAGACACTCTTAGGATCTATATGTAATCTGTGAACTGTAGTTTAAAACAAGTGTGCTCAACCTTTTACCCTAGCAGGCTGCATGGGCAGTGTCCCATCCATCTGCAGGCCGGACTCCAGTGGCGGTCCTGATCCAGCACCGGGGCTCAACACAGTGGGCATCATCTGATCATGGAGAATGGGGGGCAGAGCAGCTCAACTGTCGCCTGGCCCCATGGAAAAAAGGGGTGTGGCTTGACCCTGCAGGGTGAAGGGGTGTGGCTTATCCCCTCTCAGGCCCATGGGGAGCGGGGATGTGGCCTGGCTGCAGCCAGCAGGGTGGGGCTTGGGGTTTGGAAATTTGGTGGGGGGAGGGTGACCACAGGCCAGATGCAGTGGTTCCATGGGCCTTATTTGGCCTGCGGGCCAGAGGTTGAGCACCTTTGGCCCGCAGGCCAAAGTCATTTTAAAGTCATTTGTTCTTTGCGTTGGTTGAGCCTGCTACTCTTCTAGTGCTTCCAGTAATAAAAGGTCTAGGAGTGAGGGGTGGACCTGGTGGAATACCTGTGGCTCAAATTGCATATCCATCACCTGGTTCCATAGTTCAAGGAAAGTGAATGAGTCTTCACAGCTGCATGGTGTGCCTATATAAAGCTGTTACAATTGCTTTCAAGTGTAAACAGAAGCCTAATCATCTGCAGGAGAAGTTTGCAGTGTAATTTTTAAATATACTGGTCTTCTGTTCCCCTTCCTGTTACCTTACTCAGAAACTTGCAGCATTAATTTAAAGACCAACTAACTCCCATTTTCCCATCAGGAGGTGCTGAAGGCCAGTAGAACTCTTCCAGCTCATGACTAAAACCATTTTTTTCTTTACTTTTAATTATGCAGGTACTAGGTTGACATTTACCCACTCTTAAACTGCAGTTGCACTTAATTGCAGAGTACATAATATGATCCTGTGATCATGCAGCTGAACTGCTGCCGTTATCTTCATGTTCATTCAGCATGGTACATTAGTTCTTTTCATTTCAGGCTCTCTAATTTTCTCTTCTTACTTTGACTCAGTAGGAGCACGTTCACATTGCATTTATCACCCCCAACAGACTACACTGGTGCTCTGGTAAACAAAGCAAAGGAACCTTTTACCTACTATTCTAGATGTGTTGGGTATATTATTCAGGGAGTGGGGGGAAAGGAAAATATTTTTTTCCTTAATGATGTGATGTTTCTGAGTGCATTTTTCTTGTAGGTAGTGTCTTTTCATCAGATGTGTACCTTGGAGAGAAAAGACTAGTATGTAGTGGTTAAGGGAAATGTTAAGGAGAGCTAAGATGTTTTCTGCTCATCTGCTGCACTAAGATACAATTCTTTTTTTTTCTTTTCCTTTTATCAGCACCTACAACACAAGACCAGACCCCAAGTTCTGGGGTTTCAGTTGCCACACCTTCAGTCAGTGTTTCAACCTCTGCTCCTTCTGTTACTCCTGTGCAGACAGTACCCCAGCCCGTCCCACAGACATTGCCTCCTGCAGTTCCTCATGCAGTTCCTCAGCCAACTGCAGCAATTCCTGCTTTTCCACCAGTAATGGTACCTCCGTTTCGTGTCCCCCTTCCGGGTATGCCTATTCCACTTCCAGGTAAACTGACAAACTGTAATTGTCTTGTCTTCTACGTGTCTATGTTGTCAATTTGTTTGCACTCATGTGTCCACTGTGTATAGAATTTGCCCGAATCCTCTCCATTTAGAATATTTCCTGAAAGAAATTAGGGTTAGCAGACAGACTTTTTAAGTCATAAGGGACAGCAACTTTTTAATGTACTTAAGTTTAATTATACAATTCATAGTAATGATTACATTTAAACATGTAAAACTTTTACTTGGATCATGGGAAAAATTGTCCTGCACTGAAAATTTCTGTTTTGTACATGAGTAATTTTGGGGGGTATGTCCATACTCCAGTCCAGTCCAAAGTAAGAAACAGTTGGATTGATTCCTTACATGAATGTGAGGCTGTTTAATCATATGTAAAAATGTTTCTTGCAAGTATGTTCTAGCACTATTTTATTTTCAGCAGAATTTGAGGTTAGAATGTAAGAATGGGTGCTGCTTTCCAAACATGAATTTAGTCCTTGGATCTACCTCACACATGTTTATTTGGAAATGGAGTAAAACAACAGAGGAAACAAAGTTAATTACAAATTCCAGAGCAGAAAAGATTACCATTCTAATGTATGTATTACACTTAAATGGTGGTGGGTGTTTCCAGACCTGTTTTCTGCAGCCACCAAGTGTAATGCTGGACCATGACACAAATAATTTGAGCTGCTTAAGATAAAGGGCAGTAATGAATTATGTCAAGGGGATGGAACCTGATTTGTTGTTTTGAGACATAAAACCTTATAAAGAAATTCTAGACAAATAGATATCTGGATATCAAAGGAGATAACAAAAATCATGGGTTGCCTTCCAGTTTAATCATTTTAATGATACTTGCTGTTTTGAGTGTTTATATTTCAAGTAGCATAGACAAAGCTGAATCCCTATAATAAGATCTAAATAATCGGTGCTTTTGAAGTATTGTTGTATGAACTACATCCTAATAATTGATTATAGCTTTTCCTGTAGTACAGATGCTTTTCAAAAGTGGTATCAGGAATCTCTAAACCAGGGGTAGGCAACCCCTCGTATGGATGTTAGAGCATGGCACGCAAAGGCCCTTTGCTTGGCGCGTGCACTTCAGGGCAGATGGTGGGGAATTGGCCAGTAGGTCTGTGAGAAGCGGCTAGTATTCACTTCAGATTTGGATTTGGCCGGTTTGGGGGACAGTGTTTCAAGTCAGTAATTTGAATCACTGTCCTGATTTCATTCAGCCGAATCTGATTTGGAGAATCGGCTGTTGCTGAATATCCAAATCAGCCAGGCCAGGCCCATCCCCCACACCTCTCCCAGCTCAGCAGTGGCTGCTCCAGCTCCTGGCACCTGTTTAAAAAAAAAAAAAAAGCCCCAGATCACTGGGTGCTGCTGGGCAATGGGCAATCCCTGCTACCTGACGCTGCATGGGGGGCTTTGGACAAGCCTCCCCTGAGCCCCTTGCTCCCCCAGCCCCCCCACAGGTGCCTCTGGCCCTTTAAAAAAAAACAAAACCAAAAATCCCCTCGCAGTTACTGTTCCTGCTGGCGGGTGGCGATCCCTGCTGCCCCGCACCATGTGGGGGGCTCTGCATGAGCCCCTGAAGTCCTGAGGCCACACCAGGAGTGAGGCGTCCTGGGGCTTTTCTCCAAGTTTTTTGTTCTTGAAGGGCTAGAGCTGGCTTGGGCAGGTCACTTGTGGGGGAAAGGGGGTTGGGGGGGGCTTATGGCAGAGCCCCCCATGCAGCATGGGGCAGCAGGGTCAGCAGGGATTGGCCCCCTGCCTGGCAGCACCCGGTGAGCACCAGGGCTTTTCTTTAAAGTACTGAGCTGGGGAGGGGTGGGGGGGGCTGGCAGGGGTCCTAGTACTTACCAGCTGGGAGTAGCTGCAGCTCTCTGCTGCTGCCACCAGGGAGTGCCTGAATCATCAAAGGTCAAAGATTTGGAAAGCTTTGAATTGATTTGGATCTTCAAATTGGTCCCCTGATTCGATTTGTAGGTTCAGCGTCCAAATCGGGCCAAATCTCTGAATCGAATGACCACCCGAAGCTTTGCACAGCCTTAGTGGCCAGGGCTGCACTACTATAGCAAGGCTCAGGCCCCTGGCTGCTACCCTGCCATATGCCTCTGGCACCCCAATGTCTTACAAATTGAGGTTGTGAGTGTTTTTGGCACTTTCTCCAAAAATGTTGCCAACCCCTGCTCTAAACCATTTTCAAAAATAGCTAAACTTAGATATCAAAATCAACTCATTGGCTATAAACATATGTGAAAGCTTCATTCTGAAGCTTAATTCATGCTGGTTAGCATAAAGCATAAAGTTGGTAGGAGAAATAATGATTTTTAGAAAGAACCAAGATGCTATACAAAACAAGTTTGCTTAAAAAAAAAAAAATTCTAAGCAAGTCATCACTGATTTAAGACCAAACAATAGCCAGCTAAGTATAATATATTGGGCTTACTTTGATAGGTAAGTATTGTAAAGAGTGTTCCAGTGAATACAGACTTGTAGCATTGAATGGAAAGAAAAATTAATTATTAAGATTTAAATTGGGCAGTTAATACTGAGATGAAGAAAGAGAAAGGTGACTTGTTTTAACTTCAGTTTTTGACACTGCCAGCAAAAGATGAGAAGAGCATGAATGATCCATATTCAGCTTCTTTAAATACAACCTGTTAGGTAAACGTGAATGCTGAATACAGTGAAAAAACTAATATAGAGGGAAACCTCCACATCTGATGAACAATGGACACTGTTTTGTTTTGTTTTTTGTGGGGGTGGGGAGAGGTTGTTTTTTTGTTAAGCTTTTAGTCTAAACATTTTAGGCTATTTCCAACCGGAACACTGCCATACAGAAGAGAAGAGAATGTGGAAAATTAAAACCCTCTGTAGTTATTTCATTCTTTTAAAAATATAAATATTATTTCTGAAGAAGGTGTAGAGGGCTTAGATCTTGGCATACTCCTATTCTGATACTAAATGTCCCTTTGAATTAGGTCCATATTGTATAGGACTCCATGCAGCATTGACAGTGTTTTTTCTTCATTTAATCTAAGCACATACTTTCCTTGATTACAGAACAAAATAAGTCTGCTTATTTCTTTCTCTGGCTATTAGTTTGACTCTCTTGAAGACTTTTTCTGATAATCCTAGAATGCCTTTGCAGCAGTCTTATCATGACAAGAAACTAATTATCCCATTAAAATAGAGAAGAGGATGTTAAAAGATTTACAATGTTTAAATGTGTTGCGATATACATGAAACCATCTAGAGAGGTCACTTTGTTTCATGAAAACAGAAGAAGTGAGTAATTTAGTTTTCAAATGATCCTGACAGTAAGTTCTGTGGCATTCTGCGTATTATTCTATAATAAGACAATGGAAGAGTGCATTTAGCAATGCCTGATGATCCCATATCTTGAAAAGTAGGTCTGCTTGCTCTTAATTCATATGATAAAGTTAGTTAAACATTAGAGAATAAGAAATCTGTCAAAGGAAACAGTTTCTTCTCCTCTTCCCCAACGCACCCATGTAAGCTACTTCTATCTGCACCATAGTGCAGTCAGTGTCACTGATCATGCAGATGGCATTATTTATATTGACCTAGTTTTAAGACGTGCTGAACTTCCTTACAATTAATTTTTTCATTTATTTAAAATGCATGAACTTATTTAAACTGTGTAGCATGAAAAGGCTACCAAACCCAGACAAACACTTCATTCAGTACCGTTCTATTTAATGCTTTTTTTTTGTCTTGATCCATACATTTATAAAGCTAGTTTTGAATTTTTTAATTGAAATTTTCTAGTAAAGGATACAGATTTATTTATTTTTTTCAATCAATTGGCCATATTTTTTAACATATTAGATTACTTGGGCAAAAAATTATGTATTTTAGTTACAAACCCGGGGGTTTAATTTCATTTAGTGTTGGATTTCTTACCCCACCTCTATTAGATGGTGGGATAGAAACATTTTAGGGAGTGTACATTTGAGTTTTTTTAGTTTCCAGTCTTACACCCTGGATTGATATTCAAATCTTACACAGTCACTATCCTGCTTCCTAAAATGAACTGTCTTTTAAAATAATTTTTTTTTCTTTTTCTAGTCTCTCTTCTCTCCTATCTCATGAAGGAGATTAGATACTGTGCTTTCCATAGCCTTTATATGTCATTTCTTGAAGAACTAGAGAGCAAAGCATGGTGCTTCCTTTCCAACACCTGTTTTGGACCTCTTTTACAGTATTTTGAGCCCATGGTGCTCCAGAGAGTGAAAGACAGATCTATTATATGCTACCACAGACTCACCAGTGTCCCCTCATTTACAGGCTTTTGTTTACCTCTTCACAGCTTTCTCTTTTTTTGTCCTTCCTGCAACCCCCTCCTTCTCTTACCTTCAGCCTATGCCTTTTCTTTTTTCCATTTCCCCATCATTTTTGCCCTTTGGTTTCAATTTGGCCTTTACCAACACAACTCACTTCCTTGTCTTACTATTTTAAACTTGTGCCACTACCATTACTAGCAGTAGCAGGGTGAAACTCAAGTAGGCTTCGTTGGTTTCATTCTGCTGTGGCTCCCTCTATTGACCTTCTGGGCAAATACTGTCAGCAGAAACAGTATACAAGCACAGTCTTCTTCTAGGTATTGTCCTGTGAAGAAGTGCGTGTCCTCCCCCACACTGAATTTAAACCCCTGAGTCCTCTCTCCAGTGTTTTTCAAAGTCCTAATATATGTTAAACTTAAAACTGCTGGTTCAATGTAGACAGTAATTGCTGTTGTAACTTGGAACTAATTTTATAGTTCTAGCTTTTTATAAAATGTTGGAGCAAAAGAAAATATCCGTATTCCTGCTTGCTTTGTCTTTTGCCACTGAAAAATGGCATTCCAAATTGTAGCAGGAAATTGATAAGATCTGACACCCAGTGGTAGCTGACATACAGTGGCAGCTTTCCAACATGCTTGCTTATCCATTTTACAGGTGTAGCAATGATGCAAATAGTCAGCTGCCCGTATGTAAAGACAGTCGCTACCACCAAGACCGGTAATTTTTAAAACCATCTTAGTTTGTTTTGTCTGTAAGTTGGCATGGTAGTGAATGTTGTTGTTTATCTTTTTATTTACTTTTTTTTTGCTTTCCCCAAATGAGTGGATCTGTATACTTTTATTTAAAAGAGAGAAGATAGCGTTTATGCATATTTGGCCAGCAGATACCTTTCCCAGTTAACTAGTAGTGTTAGACTATTTAGTACAAAAAGCTATTCAAGTCCAGATCGTTTTAACTGTTGAATTGTGATAAATGTCAACCTTCTCATGCCCATATTTTTTAGTTTGTTTTATTTTTTTGTGGGGGTTTTTATGTATTTTCTACTTCCATGTATATAATGACATGACTGTGCTTGCATGTTGGTGTGTGTGTATGTGTATGTCTTAGCATAAAGTGTTCACTGTTTAAAAATTAGCTGTTCTCTGGAATAATAAGTGTTTTTTGTCTTGGTTAAAAAATAGACTTTTACTGTATTACTAAACAGCTCTAAATTGTGATCTTATTGCTCCGTATTCACTTACTTTGACATCAGTTTTGTTTTCTTTAATGATCACTGTCCCACAAAAATCTGGTGCATCAGTGTTGCTGGGAAGAAAAGGCAACCTGGACAGAAGTTAGTTTATTGGGCATGTGCTTGCCTTTTTGCCCTGGGACAGGGCTGCCCAACTTCTAAGCAGCCAGAGGCTGCATGCCCCATGGGCTACGCTAGCTGGGGCTGCATCAGTGGTGGCCATGGACCCCCAGGGACACATGCCACCTAATCCCCCGGACTCTTGCTCCCGCTTCTCTGCTGTACCAGGTGCCCTGTCTCATCCTAAGTTCCCTTGCTGCATCATGCCACTCTGGTGCCCTGAGTCATGGGCTCCCCCACAAAGGTAACACCTGAGGCTGCTGCCTTGAATGTTCCCTTCAGTTACACTACTGCCCCCAGACTCTGGGCTGCCTTGGGTTGCACTGCTCTGCTCTCTGGGGCAGGGAAGGGGAAACTGTACAGAGGGGGGTGCAGAGCCCCCAGCTGCTTCTGCAGGTGGAGCAATGTGGGAAAGCAGCAGCCAGGTGGAATCCTGTGTGGAAAGAGGGCAGTTTTACACCTTGTGGGCTGCATGTAGCCTGTAGGCCACCAGTTGGACGGCCCTGCCATAGGACATGAATTAAAGGGATTTACTAGCCTATCTCAAGTATGAAACAAAACCATCACCCAAGCTTAGTTCCCTGTGACTTTTTAATTGTGCTGTCACTTTTTGCCTAAGGCTGAAATGAGCATTTTACAGGTCAAGCTATATTGGAGAAGCAAACTCTACATAATGATGATCTGGCTTTAATTTAGCTTGCCAATGTTAGTCACTTTGGAGAGCGCTAACACATTCCCTATTCATTTGAAAAATAATACCGTTTTACTGCAGAGCATGTTTTTGGAATAAGCAGTTATATGCTACAACCACTGAAAGATTTCTGAACATCACATTGAGGAGTTGCTATATTAGTCTCAAAGCACTGAAATTGAACAACTGAAATTCTAATAAGTTTTGTACTGTTCAGCATTAGAAGGTATGCTCTTCAAATTACTTTATATTTTAAATATAATAGTAATTCCCCAGTTGATTATAATCATTAGTGACTTAGGTGGAAGTGCATTTTAATTACAATACATCAGTTTCCAGTTTTTGACTGAAATAGCTTGTTTCTAAGTAACTTGCATTAATCTGTACGAGGTAATTTAAATACCTCCAGAATTGTTTTACTAAATTTGAGTCTATGTCACAAAATGCTACTTCATTGTTCCTTGCTGTTTTGTGTTTTTATTGCTCCTTTTATATAGGTGTCTTGCCAGGAATGGCCCCTCCTATTGTACCTATGATCCATCCTCAGGTTGCTATTGCCGCTTCACCTGCTACCTTGGCTGGAGCAACAGCAGTCTCTGAATGGACAGAGTACAAAACAGCTGATGGGAAGACTTATTATTATAACAATAGGACATTGGAATCAACATGGGAAAAACCCCAGGAACTAAAAGAGAAAGGTACAGTATTTGATTTTAGAGTCCAGCCAGGTATGATCACTTCATGATTTCTGTGATCCCATTTTAAAATTAGAACCAGATTCCTTTTTATTCTTCTTGTTTCATAATCAGGGCTTTTTAAGTTGGCTTCTAGTTGGAAATATGGGTGAGTCATAAGTTTTAAAGTGTAGTTCTTTTGTCCTCAACTGTGATGCTGGAATATTTCTGTTCATTTAAACTAGGAGTGGCCAACCTGTGGCAAGTGTGCCATAAGAGACATAGGCAGCCTCTCTGTGGCACACAGCAGATCGGGGAGGGGGCAGGGAGCAGCTGCAGATTGGACAGGGGGAGGGGATTGGAGTGGCGCTCGGGGAGGGCAACAGGGCTTAATTTGTTGGCTCCAGTGAATGCGTACTTTTTTCTCCAGTAACAAGTGAACACCTCTTATGTTAGTATGCTAGAAGACAGCTCAATCGTATTAGCAGAGAAAGTGAAAAGAATACTTGTAAAAGACTTTCTGTGTATATTTTACCCTTGGTACAAAATCCATTAAAATGAAGACCACTGAAAAGCTTAGACATTGAAGAAATGAATGTATGCAAAATCTTGAGATGAAGAGAACAGGGAGGGTTTGGGATGGCAGCAGAAAATTAAGCGTCTAAGATAAATGATCCTCAATTTATTTAATCCAGATTATATCTCTGAACAGTTTTCCATGCTTCATCTTCCTTGCCTCAGCTACTCTAACTTAGGTAGGTCTGTGACATCTTTGGATCAGGGAACCATCTTCCTATTTCTATTTGAGCTGATATTGGCAGAAGAGAATCTGGCCCTTTCAGGAGCACATTATAGTCAAGTTCAGTGAAAGGAGAGTGGCAAACAAGAAACCACAATTTAACTTCATGAATATTATTTTTATTGCTAGCAATACTACATTTTATAAACCAAATCTGAGGTGGGTTATAAGAACTTAAGTGACTACAGGCAAACTATTAAAGAAAAATCATTCTCTTCCTAGAAAAACTGGAAGAGAAGATTAAAGAGCCCATTAAAGAACCTACTGAGGAACCTTTGCCAATGGAAACAGAAGAAGAGGAGCCCAAAGAAGAACCCCTAAAAGAACTTATAAAGGAGGTAAGACACTGCAACCAAATAGTCAGGACCTCTATTTTTAATCCTTTTCCTGTATATATGTATGGATCCCCTGTAGACCAGGCATATTCCTGGAAGATAGTGATTTGAATTCTTGCATTCCAGGGGTGATTTGAGAATTATTATTTTTTATTATTGGTTTTCTAGTGTTTTTTTAAATAAAAAAAATTATTCAGAGAGAAAAACAGAAAGAATGTATGGAGTAGTACAGTCAGTTAGAATGTGAAAAGTAAAATAAAGCTTTGGCTCTACATATACTCTGTATAAAGTCCTCTCATTAGGCTTGACATGTTTAGAAAACAAAACATTCTGGATGTCAGGGTAGCTGGAATTTTAAGATAATTGAATATTTGCTTATTTGTTTTGCACTATTTTGAGGCAAAAACTCAATTTCCTTTACACAGTAGAACTGATAACCATAGTTTATTAAAAAAAATGCTATAGAAAGCTTTCTGTCTCAATATAGAACAGTTGTTTTCTTTAAAATGACAAGAACCAAAATAAACCTTTTCCTTTTGTAAAGTATTTTTGTATGCTAATAAAGGTATAGTGCTTAAAAATGCTACGCTAAACATTAAAATTTTGTATTGTGCCATAAAAATGCAGTGTAGATTAGTTAACATTAACATTGGGCAGATTGCATTCAGTAGTACAAATGCTATATTATCAGTTTGCTATGCTTATTTTGGAGGGAGTCTTTCTGTTTGTTTGTTTGCTTTTGTTTTGTTAGCTTGAGTTTGATTTTCCTACTGTAAAGGCAGTTATAGAATTTATGTTGTACGTATTATATAGTACAAGTCTTGTCTTTAAGGTCACGTAGCTTTTAGAATAGACAACTTTTCTTTTTTTTGAATTTTTTCTTTAAAATAGAAATCATACCGTAATCCATTTGTTTAGGTCCTGTTTCAGGGAAGCATGTGGATGCAGGTAAGCATTTACATAAAATTCCATTGAAATCGAAGTTAAGCGAGTGGTTAAGTGTTTTCCTGGATCGGGGCTTTGACTTAAATAGACACTGATACCTGTATGATAACCACAACACTTTCGTAATTGGAAGGATGGATGGAAAGTAAGTGTGAGCTGCTGATCAGATTATTTAAAATAAATTAATTTCTTATTTTGATATAAAAATATTTGTATAGAGAGTACGGCTGAATCTTAACCACCTTTTTCCCTATAAGGAGCCAAAAGAGGAAGAAATGACAGAAGAAGAAAAAGCAGCTCAGAAAGCAAAGCCAGTTGCAACCACTCCTATACCTGGTACCCCATGGTATGTCATGATCTTTCCCAGTGAACACTTCATAGATATTCTTATTCCTTTCCCTGTAATACATTGCAGAAGGCTTTGTGGTGATGAGCAGATGCCAAATGGTTTGAACCATTCTATGCCTGTTTGATATCAAATCCATCTATTGAAGATAGGAATGTTAGAATGTGCAAAAGGACTTGTGGCAAATTTCACCATCGAAGCCTGCCATTTCTTAGAGGATGAAAGGCAGTGCCAGGTTTCTTCCAAAGCGTTTCAGTAGTTGCTCATGTTTGGTGGCAGGCTCGCATCTTGTAGCAGCTATTCAGGAACAATTTAGTTGGTAAGAGCCTTCCTGAGAGACGTCATAGGGAAAAGAAACTAAGACTGGAACTCTTCAGCATAAGAACCTGTTCTCCTGATCTCCAAATGTGCATTACCACCTCCCAAGTGCTTCTGGCAAAACATGGCTCTTCTTGCTAAGACAAATTGCCTCTGTTTTATGAAAAGATGTCCACAAAAGCATCAAGGAGGTTCAGGTTGGAAGGGCTGGTGACATACAAAACTTCCTTGCAGGCTGCTTTGGAAGCACTTGATGCATCTGTGTGCACTGTGGTCATAATGGTGGCTGTATAAAGAAGGCTCTTGGCTCCATTCGTTAGGGATTATCCAGTGAAGTTCACGCTGGAATAGAAGATTTTCATTCAAGTGCCATAACTTGCTTTCGTTTTATGGTTTTCTACCCTGCGGCCCCAGAGAAAGTTAAGTAAATGTCAGGCTTCCTTCAGACAGTGTCTTTCTCCCCTTCATGCTGTCCCAGAGGTGGTACTGGAGCCATCGAGTTAAAAACACATGTTTCAGTTTGTGTGAATGAGTGCCTCTTCCACAGCTGCAGGTATTCCTAGCTTTCCCAAATTCTTGTCTCATGCTGTTTCAGAGTTTAGTCTGAAATAGTGTATTCATCTCCTAGTTTCCCTTTCCAAGCCCAACACAAACCCAAGAGAAACGTATTCTTGATAGGTAAAAGTTATTTGTCAGATTAAGTGTGTTAACATTATTATCCTATATAATATTTACTGTAACAAGACAAAATCGTTTAGGAATGTATTTGAACATGCTAGATCATTTTACTAGAGCTTGAAGCAATTTCTGCTACATGTTTGAAGAATGTTCTTATTTCTGTCTAAATGGATTTGTGGTGTGGTGCTATCCATTTCTCTGTGCTCCTTGGAAACACTTTATGGCAAAGTTGAAGATGATTAGAGGTGATGCATTCAAAGTTGCTTTCCATCACCGCCACAGAACTTGGCTTTTGTAGCCTCTTTTTTGAGGTCTTTCCGTAGAAATTTTCTTGACAAATGTCTGGTCAGTTTTACAGTATTCTGAGCTATATCAGTAATGCAGATATTTTCCTTTTTACTGTTTGAGAAAGCTGTGAAAATTGTAGTTCTGTAGACTGAGTTAAGATGATGGTGGCTTTTGGTAATTTTAAAAGTAAGGGGTTTTGTTTTGTTAGTTCTTTAAGTTTATATTTTGCAGAAAATGATGGCTTAAGGCCACATGTGCCCAGAAGGGAACTTTGTTTTATAGGTGAGCCCAGGATATTTTTATCCACACTGCACTCTGTTCGTGAATACAGTTTAATTCATGTAGCAGCTACTTGGCTGCTTCTGTTTCTGCAAAATGAATAGTAAATAGCTGAACTGGATTAGAAATGTAAGGTTCCTGGCAGGGAATGTTAGAAAGCATTGTGACTTATTCTGGGAGACTTGATATTCTCTAAACCCAAGAGGACTAAAAGAGGCACATGTGTGCATCCACTTTCTCTTTCTCTCCTTTAAAAAAAAATCCTAGGTGTGTGGTGTGGACTGGTGATGAACGGGTTTTCTTCTACAACCCTACCACTCGTCTCTCTATGTGGGACCGACCAGATGACTTAATTGGAAGAGCTGATGTTGACAAAATTATTCAGGAACCTCCTCATAAAAGAGGAATGGAAGAAGGAAAGAAACCAAGTGAGAGCAAAATCACCCTCAATATCAATTTCCTTCGTTATAGACTGTAATCAGATTTCCATACAAACTCAATTGTGCGCTTATTTCCAGAACAAGGAGCATAAAAAAGTGAACTGTAAGCAGATATTGAAGTTATAGCTATTAAACAGATAGTTCATTAAGTTAAGCCCGTGATAGGGACAGTGAATTGCAGATGTCAAATGCTCGGAAGAAAGTGTACCAGAGAACAAGGGGAATCCTAGTTAGAGTTAGGAAACATGCTGTATTTACAGGCTGAGGAAATGAAAAAATCTTTTATTTTCTTGGAGGAGGTAAAAAATTATTTTAGAATATTATGAGGAGCAGGAATACGTTTTTAGTCTAGAGAAAAGATCAAATTGTACAGATAAGATGCCAGAAGGTCTGAAGGATGATAGAGACTAATTAACATAACATTAACTGGAATGAAATTGTTGAATACTAGAAACAGTGTCTTATTTCAGGCTGTTAGGGCAGGTTTTTTTTTTCAAATTCTCCAAAGGCTATTGAGGTGATGCTAATTTTGGCATAAGAAGAGGTGACAGTTACCATCCAGCTACTTTGTGTCAAGGATGAGTTTTCATGATAGGTTATGAAATAGTTTTTTCTTCCTCTGTAAGACTGTTAATGAGACATATATGTTACAGTTAAAGAAGAACATGAATCAACAGAAGAAGTCAATGAGGATGAGCCTATTAAAACAAAGAAGCGGAAGTAAGTTAAATTTCATTCTTGAATGGACTTAGCTTGGATATAGAATACCATACTTTCATTTGCAATACTGTTAAGTTAGTGGGGTTTCAGTGAGTGTAACAGCAAGGGTGTATAATACTTGTTTTTTGCTGAAGTTGTTTATTTTGAGGGTTTGGTGCCTCTCAGAGCTGGGTAGAATTCGCATTGAGAGAAAATTCCATCCTCTGTGGAAGTCATAAATAATAAATGTGCTTGGGATAGAAGCTATCAGCAATAGCCAGATCTCCCTTAGGAGCATTTTGAGCTCTATTTACATTATATAGTTCCATGGCATTAGCATATGCCACTCATTTGCTTTTTCTTCTGTTTACTGTACTTGCACAGATGTTTGTTGCCCAAAATCCAGATCAGATCTGGATTTCCTAGCTAGAATCTCTCAGAAAAAAACACCAAAAAACAACTTTTAACTGTATTTAACCATGTTGTATATAGTAGAGGATTGGGAGTTATTCTTTTGTATTCATTTTTTCTGTAGGAAGTTGAGGCATGCATTATTGCTCTGATAGCTATGTCTGTATAACTTGTTACAAGAGTAGCTTTCCATTTTGATATCTTGTTAGTAGTCATGATTAATATGCTGAGGAGGGTTTAGAAATTAATTGTGATTCACTTCTTAATAAAGACTTATTTGTAATTGTTGCATTAAGGACTCTAATGTCCCAGTCTTTGTTCAGGAGCTTATGATGGTTTGTGCAAACTTGTGTTACTGGAGTGCTCTGTTGTGTGAGTTGTTTAATACAGCTAGAACTCTTAACTACAGAGCGGATATCTCACTTCTCAGCAGATACTATGCATTTCATTTACACAGGAAAGATGATAACAAAGACATTGATTCAGAGAAAGAGGCTGCTATGGAAGCTGAAATTAAAGCTGCTCGAGAGAGAGCCATCGTCCCTCTGGAGGCTCGAATGAAACAGTTCAAGGATATGCTGCTAGAGAGGGGGGTAGGAAAAGCTTGCCTTTTGGTGGTTTGAAATAAAACCTTGCTCATTTGCATTTTTCTAATATAAAGTCGAGAAATGCTTGTTCATGCAAAGCAATCGTTCTTTTTCTTTCCAGGGAAAAATTTAACACGAGAGGGCTGTGCCAATATCCCATAATTCTGGGGATCATTTGTATACACTGTTTAGTGGTATCTCAGATAATTAACACAGAACTATAGTTGTCAAACTAAATGAACAAACTGTGTCTGTGATGTGTTATCTTCTTTCATTTGTATTCATTAATCCATGAGACAGTCATTAGCGTGAATTGGAGGATTCTCTTAGTTTTTAATTTTGTAGTGTTCATTTTCAGGTGGTCACAGGGTTGTGCTTCCATATGAAAAAGAAAAGAGGATTCAATCCCTGTACCAAAGATTTCAGTTAAAAAAATAATTGGGTGAAAACTGAAATTAAAGTTAAATATCACCTTATTTGCCCCTAATTTTTTTCCAATGTATGTGAGTCAAGTAGACACCCAACACCTACTGACAGTAAGTGTGAGTTGGACAACCAGGCTGCTTACCTTCCTTCCCCCTCTGCCCCCCCCCCAACCAACAACAAAACAAAATAAAACGGTGCTTTAAACTCTGCGTGCCCCTGTGTTGAGCCCAGCACATGCCGAGAAGAGGCATTGCATTAGTTTGACCCAGGTTGCCCAACATTTGTATGGATTTTTGGTGCTTTTATGTAATAGCTGATTAAACAGCTATTAGATAAAAGCGCCAAAAAGTCCCACTGAAGTGCCTGATCTATACAGATGCTGCAGAGCCAGGTTGAGCTAATGTGCTGCTGCTTCTGGTAAAGCACTTTTTTTTTTTACTTGTTGTCAGCTGTCCTGATTCCCACTTATGCCTTTGAAAATCTTGCAACAATCACAGTGTGAAGCTAGTAATTCTACTTTGCTTCCCTTAGGCTGTCCTGCTAAAATGGGGAAACCAGCTATTTCCTTTTTAATGAATTAAAGTAAATTCGAAGCTTATTTTCATATCAGTTGACTATTACAGGTACACTGGCTTCCCAGAATGGTAACAGTATTCTAAGATTGAAGTAATGCTTTTATAGCTTTTATTTTTCTCAAAGGCAAATAACAGCTTGCGGGTGTCTTAGAAATGAGTTCAACTGAGATGAGCTTGCACGTATATTTTTTTTCCAAAGAAAAGATCCAATTGTGTACAAACTATTCAGTTTTTTCATAACATTTGCCAAAGAAACAGAGCAGGTCTAGGAAATCAAAATGCAGAACTTCAAAGCTCTCTTGTGATGTAGTGATTTTTTTTTTTAAATGCCACACAGTAGTGGTTATTTTAATGAGTAATTAGGTTGTGTGTTACTACTTTGTAATTATGTAGAAGTTTTCAGAGCAACATTTAGTGTGGAAATGTATCATGCTAACCTCCCACTGCTCGTTATGTATTAGTGATGGAAACTTCAGTCTTGGTTTCAGTTGTATCTCCTTTTTAAATGATGTCCTGTAGTTTTCAAGTGAAACTGCATAACTTTTGTATCTTTGGGAGAACTTAATTATCAGGCAGAATTGTCTTTTTTTTTCCCCCCTCCTTCCTTCTTTGTAAAGGTTTCTGCCTTTTCAACATGGGAAAAGGAGCTGCACAAGATCGTTTTCGATCCTCGATACTTGCTTCTCAATCCTAAAGAAAGAAAACAGGTAAAAGGAAAGACCAGCTTTGTTCACTTCCAACACAGGTGTTAAAGGCAGTAAAATAATCTTTGACTGAAAGCTTAGTTTTGCTTTTAAACTTCTTAGAGCATGTGTGTTACAAATATGTGTTTTGGTTTTTTTTTTTTCCTGTAAGGGGAACAGAAGCTGGTATGTCTTCTGTGGTAAGATTTTATTCCTTTGCAAAGTGAAGATTATACAGGTCCAGGAGGCTGCCAAAGATGCTGTAGTATTGTAAAATCTTGGAAAATTAGGGTTGGAAGGGACCTCAAGAGGCCATGTAGTCCAACCCCCTGCTCAAAGCAGGACCACCCCCACTATATCGTCCCAGCCAAGCTTTTGTCTAGTTCAGGTCTTAAAACCCTCCAAGGATGGAGAGTCCACAACCTCTCTGGATAACTTGTTCCAGCCAGTGCTTTACTACCCTTCTTGTGCTCCAGTAGTGAGAGCCTTTAGAGTATTAAGGGGTTGCAAAGCTGGCATGTTGGGGGGAAAAAAAATCTAAGCAATGAAAAAACTCAGGGGCACATACGAGAACAGACATGTGGTATGTGGCATCATAGACCTATCTGTGGTGCCACACACTGTGCATGCAGGCATTCTTTGTGCTGCTCCATGCTGCTATGTTGCAGTGCAGAGGAGTTACCGATGAGATCCCGGGGTCAAAAAAAACCTGCTCCTTTTTAAAAAGTGGGGTGGCACGCATGATGGCAGTGCGTGCTGCCCAAAACCAGAGACTACCCTGGTGGAGGCACAGTCTGGCTGCCAGCCAGGCTCCCAGCTGCAGAAGCGCCATGGCTGTAGTTTCCCGAGGACCCCGGGTAAGGCTGCTGGGGCCAGCACAGTTGCTGGGTCCAGCATCCCCTATCCCACCTTCCCGTGTAGCATGGGCGCTCATTCTCTCAGTGCAGGTAGCAGCAGCACAAGGTATGCTGCTGCTTTTCCCTGGGGAAACAAATGTCTGCGCTCATGTGGACCAAGCAGTCTACATCCTTTACTTAACTGAAAAACTGAAAATCTTATGAGGAATATTTTTTTCTTTACATAATACTCAGAATTTGCTAAATCTTATTTTTTGTATTGGTATTTTTAATACTTCTAAGTAGTTTTTTGCTGAGCAAAGAGGTTATCAGTAAAGTGATGATACAGTAGATGGCCTTTTCCAAATGCAGATATAGTTGGCAGTGAAATAAAAGGCACAGGTTATGTTATAGTTCAGTTGCTGTGCAAATGTGAGTTTGGTATGAATGGATAGTGTCTGTTAGAATAGAAGTGAATCTCTTAACGTCAGAATTCAGGATTAGCAAGATCTCAGTGGTAATACAGAATATATCAATCCTTCTTAGACAAAATCTTATCCTGATTTCTTGTTTGTGAAGGGTGGATAGGTCGTTATTTCCAAAATGAAGGAATTTTTAAGTTTTTTCTGAACAGGAAAGATGCCGATTACTTTGAATATTGGGTACTGTCAGGGTATGCTATGTGGTGGAGCAATGGGTTATTTCAATCTGACTACTTCTAAGGACTGATCAGCAATCTGGGAAGGAAATGGAGGGTCTGAGGCTTGTACAAAGGCCCTGTGTAATTGTAAGATTTCTCCACTGATCTGAAGTCAGATGTGTTGGGTTTGTGGGCTAATGCAAGCACACTGTCTCATCCCACAAACCAGGTAGACGAAAATGCTGGAAGATGGTGGAATCTCTTACCCTTACCTTTCCCAAGTGGGCTTTTCTCACAAAGGGGACAATATGGGTCCAGATTTGTAGATCTTGGGTCAGATTGGTTTATTTTTCTCTAGGTATTTGACCAGTATGTGAAAACCAGAGCAGAAGAAGAGCGCAAGGAAAAGAAAAACAAAATAATGCAGGCCAAGGAGGATTTCAAGAAAATGATGGAAGAAGCAAAGATTAATCCAAGGTAGGGGACTTATTTGCCATCCCATGTAAAAGCTTTTGTCATGTCAAACAGACTCTTTCTTTTTGCAGTAAATAATTCCACTTATAGTCCTTCCTCTTTCCAAATGGCTATACAGAAAGAGGAAAATGAAATATAGACGTTGGGGGATTTGTTTGAAAAATTCCTCTGCATGATTGTGACCATTTATCCAAGAAAGTACTAGAACTTGGGTTTTGTTTTTTGTAATAAATATTTTAAGACACTGCTTGTGAATTTGAAGAAATCTGCATATTGGATGGATGGTGAGAGAGTACAAATTTCCCTTAAATGTTCTTGAGTGACTTATAGCTTATAGGATTCCTTCTGGCCTTAGTTTTGAGATGCCTTGAACATACGGGTGTGTGTGTGTAAAAGCATGTATTTGTGACTATGTATCTATATAACATAATATTACAGAAAATATTAACTTTCTGCAGGATAAAAATTACAGTGAGTCTACAGCACGCAGGGATACCTACTCTGATAGTAGTGTAGTGTTTGTGGTATGTATATTGGGTATTTAAGCTTCTGTTGACACGGTCCTCCCAATTCCCATACATACAACTCATAAGATGCTGTCCTTGTGTCACTTAGTAGTCTATAAGAAATATATTATACGGTCTGAAATGGAACAATGGTTCTAACCTTGACCAGTCAGGAATTCCTTTAAGCTAAATTAACTGTTTGTTCAATTCCCTTCACAACTTTGTTTCAGTGATGAATACTGAAATGTGCTGGAAGCAGGCATACCTGGGCATTAACTTTGTTACTAGACTTCTTGTTTCTCAAAACAGTCTTGTGTGGTTAATCACTTGGTGAGGGTAGATGAAATACTGCTTCTTGGGGATGAGGGAACAGGGATATTTTGCATACTTTAATGGTTGCATGTAACATATCCTACAGTATGTTTAATTGTAAACTGCTTTTTGTACTTTGCAACCTGAGTAAAATAAGGGCTGTTATTTATAAAGGGTGTACGTATATTGAACTAACACTGTTTTTGCTTAGACTAAAAAAAAGGGATGGTGGGGTAGACGAATGCAATCTCCAATTGAGGACCTTCATGGCTTGTGTAACCCTATCCTTCATCTTCTAGTTCCAGTGTTTCTCTAAGACATAGCTGCACTTCCCTGGGTGTTAAGCTACTTAAAAATAAATCATCTTTCCCAGTCTAACATACTCAAAAGTTTGTGTTCCATCTTTCTTATACAGCTCGTGTTCTTCAGTATAGCTCTACATTCACTTTCTAATCTTTTATTTTTTGAATAAGCTACCAAATTCTTTTCTTGTTTCAATTTACCCTACAGCAACAGTAGGCGGGATTTTCCAAGTCTAATTATTACCATGCTGTGATGAAAACATTCGTATGATTATAAGTGTCTCACGTATTCTTGGGGCCAGATTTGCATCTGATCTTGGAAAAAGCACAGTAGTGTTTTTTTTCGAGGTAAGTGGCAGTACTATATCTACTGCACATCTGAGATTGGAATCTGGCCCTGGAGGTGAGAGAACTGTAGCAGTGCTACTGGGATAATGGGTGGAAAGCCCTACACTACTGTGCCTGCTTTTAAAATGTTAAAAAAAGAAAAATCCCATCTTCTTGTGTCTTAAGGTTTAGTGATAATGTCGTCTGCAGGGGAGAATTGTTCATCCAGTGTTTTGCCTTGACTAACACCAAACATTGAATTTCCCAGTATCACTTTTAACATGGTTTGGCTGTGAGTGAGTGCATGTCAAATTTAAATTTCACAGCTATGAAATACATGGATATGCTGGTGTCTGCAGTGTTAACCCACAAAAAATTAAGGTTCTTGTGGACAACTGAGTCCTTGGTTGCGTGTAATCTCTCTTTCCACACTTGCACACTTGTGCGGATAACTGTTAAATAGCATAAGTCTCTAACAATCCTTTTCATTGTGTCTGTAGTTCATTGATCAAGCAGCCACATAGTGAGGACAGAGATTTTCTTTTTACTGTATTTTGGCATGTAATCAAGCAAAAGAGATGGTATTTTCTACTGAACATCTGTTCTGGCAAAGACAGGTCTACCAAATCAGCACACTTGCCATTTTGTTACAGAGCTACTTTTAGTGAATTTGCAGCCAAGCATGCTAAAGACTCGAGATTCAAGGCAATTGAAAAGATGAAAGATCGAGAGGCCTTGTTTAATGAGTTTATCACAGCGGCAAGAAAGAAGGAGAAAGAAGATTCGAAG
This sequence comes from Gavialis gangeticus, assembly GCF_001723915.1. Classification (NCBI taxonomy): domain Eukaryota; kingdom Metazoa; phylum Chordata; order Crocodylia; family Gavialidae; genus Gavialis; species Gavialis gangeticus. The sequence goes on from NW_017729000.1 coordinate 19,484,924, forward strand.
ACCAGAGGTGAGAAGGTAAGGTGGTTTTTGTTCCAGTGGTGTGAATGGTGGGAGTGTGAATGGGATGGGACAAAGCCAGTGCTTGGTTTCCAGTGTGCTTTCTCTGAGACTATCCCTTCCCTGCCTGACAAGTTTTCAAATACAAATCCTGGGTCACTGTTTTATCACCTTTTATTCTTCCACTTCGTAGATCTCAGCTTCTGTACCATGTTAAATCCATTGAGTTTATGTATTTAAATGTATCAAATTGAATTTATTTATGTAAATTCAACAGGCATACTGCATTTTCATAAACAAACAATACTGTGCTTTCTTAAATGGAAAGATGTCTGTTTAAAAGTCATCTTGAAGCCTGAAAGAGCACGTGTCCTAGTTGGCTGGAAAACCCAGAACTGGCCATTACTAGCCTGTTCTCTCAGTGGTGGCAATAAGAATTCAGAGTTCATTGTAGCCCACTCCATTTAAATTTCAGAGAGACTTTATCTTCTGTTTTTACTTAAAAAGTAGCACTTTAACGAGTTTCTAGTTTTTGGTAAACGTATCTTACATATAAATTGCTGCTTATCAGAATTAAAGGTCAGCTGTTAAAGATTGATGAATTTCAAATGTCATTTGGCTGCAATGTCAATAGTAGGGAGCAAGCACTCACCACTGGGGAAGCAGACTGCTATGGAGGTGGCATCATAGTGTTACCAGCAAACTATTCAACCACTTCCCTAAATGTCCCTGTGTGTTGTATGAATGGTAAAGAAACCTGTACTGCCTAATCATTTTTGACATTTAAAATCTGCAGCGTTTACTCTGTAAAAGAGAACTAATATAAATTCCCCTCATGCCAATAGAGAGGAAGATATTGTATAACACAACATTGGGCTACTGTGGCCTTTAAAGTAGTACCTTTCTTATATAGATAGCTCCACAGTAAAGAATTTGATTGTTCTAATTGGATGCTTTATTGGTCTTAAAATTATCTGGATTGTTTTGCCAGTATTACCAACGAATGATTATGCTTTACAGAAGAAAAACAATGTATTGAAAGTTCTACATTAACTTTTACAGATTTTATTTGAACCAAAAATATGGAATTTTTTAACTCTCTTTACATCATAACAATAGCCTAATTGAAGATTTAAAGAAAAAATGTAAATATCTTTTGTTTTGATATTGCATGATTGTTCTAACTTAGACAAGTTAAAAGAAGAAAGATTGTATTTCTATTTGCATTTGAAACTAATGTTCTTTCTCCAAAAGCCTTTTGTAACCATTTTATGTATTCTGTTTTATAACAAGTGGATAGACTTTACAGTTATGTGCTGTGCGGCCTGTCAATCAGTTCAGTCTGACAGCTGTCAATCACTGACACGCAAAGTATTATGGGATTCCCTAGTGAGGAAAGAATTGGTATCTCTGTGTGGTGACTTTAGCCTCCCGCAGTTCCGGTACTTTACATTTTTTTAGTTTTTTTCCTTGTGAAGTGATGAGAGTTGTGCCCAGAATGTGTTATCTGCAAAAAAAAAAAAAAAAAAAGTCCTCTAAATACATCTACATTATTTTCAGCCTTATTTTTATTTTGCTTTTAAAATTGCTTAAAATTGTAAATTAAATAAGGCAACTAAAGTGTAACATGAAGCTTTCTCAGCCAATATTAAAAATACAAAGATTTTGTGTGAGGAAGTTAGCTTTTCACAGAAATCTTTAAAGTAAGGGTCTGAAATTTATGTCCTTTGGTTTTCCTGTGTTGAGGCATACGGTTCTGGCAGCTGCTCTTTCTAGATGGGCACAAATTCGTTCCTATGGTAATGGGTCAAAGCCTGCTACTAAGTGACACATGATAAATATTCCTTATATGAGTAGGGCGAACAAGGTTTGGACTAGTGACTGAATTTTGGTTCTGCATAAGGGGAAAAAAATAAATATAGGCTTGTGGTTTGCAAGTTTCTTTACCAAGTTGCCAGTAATCTGACTTAGAACACTATTATTGTCCCTGGGCCTTTCAAAATGAATGTTGGAAGAGTAATGTAGAAGGCCACCAAACTTGCTCCAAGGTGCAGTCTCAGCCTCTGCTAAAATGTACATGGTTGCTGGACTGCCTTTCTAGCCCCCTAGATGGCTCTACCACCTAGCCCTGTCTTTGTTTAGGAGTAGAAAGCACGTCTAAAGCTTTCTACTTTCCAGTCTGTTAAAGTTAAGACAACTGGTCTGTTCCTATTTTATTTCTTTAAGAAATTTGAAGTTTTATAGTCTGTTGAAATCTGGTGTAACAAGATAAGATGTTGCTAGGTTATTCTGGGTTTAGTTCAGGGGTCTCAAACATGCCTGTGAGCTGGATCTAGCCTATGGAACTGTACGGTCTGACCTGTGGGTTACTGGACAAACCCCACGTGCTGGCTTTTGCCCTGCATGTTGTGGTGCATAGCCTGGACACAGCCCCACATGCACTGCATGCAACATAGGGCTGGCACGGGGTACAGCATACAGCCCACATCCTGGGTCTCATGCTGCATGCAGTGCTGGGTCCAGGCAGTGTGCACCCTGTGCTGGCCCCGCATACTATGTGCATAATAAACCAGGGCTGGTGCATGCTGCATACAGCGTGCAGGGCTGGACTGACAGTGCGTGCTGCACCCAACACAGGGGACCAGCATGGGGTGTGTGCTGCCCATGACATACAGGCTGGACTTGGCACTGCACTCAGCACAGGGGGAGTCTGTTGCTGCCTGCAGTGCCAGGTCCAGCCGATGGGCAGTTCATGCCCTATGCTGGTCCCTCAGGCTGGCACATGCTGTGTACAGTGTGTAGGCTGGAATCGGGGCCACAGGCACTGCACAGCAGGTTGCTGTGGTCTGGCCTGCAGACTGGCCCAGCCACGCACATCTGGCCCATGGGGCCAGATGAGATTTGCACCCCTGGTTTAGTTAATGATTTCTTTTTCTTGAGGAGGCTGGTTGCAGTATTTCACTGTCTCACATGCACTGTAAAGAGAATTTTTTTGGTTGTGGAAACATTAGTCCTATAAGTATTTGAAAAGAATGGCAAACAGCATTCTAAGGTAGAAAGCTATTGGTTATGTGATCCTGTTTTCTACTAAACAAACCAGTAGCAACCTGACAGGTAAGAAAAATGTTGGTCCCCCTTGGATGAAGAAATAGTGTCAGTTGGTGAAGTCATACAGGCTTTAGAAAGTGCCAGCTTGTCTTTTCACTCTTTATAGAAACAGGGAACCATGTTGTGTAACTTTTGGACAGGAACTAGTGCCAGTGTACTCCTGCTGGCAACTGTGCTTTGCTTGTCCAGTGTTTTGAGACTTCTTTTCTCCTTTTGTGGGAGACTCACCAGGACGTTCCTCAGGCTTTTGAAATGGGTTTAATAGTCAAATGAACATTTTTCTAAAAAGAAAGTGGGAATGCAGTATACATCCATACAGGGAGCGCTTATTCCTGTCCACACCTTTTTAGCAAGATGCCCTTACTTCATAGACTTCTCTAAAGTAACATCTGAAAACTCCTTTTATTTTACATTTTAAACATAAATTTCTAATGCTGTTGGCTTAGAAAGCTTCATATTTTGATACTGCTTGCATGTTTACTTAAGGTCGATTTGGGAACAACATACCTCATTTTATTTAAAAAAAAAAAAAAAAAGTGAAAGGTTTGTTTTGCATCTTGTTCAACACACCTACAGTAAAGCCTGCAATACTGTAGACAAAATAACACTAAGGAGTTGTTTCCTAATCTGTTGTACTTGCCTTCTCCTTTGAGATAGTGCAGAAAAGTCTATATCGGTTCTTAAAACCTAAGCAATATAAGCATTGTGAAGAGCCAAGTTCATTAGTGGGGAAGCCTGCAGAATTTTGGCTCTGATCTTCATTTCATCTTAACATGTGATAATTGTATATGTGTCATTTTAAGAAACTTGGAAGATTTCAGTTAGCTGGTAAGGTACATAATTTGATAGTCTTATGTTAGCCTTTGGCTCTCTTTGTTAACCTGTTTGTATGGGAGTCAAGGGACTTTGAGGTTCAGGGGAGGGTCAGAGGGCAGGGGATGTGCAAAATGTATAGCTACGCCAGCCTCAGCCAGACATTATTCTACTGTGGTAAAAGATCGTACCTGGTGGGCTCCCTGGGCTTGGAGTGTTGTGAAGGCAGCATACTCAGCCCCTGTGCAGGGAGTGTCTAGAACCATTCACTGAGCTCTGGTCATTCAACAAGTGACGGTAACTGGCTCTTTATTCTCTTGCAACATGGGGACTGAAATGCCATGCCAGGGCTTCTGAGATGTAAAATGGTGGAAATAAAAGAAAAAATCTGAGGTCCCAACAGGGACAAAGAGGAACTTTCACAGAGGCACAATCTTTAAACAAAGTGGCTGCTCTTGCAACTGCTAGTGCCAAGGGGCTAGTGAGGTACCAGTCCTTTTGTATTTCTAGGTTGCTTCTTCTGTCCCGAGATACAAAGTTAGCAGTAGGATCAACTCTGCCTCCTTCAAAATGCACTGGTCACATACACTGTGTGGGAGGATTTTATTGTCTGTAACATGCCATTTCCATTTGAAAAAGGAGATGCAAACTTTTGTTTGTTTTAATATATATTGACACATTTAGTATATATTCACACAGACATGTTTAATGATCTGTTAAATTACAGTACTTGGGCACCACTTTTGATTATGTCCATCTGCTTAAGATCATGTATGGACTTAATTGTTGAATTTTGGTTCAAAAGGATTTAATGGTATAAAATTAAAGTATCACAAGCCATATTAGATAGGGTAGATTATACAGGTGCCTATTTAATATCAGATACAATATTTATCTCTATCTATTGTATGCTTGGAGCGTGAAATATTTGCTTGATTTACTTGCTCTCTCCAACTTGTTGTGGATGCCCTAAAGTATCGGTTTGTGCAGTATAGATGTTGTACAGATTGGTCTTTAAAAATGAACAAGGAAAATTAAATTACAGCAAGCCAAGAAAACTGTGCAAATGACTAATTCCTTAAAAGTACAGTTTATCTTACATTTACAATATCATCCTAGTTTCTCTTGCATTCGTAAAACTTTTCCCTAAAGTGAAAGTGGATTTTAGACACATTTGTCCCTAAAATTCAATAAGCAATTTTATCAATTTCTGATAATACGTAAAATTCAAATAGTTCCCTCCTTTGAGGTAAGTCTGCCTCCTTTTTCTAGTAGTAAGTATTCAGGAGTCAAAGCTTGTTGCTCATAAATTTTGTTTTCTTCCTATATCTTGTGTTAAAATGTAGATCAAAATGGACTTCTTTGAACTACTGTCTAATCACCACTTGGACAGTCAGTCTCGCTGGAGCAAAGTGAAGGACAAAGTAGAGACTGACCCCCGTTACAAAGCAGTGGATAGTTCTTCACAGAGGGAAGATCTTTTTAAACAATACATTGAAAAAATAGCCAAGGTGTGCATGTAATACATGGGTACAAAGTATTGCTTATACTGTTATTTACACTATCATTAGCATATTTGTTTATATAAGCAAATGGAAGGGCAATATCTAATGCTATCACACTGATGCAGATTATGAAAAGCAGCAAGACATTTCCCAGTTCTGTATTTGTATGGGGCACAACTAGACAGGCATATACCATAGCTGCTAATGGACAGATTTAAAGTACATGGGAGCTGCTTCTACCACTGTGCAAAAACATGGCAGAGAAAAAGTTACTGGAGAGAATCAGTCAAGTAGAGTGAGGATGGTGGAGCCTGCGATACCTCCACTCGCTATGGAGCCTCACAAATTGCAGGCTACCAAGCCAGGGATTTCCAGGCAGAGGTGTTTTCCTTTTCACATGACCTTCTTTCAAAGAAGTGTTTGGGTTTTTTTGTTTTTTTTATGAGTATAATTGCCTCCTATATAATTCATCCATTGGTTCCTTCATTTCAATCTGATACTTCTACCTCCCTCTTCAAGGAGCTGATGCCATGGATGAAAACTTAAAACTGATTTGATTAGCATTTTATCCAGCAATTTGCTGTTGGGTTTGTCACTGTACAAATGGAACAAAGCTGTACAAAGCTCCATAGAGTAGTTTTTCCATGACCCAATGGAGTACCCCCATTTTACATAGAGCAGAAATTTAAGTAATTTGTCTGTCACATAGCATGGTAGTGAACTATTTCCCCTGCACGTGGCTCACAGGCTCTTTCTAATATGTATTACTGCTCAATATTTATTGTTGATTTGTTAAAAGGAGTGTACAGTATGGTTTGCTACTTTGTTTGTGTGCATGAGTAGAGGGGAATATCTGGCATGAACTGTTAGACCCAGGATTTAGCTGTTAATTGTCTCCAAATGACAAGGTTATTCACCCCCATTGGGATGGGTTAATAATGCCTTTTGAAGGATGCTTGTTTTTAAATATTCTTACGCAAATCGTTGAATAGCCTGCAGTGTATTTTCAAACACCGTGTTTTCATTATTGAACTGGGCTTCTTCAGCTTTCAGTTCACAAAAAAATAAATCTTTAGCCAGACTCAGTCTGCACTGGACATATTTCTGAAGACATGAGTGCTGGCCAGTGAACTGTCTACACTCTGGTCCTACTGTTTCTGGTATAGTTTGAGGAGTAAGCCAGTTCAGTTTTTTTTCAGAACTGCCCCTGTGCTGGCAAACCTTGGTAATTTTAAATGTGGCTTGCTTTTATCTGTATATTGGTTTACTTGGTGATTCTCATCATCATCATGTTTTCATTAACTGTAAATCTTCAACTTGCTTGACTAGCTATTCAGAATGTTACATCTTTGTTGTTGTTAATGGGGAAAATACTGTGATCCTGCATCTGTTTCAGAATTTAGACTCTGAAAAAGAAAAGGAGTTGGAAAGGCAGGCTCGTATTGAGGCAAGTTTGCGTGAACGAGAAAGGGAGGTTCAAAAAGCTCGTTCGGAGCAGACCAAGGAAATTGACAGAGAACGGGAACAGCACAAACGTGAAGAGGCTATCCAGAACTTCAAAGCTCTCTTATCTGATATGGTGAGACTCCCTTGGTTCTCTCCCTCTTACTACTCTAGTACTGTATCTTTTTGAGAGAACTTGTAACTGTTACACCAAAAATAAAATTTCTTTGATTACAGTGCAAAGCATTAGTACTTGTTAAACTTTTGCTTCCATGATAATCTCATAGTTTTGAAGATTTTCATTTTGTTGGGAAAATATGCTTCAGTCTTAACAGTTAGTGAGATTCTATCCACAGCATTTAGTTTTATAGATGGGCTTTTTTAAAAAAGAAAAGGAAAAAGATAAATAATTAATTTTGAAAACTTAATTTCCCAAGACAGAAGCTCGATTATGCACAGTGGAAAATCAGCTTTGTTTGACTTAAGACTATTCCTCTCACCTTACTGTGTTTTTTTTTCCTGCCCACCTTGTACCCCCAGCATAACATCTGACCCTGTTAGATTTCTCAGTTGGAAAGTACTCTAGACCAAGGTCTTGAAATTAACCATCCCTGAATGGTACATGTTGGTGAAATGAGGGTTTCATGGCATGTGGTGGGCATCAGGGGGTGACTAAGCACAGATTCCAGTCTCAAAATCTTTTAGATAGGGCAGTACATATTTTGCTTTGCTTCTGATCCAGCATTTTTGCTACTGCCATGCAGCAGCTCCTCAGGGATGCCCTCTGGGGCCAGAAACATTGCATTGCAATGATTAAAGCTTCTAGAGACTTTTTGGAAGTCATTATGATGCATCTCAGAAGCTGCTTTCCCAGACCACAGGTGGTTAATACAGTATATTATGCATAGGGGGGAGGGCCTGATTTCTTTCTTGTGAGAATACAGGGTAGCTCAGAAGGGGGGAAGCAGTGTATTATCTTCATTTGAACTGATGAATAATGAGTCTCCCTGCAGCATGCATTGGTATTTGTATGAAAACCACAATTTGTCTCATCACTTATGTTTCAACTAAGAGTTAAAAGCTGACAATCAGATATAAGTCAAGTATTTGAAAAATTGTCCATTAATGAATCGTAGGAACAATATTGTTTCTGTGAAATATACATTTTTTTTCCTGATTTAGGTGCGATCTTCAGATGTTTCATGGTCTGATACCAGGAGGACTCTTCGAAAAGATCATCGGTGGGAATCTGGCTCCCTCCTGGAAAGAGAAGAGAAAGAGAAGCTTTTTAATGAACACATTGAAGCACTTACCAAAAAAAAAAGGGAGCACTTTAGGCAACTTCTGGATGAAACCTCAGCGGTAAGAGATCTGCATCCTGTAGCTTTACTTTTGAGACCTAAGTTCATTGTGACCTTTTTTTTTTTTTTT
>NW_017729000.1:19493231-19494886 GCF_001723915.1 Gavialis gangeticus
TTTTGAGACCTAAGTTCATTGTGACCTTTTTTTTTTTTTTTTGATTTCGTGTCACTTCTCAGTAATGTTTCTCTAGGCACCCTTTCCTCTCTCTTACCCACTGTCCTCTCACTGCTCTAAAATCTTGTTGATAGGGAATATTGAGAAAAGAACCCTTTCTTGCCTGACCAATTATACTAGGGTGGCAATGCTCAATACTGAGCTTTGATTTCACACCCATTTCTTTCATGTCCTTTTAAGCTGTTTTGTAGACTCCTTGTAGTCAGTAGTCTCTTGGTTTTTCCACATTTCTTTTGTGTTCTGTTATTTATCTTGTGTTTTGAAACAGTTGATTAGTATCTTGGACAACTTGCTTTTCTGGTTTTGCTGTTATCTAATACCCGTGTGGATGAATGGCAGTGGGCAATCTGACAATCTTTCCATTGTGGTGTCTGACCTCTAGTCTTTTCTTGTCAGTCTTGTGCATTTACTTGCTGTACTTCTCTTCTATCAGTACAATTTAAACTCACCATCCCTTTCCTACTTTGTATTTTCTTTGATTCTCTAACTTGTATTTTCTTTGATTCCTGGTTTCCATATTGTTGTCATGTCATGACTTCACTATACATTCCTGGAATTTGAATTTTAAGTCTCTTAAACTAGTAGGTTAAAATTTTGCTTGGAGAAGTATCTACCATTCTCACCCCTTTTAGCACAGTAGTCAAAAACAAATTTAAAGATTGACATTTTAATTTGAACTGTGACTTCAGCTTCTATTATACATATACCCATGCTATTAAATTTCTCCAAATGTGTATTGGGATGAGATGCTAGAATGTAACCTACAACAAACTGTCATACATTTGTAAAGTTTCTTTGAAACACTGCCAATTTAAGGAAGAGTCTGAATAAGAAGCTACTTGAAAGTAATAATAAAATAAGAGAAACCAGCAAAAATCAAACCACTTTTTTTAAACTTTCACTGTATTCTTGTCTTTATTGAGCTTGAGGATTGTAGTGGTTTCAGATAAGTAGGTAGTAATCTAGTGCACTGTACTTCAACTCTAAATACCAGCCTGTAGCTTCTAACTATTTCTGCCTCTTTCAAGATTACTTTAACATCAACATGGAAGGAAGTGAAAAAAATAATTAAAGAAGATCCCAGATGCATTAAGTTTTCTTCCAGTGATAGGGTAAGTCTTGTGTCACTGCTCTACATAGTGCAGTATGCATCACAAGAAAGTTATTACCTGTTGCAGTGGATTCCCTTTTACATGAAATAAGTGGTGTTAATTAATTACTGCGTATTTTGCAATTATAATTAAATGATTTTTTTCATATAGTAATATCTACGATAATCTGTAATAAAATGTGTATTTCCTAGATACTTTATAGTCACTAATGTGTATAATCCTCTGGTCTATAGGATTTTCAAGGATTTGTCATATTTCAGGCATATTACTTTTTTTTCCCTTCATGCAGAAAAAGCAAAGGGAGTTTGAAGAGTACATCAGAGACAAATATATTACTGCCAAAGCTGACTTCAGAACGCTATTGAAAGAGACCAAATTTATAACATACAGGTTTGTGTAGTAATGTTGTAGAAGTGCATTTCACTGTGACTTAAATATAAATGTTATACTGACTTCTGTTCTCCTAGCCAACATTTGTAGCCC
>NW_017729000.1:19494897-19500311 GCF_001723915.1 Gavialis gangeticus
ACTTTTTTTAAACTTTCACTGTATTCTTGTCTTTATTGAGCTTGAGGATTGTAGTGGTTTCAGATAAGTAGGTAGTAATCTAGTGCACTGTACTTCAACTCTAAATACCAGCCTGTAGCTTCTAACTATTTCTGCCTCTTTCAAGATTACTTTAACATCAACATGGAAGGAAGTGAAAAAAATAATTAAAGAAGATCCCAGATGCATTAAGTTTTCTTCCAGTGATAGGGTAAGTCTTGTGTCACTGCTCTACATAGTGCAGTATGCATCACAAGAAAGTTATTACCTGTTGCAGTGGATTCCCTTTTACATGAAATAAGTGGTGTTAATTAATTACTGCGTATTTTGCAATTATAATTAAATGATTTTTTTCATATAGTAATATCTACGATAATCTGTAATAAAATGTGTATTTCCTAGATACTTTATAGTCACTAATGTGTATAATCCTCTGGTCTATAGGATTTTCAAGGATTTGTCATATTTCAGGCATATTACTTTTTTTTCCCTTCATGCAGAAAAAGCAAAGGGAGTTTGAAGAGTACATCAGAGACAAATATATTACTGCCAAAGCTGACTTCAGAACGCTATTGAAAGAGACCAAATTTATAACATACAGGTTTGTGTAGTAATGTTGTAGAAGTGCATTTCACTGTGACTTAAATATAAATGTTATACTGACTTCTGTTCTCCTAGCCAACATTTGTAGCCCAGTATCTCAGATAAAGTAGGGATTTCAGTTTTGTTTTGAATTGAGACAGGATTTCACCTGCAGCAGGAAAAAAGCACATAGCAGAAAATGATGGATTTCTCAATACTGTGAACCTTCATAGACAGGTTAAGAAATGTAAAATTGAATGAAGCTATCAGGCTGTTATCCTCATGTGCTGAGGGCCAAGTTTCATGTTTGTTTGGAGTAGTTGCTTTGAATTGTAGAAAGGGCTGAGGACCCAGTTCAACACCCACAATAACTCTGTGATGCTAGTTTGGAGAAGAGACTGCATAAAATCATGGACCCATTACAGTCAATAGCCAATCTTCCATTAACTACTTTGAGGCCAGAAATTCAGTCAAAGTGTTTACAAAAGAAACGTAATGGCTGCATTTGATTCCGGTAGACCTTGAGGCTACTTCAAAGACTTGTAATTCTTTTGGGCAGCTTCCTATTCTAGAAGTAAAGCATTAAACATAGGAGCTTTACAGGCTCATTAGAGCCTAATGAGTTACTTGTCCTTTTGTTTTGCAGTCCGTACTGTGTTGCATATTGAAGTTCTGTTTCAATTGTCACTACTGTCAGTGGTGCAGTGATGGCCAGATTAATGCATCAGTCAAGCTGGTCTGTAATTGGGAGCTTATCATCCTTATTGTAATGGCTTGCCTAACTTTGTGTGACTTTTTCTTCCTGTACTTTACATGTTGTAGCTCATTTACTGCTGATAAAAGGTTCTGGCAGCCATTGAGACCGGACTTTTTTTATGCTCCCAACGGATAAAGGACAGGCAGTGGCAACAGAATTCCCTGCCAGTGAGACTCAGCTGACTGAAGGGTTATCTGTAGATGTGGGGATGGCTTGAGGGCCTGTGCCCTCACTGCACTTGTTCTATCTTGTGGCACTACTGAAAGGTTCTAATGACAAGGGCATCTTTCATGATTTGGACATCAACCCTCAGTTAACTGGATTAAGGCACCTAATGCATTTGAAGTTGGCTTCTAGGCTGCCATCAGATAGTAATTCTTATCCTTTATTTCAGGTCCAAAAAATTGATCCAGGAATCTGACCAGCATCTGAAAGACGTAGAGAAGATTTTACAGAATGACAAGCGTTATCTGGTACTTGACTGTGTGCCGGAGGAGAGACGCAAACTCATTGTGTCCTATGTAGATGACCTGGACCGCCGAGGTCCTCCACCACCTCCCACAGCTTCAGAGCCCACAAGACGAACAACAAAATAGTTAAGAAATACTCTCTCACGCAAGGGTATCTGTTAATTCAAAAAGCTTGCATGAGCCATCTGTCAGGTTTTTACATATACATTACCGTGAACCTATTGCAAAACCATCTGAGGAGCAGAGGAAAAAGCAGCGTTTGTGAACATAAAGGGGGTCTCTCTGTACAAAGAGAACATTTAAGATATTTAAGCTTTTATTTTTGTGTGTGTGGCATGACTGACAAAATCCCAACCATGCAGGCTGTGTTTAGTAATATTAGATCTCAGAACAATGGAGTATCTGTATATGAGGTATGGATGTCAGTGATATTTGGAGGCATTCTTCTCAGCAGTGTTATGCAAGTCTTAAGGAAGAGTAACATTTGTGAGTTGAACTTTACCTGCTCAAGTACAACAAACTTTCAGATGGTTACCTGCAGTCAGCTGTTTGAGCAGATGAAACATTGTCTCATGACAGAACTATTGAGTGCTGAGGGCCACAGTAAGTTTTTTGGTTTTTTTGTTTTAGTTTGAAAAGCGGGGCCTGATTTGTTACTTGCTCTCTCACCTTTTTAAGATCAGAATTAACTCCATTAAAATCAGTAGAGTTACACTTGTGAGATGAGAATTAGGATTGCAGAGACCAAACTAAATTTGTTCACAGGTCTGCTTTGTTCCCTCCCCAACCGCTGATATATAGACAAAATCAGGTTGCTTTGCCCAAGTGAAAACTTGTCTGAGAATTTTTGTTCAAAATTGGAGACACAGTAAACAGTGGTTCCCAGAACAGGACGGTTGTATAAAAACATTTTTATTTACCATAAAGTGATCTTTACTGGATTCTGGATTAGACTGTGGATTTCCCTTCTGGGCAATTCTTGTAAACTATACTCCTGTTTTGAATGTTAAACTTGTGTTTCTAAAGTTTAATTTTGAAATGTTGGGATTGTTCAGTTTATGTATTTGAACTACAATAAACCAACCCTTTTTATATATGGATTGTACATGCCTAATGCATTTTGTTAAATGTGTTTTAAAAGAAAAGCAAAACGCAACATCAGGTATCTTGAAACAGACTGTTCATCTAAAAAGACAAATGAGTTTGTTACAGCCACATGGACAGCAAGAGATGCTACAATATTTGGACAAAGATGCTTGTAAATTGCATACTGTAAAAAAAATACTTTCAATACAAATATAAAAATTAGCATTTCTGTACATTGTCCTTTAGTTTTTGGGGGTTTTAAGTGTCTGCAGAACTTCAAATGTTCAAGGAAAAGATATCTGGATGCTTATCTTGCTGGTGTAATCTGACCTTAGCTGACTTCCTGCCCCTGGGGCAGGAGGCTGGACCCGGTGATCTCAAGAGGTCCCTTCCAGCCCTAATGTCTATGAAATCCTTTAGTAACATAATGTAGGTTTTCTTTTGATCTCTCATATCTGACATGAAGCTCCTATTTGGTTCTCTCTCTTTCTCACCCACTGCCTTATTAATGGGAATGAATTATAGATGCTGGTTAAACATTTTGTTAGCTCCTGTGTGAGGAAGGTGGTTATTAAACTGTAGTCAATGTGTAGTTAAATTCAGATGTGTTCTGAATATAAGTGGCTGGTTGCTTGCCAGATGGGAAGAAGTCTTGTACACTAGAGTCTGGAACCCTGTAGTTCTAGCAAAAGTGAGGATTGTCTATGTTTCAAGATGGAAAAAAAAGTTCTCTTAAATTATAGTGCATTTTAAACTAGCCTTTTCTTTCCCCTGTCAAGGTAGGGGCTGTCAGTTTATTGGTCTGCACAACCAAGATTCTTCCTTTGATCTCTTGAAGTTATGATACCAGATTAAGGGAGTTTCACCCAAAGTAGTACTAAAGTGTTGGTACATAAATTAATATTTGAACCCTAAATAAAACCTAAACATCACATGGAAAGGGTAACAACTTCCCATGTTTCTCCCTGCTGTACACATGCAGTGTGTATGTCAAGGTATAGATGCTGGTTTAAACCAGACATCAAGATGCAAATTCATCATGGTGACACTGGTATGCCCCATTACTTAATAAGAGATGTCTGTTTGTAAATTGACATAAGCATACACATCTGGACCTCCCTTCCTCTCAAAATTCAGGAAATCCTGTGCTAACTAAAAGTGATCTGCTTTCCAGCCTAGGTGTATGCAAATTGCAGAGTTTAGTGGTGTGTATGCACAAGATCAGCCTCCAGATTTTCCAGAATGGGGAAGAAAAGTGGCTATCCATATCCCAGATGTCAGGAATTCAAATCATGGACTTGGTAACAGCACTTAGATTTCATTCAAATCAACTAGCAGCTAGTGCATGCAGATGAAGGGTGACAGTTTATTAATAAAAACAGAAGCGGGCAAGGCAGGTTGTAAATAAGCTTAACTTTTTCATAAGAAGCGTTTGGCTGGAAAAGTTGCAACCCTAACCCACCCACAGATTAACAAAGTAGCCAGAGAGCGTACTTCAAGTCTGAAAAGGCTGAGTTGGAGCTCTGCCTCCCAAACTAATACCAGCTAGATGCACTTTCTCCAACTAACACTGCGATGACAATGCACAGCCAACTGTTGTCTCTACATGGAGAAAAATTGTAAACTTGTGTTTAGCATGATTCTATCTTGTGAATTTATTTTCCCCATCTTCAAAGTGGTACCTATTGCCTAAATGAAGGACAGCCAAAGGCCACATTTACAGTTGGTATTCCCTAGTAAAAAATAAATTCCTGTTGTAAGATCCAGTGCTTTAAATGACTTCAATTAATTACTACCCAATACTTATGTCAATACAGTTGAATTCCAGGTAGCCAAGATTGTGAATCTGGAGTTAAGGCAGGCAAGCCAGTGTCACTTTGTTTGTAACTGAAAGCAAAACTTTGACGCTCATCCTTCTGTTGTAAAAACTAGCCCTGACATCTATCTCCTTCCACGACAACAGATTCACCCAAAGAACCTTGTCTGCCTGTGTCCTTAGACTAACATGCCTACAACCTACACCCCTTCCACAACAAAACACTTAGCTTCAGGTGCCTACTTTACAACCACACACCATGTCTTAAAGCATATTAATAAAGAAGCGGTTCTTGCAGAACCAAAACCGACTAGTTTCTAGGTAAACTTAAACCACTTCTCCACCCCTTCAGTGTCTGTAAACTGGTATCTTCCTTGGTTCCTTCCAGCCTTACAATCCATGAATGAAAAATAGGTGGAACAAGGGTTGGAGTGTTGTAGGCATGATGGAAACGTGTGAGAAGCAAAGGGGTCTGGGGCGATATCCTTTCCTGGACTATAGTTGAGAGAGGTCAGACAAGCTGTGGGGCACAGGGCACCCTTCGGGCCCCACGGGAAGAGGGGACAACGGACAAGTGGCCCCTTTCATAGATTCATAGATGTAGGGTCGGAAGGGACCCTTTCGACAGACGACACTAAGATGTGCGGGGAAGTGGGCACGCTAGAAGGGAGGAATAGGCTGCAAT
>NW_017729000.1:19500322-19501122 GCF_001723915.1 Gavialis gangeticus
CAGGAGACAGCCCCAGATGAGTCTCAGGCTGCGGCAAGGGAGGTTTACATTAGATGTTAGGAAAAACTTTATCACTAGGAGAGTGGTGAAGCACTGGAACAGGCAGGGCCGTCCCTAGGGGGGCCGAATCAGGGAGATCACCCCAGGCCCCCTGGGCAGTGCTGTACAGGCCCCACCGCTCCATGCTCCGGCTGCTTGACCCCCTTTCCCTCCCCCGCTCTGTGTTTGCCACCTCCCCCCTACCCCACACTGCGCCTCAGCCACTTGCTGCCCCCCAGCCCCACAGGGCTGGTGCCCTGGGCCCCGCATGCCCCTAGGGATGGCTCTGGGAACAGGTTACCTGGAGCAGTGGTGGACTCTCCAGACTTGGAAGTTTTTAGGGCCCAGCTTGACAAAGCCCTGGCTGGGATGATTTGGCTGGGATGATTTAGCTGGCATGATCCTGTTTTGAGCACGGGTTCACCTAGATGACCTGAGGTCCCTTTCAACCCTCATTTTCTCTGATTCCGTGAGCTTACTTTAATGTCTAGACTAGAGGTGCACCGACATACTGGTCCCATGTCGGATTGGCACCACTGTAAGGAAAATTGACTGTATGGACAATCGGCCGTTTTTGGTTGACATGGCTGATAATGTGGCTAATAAATGCCACATGCATGCATGCAGCTGCAGCGCAGCATGCAGGTGGCCAGAATCAAGGCCTCGACTGTGTGGGAGGGAGTGGAGCTGGGACTGAGCCAGGAGCAGGCACTGCCTGGGCGGGGTGGGGTGGGGCGGGGCAAGGTAGGGCATGAGATGGA
>NW_017729000.1:19506122-19515420 GCF_001723915.1 Gavialis gangeticus
GCCAGAATCAAGGCCTCGACTGTGTGGGAGGGAGTGGAGCTGGGACTGAGCCAGGAGCAGGCACTGCCTGGGCGGGGTGGGGTGGGGCGGGGCAAGGTAGGGCATGAGATGGAGCCATGAGTGCTTTGTTGGAGGGGTGCAGGGCATGGGTGGTGCCGGGCATGGGTGGTGCCTCCCTCTGCTCCGTGCACCCTGGGAGGCATGTGCCCTTGGATTTGCGGGCCGGGGGCGGTGCTGGGCTCTTCCTGGAGGGGGGTTGGGCTGGGCTGCACTTGGGGCGGGCCGCAGCACTGGGGGGAGCTATAGCAAATTTTGGGTTGGCTGCAGCCTCCCCTCCCCCTGTAGCATCCCTCCCAGCACTGCCACTGCCTGCCCCAAGTGTAGCCCCAGCCCACCCCCACCAGGAAAAGCCTGGTGCTGCCCCAGCCTGCAGCAGCAGCCTGCCCTTGCCCGGCACGCAGATCTGGGGGCACACACCCCCATGCCCTCCTGGGGTGTGCAGGAGCCACCCCTCTTCTGCATCCCCCAGATGAGCTGCTAGCAGCTCTGTTCCATGCCTTCCTGGGTGGGCAGTGCCTGCCCCAGCCCCACTCCCTCCCTCTCTGCCAGGGCACGGTGCCTTGCCACATAGCCTTGGAAGAAAACTGCCGAGAGGTGATAACCAGATGCTGCAGTAGGCAGAAGCAGCCAGAAGAGGTGCAGAACATCCAGAGAATTGTCAATGCCCTGTTCTGATTGGATATTTGCTCCAGGCCTCTCTGGCTCGCTGTACTGCTGCTGCACTTGCTACTTTCCCACTTACCCTCTCTTCCTGTCCTGTCCTCCTCAGTCCATTTTTCTTTCCATTTAGATGGTCATCCTCTAACTATCCACCCCTCAAAATCTTGCAACTAACAAATATTTGCTGCCCTCACGTGGTTTTCTCTACTTGTACTTGCCTCTTGTGTCTGTGTTGTCTGTTTGGCATGCGAGCTGTTTGAGGTAGGAACTCTTTGCTACTCTGGGCTTATACTGTGACCCTCACCACGGAGCCTATTCTTAGTTGAACCGTAGCTAGTATATTATTAATACTCAGGTTTAATAATTTGAGAATGTTCAGCTACAGGTCACCACTAGTTCAAACCTGGAGACTGACAACATCAAGGTTGTGGCAACAGGAGTCTAGAAAATGCAGATTTTATTACACCCTTGTCTTACAGTCTGTATAGATTCTTTGGTAAATTGAACTGCACTCTGGTCAAAGGACACTGTAGTGGTTAATTAAATTTGTTTCCTGCTTGGTTAGGATACCTGCCTGGACCACAAGCTGGTTGTAAGTCTTAATGAATGCCAGTAAAGCACTTGGGAACTTTCAAACAAGAGGCTCAGGTCTAAAGGCAAAAAGTCTTACTTTTACTAATTATATTCTGTGGGCTTGTATTACTTTGCTGTAGTTGGCTTTTAGATTGATTAATTATTTGATATTAAGTTTTCTAAGACCTTTTTTATTTTTCTAAACCTCCAGATAACTTTTCTGCCCTGAATCAAGCTGGCAAGTTTTTTGCTGAAGGTGAGTATGAGTTTGCATTTGCTTTACCCTCATGCTGAATTCCTTCTGCACATTTGGTCCTTTTCATTAAAGACATGCTATCTGTTAGAAGGGTGCCTAATAGATATGTATGGCACATAAGTCACAATAAATGCTCATTGAATCTATAATCTATATATGTTTTACAGAGAAAAGTAAAATGATATGGGAAGGGGCTGCAACAGGGAGCCAAAGGTCCCCTGTTACTTAAAGGGGAAAGAGTAGTAGCCTAGCCTTGCTACCTAGGCACGCAGCTAAGCCAAAGCTAGCTCCACCACAATGAGCTGGATCAGTGGTGCAGGTTTTCAGGCAGCTGGAGAATTAGAGCTGTAAACAGCTGGATTAAGCTGCAGCAGGGAGGGGAAATCCCTGTGGTTGATTAGGGAGTCATCTCACCAAAAGCAGCAAGGCTCCAAGGCAGACAAGTCCAGTGCCTGGAAGAAGGCTGGCAGTCTGGCCGCGTGTGTTGCAGGGAACAGAGCTCCTGGGAGAGAAGGGCTGTAGGAGACACCCAGGTAGGCATCCAAACCACCCTGAGAGGTGGGAGCTGAGAGCTTCAAGGGAGGGAGGGCTGATGGGATGTCATTTACCCAGAGTGGGGGGATGCTTTTGTTCAAAAGCAGTTGCTTGTACTGTTGTTGCAGTTAAGTTTACAACCAGAGGACTGGAACTGGCTATTAGGGGAGGCTAGGAGGTCATGCGGGGGTACCAGAGGGGCACGCTAGAGTTGGATGTTGCCATAGGAGGGGCTCGAGTTAGGGAGACGGAGACCAGCAGAAACTGAAGGGGGGCCTCAAGCCTGATCCAGGGAGTGGGTACAGGTTCCCTCAAACTGAAGAAGGTGAGGGCCTGCGCCCAGAAGGATCAACAAGGGCTAGGCAGCAGCTGACGATAAGGCTAGGACTGAGGAGCCAGGCCAATGTCAGTGGCCCCAGGTTTGGGAGCCTGCAGCTAGAGTAACTGGTGGGCCAAGGCCAAGAGGGATGAAGCCTGTACCAACCGGTATGAGGAAATATGGAGTGACATCTGCAGGTCATGGGCATGGCTATAGGAATGGACGGAGGCCACAAACAGCTCATAAAGTGCCTGGTGTTCTGTCATGCTAACAGAGCCTGAAGGGCACAACTAAATGTCCAAGTGGCAAGTTTGTTGTGGACCTGCTGTAAGACGTTGGGGCAGACTCCCAAGCCCTTTGAGTGGCATTAAGCAAAATAACAGGGAAGAGCTGGAGGAAGCAGTAACCACGTGTCCACTGGGGGCATCACAGGGGCATACAGCAAGTGAATATCACAATTAAAGTTCATGAAATATGCATGGTTCTTGAGCACCTTAGTGTCACACAAGTTTTGTTACCTCACAGGGTAAGTTTTCTCTGTGACATCAGGAAAAGACAGAGAAAACTCAACTACCTGATTTTTATAGTGATTTGATATCCTTTCATGAAAAGCGTGCATCACAGTTACAAAGTATTACTGCTTTTGCAACAACGAGCCATTATGTTGTATGGCAATTTATCACTTCTCTGTCTCCAAATATAAAAGGTGGATTTTGCCAAAGCAAAACCAGGAGAGCAGTACTGGTATTTTCTGTTCCCTGCTCTGCAGTGGAGACGTTTTATGTGAACTTAAGAAAACATGATCTGTGCCTAGACCAAGGGTGGGCAATTATTTCAGCTGGAGGGCCACTTAATGAGTTTTGGTGAGCTGTCCAGGACTGGAAGGGTAGCCCTACCCCTTGACAGGTGCCCTCCCACCCCCATTTGCCATTTTGGGACAGGAAGTCCCACCCCTAACCCCTGTCCTTGCCATCAGAAGTCCCTCTCCTTGCCCCCAGAAGTACTCCTTTTGGGAGGGGAGGGTTGCCATCTTGGAACCAGAAAAAATACAAATCATACACTAAAAGTCAAACACCTACTTTAACATATTTTAATTTTATTACAAAAAGTATTTTTACATAGTGTATATAGAGGTGATTGCATAATAGTGCAAAAATAAAACCTTACTCTTGTATATTGTTTGTGGGGTGTGTTTGGAATGTGTATGTATATATGGTAGGGTGTTGCGGGGGGGAGTTGTGTGTGTGTGTGGGGTATAGGGTATGTTGGGAGATTGTTGGGGGCAGGGTGTGGGCATGTGGGGTATGAGGGGGCCTGTGGGGACCCCCCACACATTCCTCCCCATAGTGCACAGCCCCTGCCACTGGTGGCAACAGCAGTAGCAGGTGGGGATGCTTGTGGGCTGCTTAAATGCTGCTGCCCAGTGGTGCACAGATCTGGCCAGCGTTGCACGTGGTGAAAAGGAGTGCAGCCAGGCCAGCCTGTCTCTATCGCGAGGGTCTCCCTGTGGTGCATGTGCAGCTCCTGGCACTCGTGCACCACCGGGGAAGCCCCTCACTGTGGAGCCAGCTGCCTTCCCCATGTGCAGGTGCTGGGACTCTGGTGGTGGTAGTGAGGAGCCCCGTTCCCTGTGTCCATTGTGGCAAGGAGTGGGGACAGCAGCCAGCTCTATTGCACAGGGCTTCTCCTAGTGGCATGTGAGTGGCTGGAGCTGCATGTGCACCCTGGGGAGCCCTGTGCGATAGTAGCAGGCCAGCCTAGCTGCGCTCCTTGCTGCCACATGCAGCACTGGCCAGGGCTGCACTGCCAGGTGGCAGTGCCTGTGTCTGCTGCTGCTGTTGGCAGGGGCTGTGCACCATGGGGAGGAGCGCAAAGGGCGCTCTGTGCTCCCGCCACCCCCCCAGGTGCAACTTGTTTCGTGTCTTGGGTAAGTAACTCGGACCCAGAATCAAAAAGGGGTTTTAGGTACAGAAGTACAGAATTGTGCTCCTTGAAACCCTGGCTGAGCTGCTGCGTAACTTGGGAGGTGTATCAACTCCATAGATATCTCAGTTTTGATATTAAAGTCTGCTAGGCATTGAAAGATTTGTTGCTATGTCCATTCCAAAGTGTCTCAGTTTAAAGGGGTCTAAGCAATAATGACATATGCCCCCCAGTGGTTGGGGGGGCGGGCACAGCAGTGCTGGGGGCGGTGGCGGCAGGAGCACGGCAACAGTAAGCAGGAGCTCCCACAGACACCACTGGTGCTGTCAGCGGCGGGGGGTGGGGTGGTGAGCGCCGACTGGGGTCAGCAACCACCTGCAGACATCGCTGGCAGCATCAGTGGCAGCCAGCGGCAATCGCTGATGCCCCTGTAGACGCCTCTGGCAGCATCGGCAGTGGGGGTGGTGAGCAGCGACTGCTTACAGGCGCCGCCAACAGTGTTGGTGGTGCCTTTTTGTAGGGGGTGCATTGCGACGCTTAGGGGGTGCACGTGCACCTCGTGCACCCCCCATGCGTTGCCACTGGGTCTGAGAAGTCCCAGTTTCTCATCCCTAAACCCTGCTGGAATCCATAAAGCATGAATTGACCTGCTTACCCCTCCCCAAGGGCTTAATCCAATATTTTGAGCACATCTACTGGACTGGGCTCTACCCAAAGTGCAGAAATAGCTACTACTTTCTTTTAAAATACAGTTTCCACGATGATGGAGCAACAGTACTTGCCTTTTCTGCAATATCTCAGTGGTTAGAGCACCTACCCAGAATGTCAGAAACCTCCTCTGCCAGAATCTGACAGCATCTGAATTTTATCCATAGATTGTGGCTCAATTCCTCATCTAAATTAAGTATTAAGTACAGACACTTCTCACTTGAAATGGAGGCCTTAAAATACTATGCTTAAAAACATAATAATAATATTTATGTCCAAGGATATTGCCTTGTTAAAACTATTTCAGCATAATTAAAGTGGCAAACCCCCATACATGTATACCAACAGTACATGTAATAATACATGTAATAATCCTTCTTAAAATTTTGTCTGCACCAGGGACCAATGTAACTATGCTGGTAAAACCCACATCCTTTACTGACAAAGTTGTCATTAAATTTTTCAAAATGAGCATAGGTCTAAAATGCCAGAGACTTGGATAAGAACAACAAGAAAAAAAAAAAGATCTAAAAATACATCTGGCACATGAGAGTTCCAGCAAAGTTTACAGAACAGCATATAGAACCAATGTCATAGCTGAGATTACATTTCTTAATTCATGTTGCACCTTGTATTACTAGTTTATTAAATTTATGTAACTACACACTAACTTCATTGAATGATGTCCAGTCAATTAATTATTTCTCTTTCCCAAATCCAGAGTATTATTTATTGATGCTTAATCAAATGAGAAGTCCTCAGAAGTAAGGTTCAGGACTAATTGTATGCATCTCACATGCCCCATATTATTTGCAGTTCACCATTCCTGTGGTTTTAGTCTGTTACAATTAGCAAACAAACAAAAAAGGCATGCCCTGCAAATTTTAAATCCGATTACAGTTCAAAACTTTCTTTTTTGGAGGAGTGAAGCTAACATTTGAAAGTATCTGAGCTGAGAACTCAGTTTTTTAAATGCTTTTCACACAGAATACAAAATCATTTTTAAAATACAGGTAAAGTGACATTCATGGTCAAAGTTCATAGAACCATAGAAAATTAAGGCTGGAAGGGACCTCAGGAGGTCATCTAGTCTGACTTCTTGCTCAAAGCAGGACCATCCCCAACATTTTCTCAAGCCCCCAAGGACTGCCATTTCTAACTGAGAAGATCAGGCTTGAGCTCTCAAACGTCCAATACCCAGCTCGCAACACAAGCCCCTTGGCCACAGAACTCAGCTAATGTATTAATTTCACCTTCTCCCTGGAGCTCTGTACTCATTTCTATTTTCCTGGTCATGATTCAAAAATAAATAAGTGGATAGACGTTTTCCCACCATTCTAGTAAGTTTTGGATCAGTCTTCACTGCCTGTGGCTGTGCTTGGTAAGGCACATTTTCATCATGTCCTACGTAAAATGACCTGCAGTACTTGCTCCTCTTTCATCTCCCACAGCTTGAGGATGAACAAAATAATTATGAAACACTCCTGTGCAAGGGCATCTATTCAAAAGTTTGCAAGAGCCATCTGTCAGGTTTTACACATACATTACTATGAACTTACTACAAAACCATCTGAGGAACAGAGGAAGAAACAGTATTTGTGAATATCAGATGGACTCTGCAAAGAGAACAGCTGAAATATTTATGTTTTTATGCTGTCTGACTGGCAAAAAATCCTGATCACAGATGCTTGCTTCTCTAAAAGTGTGGAAATGTACACCCCAACCTCTTTAGTCATTAAACTTGAAGGCTAAGTACAGACAGTCAAAAAAGCCTGAGGCTGAATTGATTCAATCTTTGCAGGTTTCTTTAAATTGCCTAGAGTGAACTGATAAGCAAGTGAACCAATGTGCTGTTTGTTTGGGTTTTTTATGTCCGCAAGCATCCACTGGCAAAAACCAGAGTCACCACCTATGCTGTCAGTGATTTTTTTTTTGGATACATAATTCTCAAATTAATATAATCAGATTATTTGGGGGTAAAGTCAAAGTCCCCCAGAGACATCAGTTTCCTATAGTAAACAGCATATTAAGATTGATGTGACTAGCCTTGCATCCAGCCTCCTTTGACACTGGCCGAAGTGACCAGGCACCTAATTACAGCAAGCCCAGCCTGGGTCCACAGCAGGGCTGAAATTTATGCTTTTAGAGCTGCAGCAAGACACTGTAAGCGATCTACTGCTGTACCTATTAATTTGAGGGTAGAAGATGGGGAAAGAAACACCTTTACTATTACAACAAAACCTATAAAGGTTTAAATTTCAAGTTTTGGGGTGATGATTGGCTACTCTTGTGGATAAACCTCCTTGATTTGCTCATTCATTCATTCCTTCTGTAGGAATAGTGGTCTCTATAGTTAAAGCATTGGCCTGGAACTCAAATGATTGTTTCAGCTCCTAGCTCCTTTGCAGATTCACTGTGTAATCTTGACACAAATTATTTAATCTTTTGGTCCCTCAGCACCCCATCTGTACTGTGAAGTTCTCATCTCTGTGTCTCACCAGGCTGCCACAAGGAAAAATGTATTAATGTTTATGAGAAGCTTGGAATCTACTATGGGAGTCACAAAGCAGGTCAGACTACATCAAAATGGTCCTTTTTGGAATTGATCTATAAAGATCTATGAAGCCACACAATGTTGTAGTGCAGGATCCATTCATAAACTTGCATTGTGGATTCTTTCCCAAGCTTTATAAAAGCCTTATGTGCAGCTTGCCTCAATTTCTCCTCCCCCTTAGTGTAGCTTTTTCTTGTGGTTCTTCACCAAGCATTGCTGCCTCCTCTTTCATATGACTCAGCTGCAAGCAAACTGGTGATACAGCAGGCTCTCACAGTTAACTTTCATTATTGATCAGAATAAAAATTCAGAATAATTTGTCCTGTAGGGACTTGGCCTGCTTAGAGGACATGGGTCAGTGTTTACAAATCTCAGGCAGGCCACTGGTTTGAAATGACCTAACCTGACTGTCTGTCTGTTCACAAGTGCCTCCACCAGATGGTGTGGTATCTTCATGTTTTAAAGAATCAAAAAAAAAAAAAGAATGCTCTGAGAGGCACTCTCCCCTTCTCTGAGGTACTTTCATCATAAGTAATTTGTGCAGAAAAAGCAAGGGCAGAAATCATCTGCCATTGACCGAGGTGGTTCCTGGCCATCAGGGCAGAGGCGCATCAGATAGAGCGGGAAACTTCTTTTCATTTGATTCATATTAGTTTTCTAAGGTGCAGTACAATAGTTTGCAGAGATGACGATATCTATAGGCAAGCCCAGAGACCTATACACAAAATTCAGGTAACATAGCCTGCTAGGCCTGACATGCTGCAACAGCCCTAGAGAATGCAGTACTGTATAATCATTACGAGAACAGAATCATTCTAAAACCAGGGTGTAAGAATATGTACAGCCCACATAAGATTCAGTGTAAGCAACCAAAAAAAAGAAAGAAAGCTTAGGCAAGAGGGGAACCAAATCTCAATCTAGGTTAGGGTTGGCAATTATTTGGGCTCACAGGCCACATAGGGAGTTTTGAGTAGCTGTCGTGGGCCAGGTAACCCCGCCCCTGCAACAGCTCACCGAACCTCCCTTTGTGGGATGGGGCTGCAGGCAATGTGGGGGGTGGGGGAGGGGGGTCTGGTATGGGCACAGGTGGCAGCTTCACCCTTTGGCCGCCCTTTTACCCCAAGGAGGGGCTCAGGCAGATGCCCCGATTCCCAGGAGGAAGCTGCCACCTGCCTCCACAGCTGATGCTGGTGCTCGTCCAGTGCTGCTTCCAGCACACAGGCCACTAGCTGGTGTAAGCTGCCGGGCCATACTGTAGGTGCAGGATGGTTGGGAAGGAAGGGAGAGGGGATTCAGAGAGAGGCAGCCTTGCCCATGATGAGTGGCAGTGGCTGGTGCTGGGTGCCAGGCAAAAGCAGGACCTGGTAGCAGGTGTGCTCACCACTTTTGGCATGGGGCCCTTCTGGCTATGGCTGCCCAGAGCCCATGCTGGGACTGCCCTGTGGCTCCTCCCTACTCTTGCTGCCCTGTACCACCTCTAGGCCACTCCAGGATTGTGGGGTGGTGGCAGCAGCAGCAGAGAGGAGCCACAGGGCAGCCCCAGCACAGGCTTCAGGGAGCTGCAGCCAGAAGGACCCCAGAAAGAGCAAGCGCACCTGCTGCCAGGTCCTGCTTCTGCCTGGCACCCAGCACTGGTCACTGCCACTCATCATGGGTATGGCTGCCTCTCTCTGTCTTCCCCCTACTTCCTGCCCCCCTGTTTTCTCCCCCC
>NW_017729000.1:19515652-19517522 GCF_001723915.1 Gavialis gangeticus
CTCTCCCCATGGGTATGCCTGCCCCTCTCTGTCTCCCCCCTACTTCCTGCCCCCCTGTTTTCTCCCCCCCTCCCCAACCATCCCACACCTACAGCACAGCCCCACAGTTTATACCAGTTCCTGGCCTGTGTGCTGGAAGCACTGCCGGGCGGGTGCTGGCATCAGTTGTGGATGCAGGCATCAGCTTCCCCCTGGGGACTGGGGCATCCTTCAGGGTCTGTAGGTGATGCTGGTGACATCGGCTGCGGTCCCAGATAGTCGCCCCAACCCCCAGCAGGAACCTGCTGGCAGCATCTACTGCTGATGCCAGTATACACCCAGTGCTGCTTCCAGTGCATGGGGTGGGAGCTGGTGTAAGCTGTGGACAGGGCCAGGATGTGCCCACCTGCCTGGCGTGACGCAGCACCCAGAAGTGCCAGCTCCCTATAGGCCAGATCCTATGACTTTGTGGTTGCTGACCTGCGGGCCAGATACAATCAGTTGATGGGTCAGATCTGGCCCACAGGCTGTATTTTGCCCACCCCTGATTTAGGTCCACATTTATGATCATCCAGAGGTGAAAGGTGGACCTCAGTTACAACAAGACTGAGCTTTTGTCCATTGTTCAATGAGCTGAACAGTTGATCCTTATCTTCCATTCTGGAGGCTGTTTTAATGCCCTTTTTGCATTAGCTGTTGAACTTCAGACACTGATTTTAATAGCTGGATGTCTAGATACCTAATATACAAACCAAGCACCTTATCAGCTAGCTAAGAAAGTGTTGGTATAAACTGTACCTACAAACAAGGAAGCTTCAGCTGCAAAAGACTAGAAGTTCTTGGGCTACCATCTCTCAGGGTTTTCATCATTCAGTAGAGCACTGCAGTCTGGTGCAAGTCAGAAGACCCCAAATGAAGGCTCTAGTAGTGTGTGTGTGTGCTCTGCTGTGCAGTTACTCCTTGCTCCAGCCTCAACCACAGACCCTCTGCTAGATGCAGGTGGAACAGAAGCCTCTTTTGTATCCAGGTGTCCTTATGATCACCTTTTCTGACATCTGTTAGTCAAAGGCAACGTGTGGCCTACCAGATCCCTTCATTCTCAGAGGAGATTACAAATAAGTTTTGCGTTCCTCAGCTAACATACCTTTGTGAGAGGAATAAATAGTTCAAAGTATACTGAAAACTGAAGATCAGGCCCCCCACCCTCATCTTTGTGCCACTCTGTTCAAGTGCAAGGGTATAAAACAAGCATAAATCCAGAACGGAATAGGATTAATGGAGCCTGCCCTTACCTCAAAACTTCCTGCAACTCCTGCTGTATGGGTACATTGGTGTCACGGCAATAATGCCATATACTCAGGTGGTCCACAGCTTCTAGATCCTCTTTTGGGAGATGTGGTAGCTGGTGTAACTGAAAACAACCTTGAAGCGTGCCTATTTTGGTCCACTCCCTCCAGCTCTGCCATAAGCACAGCTTGTGTACTGTCATAAAGGATCAAACCATGAGGCAGTTCATTGGGTAGCAGCACCGAATATAGTCAGCACATCCCAAATATAACTGAAGTATTACGTCCTTTTTGCAGGTGTCTCCTGGAGTTGTGACCAGCTTTGGTAGAAGCTGCCATACTCTTTTTCTAGATAACAAATATGCAACATAAAAACATAATTTATGTTCTGAAAAACTCCACCAAAAAACCTTTTCTTTCAGTCACTCACTCAACACCTGTTAGGATCGTGCCCTTGCCTAACCTTAAATGACTTGAACATCAAGGGCCATATCCTCAGGTGGTGTTAATCAGTGCAGCTCCATTGCCACTCTGATTAACAATAACTGAAGATGATTGCAGTTTACATCATAGTTTCATAGTTTCATAGATTTAGGGTTGGAAGG
>NW_017729000.1:19518984-19532577 GCF_001723915.1 Gavialis gangeticus
AACTAACTATTCTGAGGGCGAGTTCCTCCTGTTTGTTCCTTTTCACTGATTTTGGCTGAAAGGTATATATCTATTAATAATTTAAGGGACACAAAGTTATCAAAGAAGATAAACTAGCTCTGGCATGAAAGCAAGAGGTTTGTCAAGCTTCTTTTAGTTAAAACCTTGCCATCTTTTGCCTGATTGTTCCTTTGGGGCTTTTACCTCTATTTTTCCATGCCTTTTCTTTTGACATGTGAGTCTATTTGATGTTGTCTATGAAATGACTATGTGGAACAAATGTTCTGCAATCATCTTGTCCAGCTGGGTACTTGCTGATAACAAGGTGAGCATTTTGCGTTCTTTTTGCAGCTTTTGCTACCAGTTATTTTGAATGTATTGTATTTAGCACAGTTCTCTATGATCAACGTATCCTACTTCATTGATGCTATGTTTTATCTACCACAAAAGAAGAGGAGAAGGAAGGAAGAGGAACTGAAATGTCTGTAATCTAATTTCTGTGCTTAAAAAGAAACTGTCAAGTAGTTTAAAGTTACAGCTTGACCTCCTTCAATGGCTCTAACTAATCTTGTCTGTGGAGAGAGAGAGGGAGAGAGGTTAGAGAAAACTCCACGGGTTCTACAACTGTGCCTCAAAATGCATACTTTGTTGTCCATATTGTCAATGCCAGCAAGGCAATTGGCCCTAAGTGGGAATCCCAGCAAGGAAGTGAAGAACTAAATAAAAAGGAGGTTCACTGACTTCAGTATTTAACCCTGAGATAATTTTGCAAGAGTTTGAGTCATTCAAACTCCTTTCCAGGGGTGCAATACATGAGACGCTTTACTGCACAGTAGAGCAGTTTACTGGGTAGTAAGCATGCGTGTCTACACATGCACATGTTTACTGCACAGTAAACTGCTCTAATTGTGAGTAAATTTGCTACCTGCAAATGCAAGTAGCAAATTTACTTGTGATTAGTTACTGTACAGTAATGCTCATGTAGATGCCTGAATATGAGCAAATGTGATTCCAGTCAGCTGGGCAGCAGGGGCCAGGAGATTGCGCCCGGGAGCTGACTCTTGCCAGGGCAGACTTGACCACCAGAGCCTGGGTGAAGACTATGTCCCCCACTCCAAGATCACAGTTGAGGAGCAAGGGATAGGAGATCCTTATCTCAGGGAGCTGCTAGCTGCCTCACTGGTGGATTGGGGCAGGGGGCTGGGACCTGGCCCTCTCCTGCAACTCTTGCCAAGTCTCCTGCTGCAGGGGGCAGGTGCAGGGCTAGCAGGGGCGGGAGCAGATTGCTGCCATGAGCAACAAATCTGCTCTGGAGTTCCTGTATGTGTAGATACCTGTCTGAGAGCATTTACTTGCAAGTAGTGTATTCATGAGTAAACTGCTCCCAGATCAAATGTATGTATAGACACACGCAGGAAGTACACAGCATTTTGCAGGACATGACCTTGCAATCCCCTTAGCTGCTAACCCAACTTCCTTCAGAGGTTTTATATTCACGCTTGCAAATACTGACAGGGTTTAACAGTGCTGCACCATTATTGAGAAGGGAAGGGGAGCTGCATTTCCTGACTGATTTGTCAGTATGGCTGAGCAGTTTAATTTTGTACACAAATACACTACAAAATTAGAGTAGACGCTAAATGGGCAAGTGGAATGAATACTAGGTTAGAAGACATGGGTGCTATTCCCTGCTCTGCTGCTCAGGTGTTGTATGTCATTGAAGAAATTGCTTCCTGCCTCTCTGTCTTGATTTCTCTGGGTGCATCTACACGTGCAGCTAATGTGCCTGAATGTTACTGCACAGTACATTCAGGTGCATTAAGGTTTGGCTGGGAATGTGTCTATGTGCACATCTGTTGAGATCAAATTTGCTCCCCATGGGAGCAGTTCAGTCCAGGGGTGCTTCTGCCCTGGCCTGCCCTGCCCTGCCCTGCTCTGTGCTGCTGCAGCAGCTCTTGGGTCCCTTGGATACCAGCTCTGGGCTGGCAGGGGGTCTGGGGATCAATCCTGGGCTGTGGGGGGTTGGGGACGATGTCCCTGCTCATGGGGCAGCTCCTTCACAGCTGTAGAGAGATTTCAGCAGGGTCTTGTGAGAAGGGTAAATATTTGTGCTTGTTAAGGAGAAAAGTCATTTATTAAAAACAGGACTCCTGTAGAGTATTTTGGTTATGGTTATGCTTGTTACCAACAGAGGGTGCTTACTCACAAAGCTTTGCAGATACAGATAATAAGGAAATCCAGTCAGGTACAATACAGGGAAGAGATGAATATTATTTACCTGGAAGGCTGTGCAATTTTGGAAACTGGTAATGGATTGTGAAGCTTCCACCTCCAGGGGCTCCTATACATGTGCAGGGAGGCTGCTCTGACGTGTTGTAATTACAGCATGTCGGAGCAGATTCGATTAGTTGAGTCTGCAGGAGTGTTGTAATTACTGCGCTCCAGCAGACTCTAGTGTCACGTGTATCAGCATCACTGCACTGAAAAATGGTGGCAGGGCACTTTAAAGTTTGTTTGATGAGCTTTAGTTCAAAGTGCCCCACAGCCATTTTTTAATTCAGGGATGCTGATACACCTGATGATCTGGGTGCTTTAATTAGCGTGGCTCTCACAGCTGTACTAATTAAAGCTCTCTCCCCACCCCCACCCCCCACCTCCAGAAACATGTCTATAAATGCCCCAGGTTACCCATTAGAAATCTGCAGTCAAGACTGTCCCTTGGGGGTGGGGGGTAGCATCAGGGTGACCTCCCTGGGCCCTGTGCTTTAGGGGGCTCCATGGAGCCAGGCAGAGTGGCCATGGTGACTCTGTGCTGCCGCTGGCTTCATGTCCAGCTGCTTGGCACACCGCCTCCCTGCCGAATCTGCCACTGGCTTCCTTGCATCCGGGGGCAGGCCCCCGCACAGGCTGATTTGCCCCGGGCCCCCACCCTGCTCAGATCATCTGTCTTCAGTAACTGAAAGTTGTTGCTATTTGACCCCTGTTGGGTGGTTTTTAACTTTAGTGGATTTTATTGAGCTTTTTGTAGAGAATTATACACTTTCTATGTTCTCGTCAGGAAGCCAATAACTTGATTTAGAAATTGAGATAATTTTCTCATTCTTCATGGTTTCTCCACATCTAAAAGATAGATATTCTGGTGGTGGGGGCTGCATGGGAGAAGTGACCTGTGGCTTGGACACAGAGGTGGGCTCTCATAGCTGCTGGGACCTGCAAAAATTATCAAGTCTTACCCTGTATGCTGCCATGGACTGTGGCGATGGCTGCAGGCATGAACGGCACGTGCGCCCAACGGCTGGGGGGGCACAGCGGCGGTAAGCTGGGAGCTTCCACGCATGCCACCAGCACTGTCTGCGGCAGGGGGGTGGTGAGTGCTGACCAGGGGTTGGCGACCACCCACAGACATCGGAGGTGTCCAGCGGCTATTGCAGACCACCTGCAGACAGTGGCAGCAGTGGCATGGTGAGTGGCGATCGCCCGCAGCCAGCAGTGCTTTTTTGTAAGGGGTGCACTGCCACACTCAGGGGGTGCGCATGCACCCCCTATGTGTCGTCTGTGCCTGCAGACCTCATGATATATGACTACTAGTGGCCCCAACACCTTTCACAAGCATGTAAAAGTGCTGTTGCTGCTCTTCCAGCACACAGGTTGAAGAGGCTGCAAAAAAGAACCCTACACTCAGGCCCAGCCTTTGATCCAGTCTTGTTCCCTTCCCCTGCTTAAACCAGATTACTCTGTTCCATGTGGATCAAGTGACTATGACCCTCTCTGAATAGCCCTACACTCTAAATACTCTTCTTGTGCTATTTGCTCAAGTGCCAGCTGCATATTTATTTTAGTAATACATTATTGAAATAGGAAATCTTTCCTAGATATGAGCCTGCAGTGCAGTCAGTGTGGATGCAAAGTTTCCATCTTGTGGGGCTCTCTGATAATCAAATGTGAAATAATGACTTTTCCAGTAACCCGTTCTTTCTGAGGAATAACATGCCCAGAAGTTGAGGCTTTGGGTTAGTTGCTCAGATTGTTATGATCACTCATGTACAATGGAGAATCAGCTTACATTTTGGCTGCAGCTACTCAGGAGCATGGATGATTTTTTATGGGCCTGATTCTGGTATAATTTAAATTTACATTTATATACTGGGGTAACTTCAGTGTCTTCATGGGACTTGTTCCTGATTTATGCAAACAACAGCGAAGTCTCTAGTTGTTGGTCTATGACCGTTATATTTCAAATAGTAAGTAACTTTCTTTAAATCCTCAAACTTCTTTTTATTCTCCCCCCGCCCCGCTTAATATCATGTTGCTTAGAAACCTTTATGTGTTGAATGTGAAAAATAAGAATACCATCCTCCCCCAAATCGAACAAAAAATATCCTTTAATCTGTAAATGTCAATACTTTCTCCTCTCAGTTAGTCAGCGTCTCTCTGGTTCTGTGCATGACAAAAGTTTCCTAGACAATCTTAATTTAATACGTACAGCATAATCCCTTGGTTGATTTTCAAAGAGCTGTCCTTTCTCACATGCCTACAGGATATATTTTTCCTGCAGTATATCAATCATAATCTAGTTGATTTACATGCTTTCAGTATTCTCAGTGCCTTTGTTAATTTATCTTCATCATTATGCCTTTTTGTTTCATAGCCTTTTCATTGCCTTCTCTCAATAATAGACTTCTAATAATCTTCTGTTTTTGCTTTGCTAAAATAAATTTCTTTACTAGCCTCTGCATTTCTTTTAACAATCTAAATTTGGTCAGATTGTCATTGGACAAACAAAATGGTTGTTTATATATTTAAAAGTATGTGGGCTTATGTGCAAGCCAATTAATTCATTAACAATAACCAAGAAAACTTATTGCTGACAAGGGGGATAGGCATCATGAGTTACTTTTTAAAAATAGGACGTTCTACCAGACAAAGAGAGTAATTTATTTCAATGTTCAACCTCTTGGGCTGAAGGCTGATAGCTCAGATGTAGCAAAGCAGTATTACATTTGTATATCTGTTAAAAACAGTCCTTCCTTCTAGTCTCTCTAGTATCTCTTCGGATGGAGACTACGCACATCCCATGGCATTCCCTGAGAAGACTGGGGATAACTTGTGGTGCCTTGAACAACAACAACTCTCAGTAAAACAGATCCCAATATCTGAGAAAACATGACTTATGGCTAAGAGGCTGAATTAATATCGGCCTTTTGGCTCAGATCAAGTGTACCACCAGTATCTAACTTGATAGTCCAAACAAATTAAATTCCAGATGAATGGAGGTGTGACCCACATTATCAGAGTGGGCACTTTATATCCTCCTTGTCACATGAGTTGGAGCTTGCTACCACTGCCAACTAGAGGACCTGCACTTTGGTTACTGTGTAGACTTGCCTGGGTTGCAGCTGTGGTGCACTTTTTCACTTTTTGTACCAGTGGACTTTACCCTGTCTGACTTACTCATCGGTGAATTAAACTTGCACCCTACGGCTTTTGCATCATCTCTGAATTTGGCCCACTGAGGCATATCCTAATCCCTATTCAGTCTGGTTATTGCTGCTCAGCCGCAAACAGCTGGCCTAACTGCTACTTTGGGACTTCCTGGGGGCATGGCTGAATCTGCTTTGCTCTCTTCCCAGCCCTTATTAAAGAAGAAATTTGGACATGGGGGTAAGGAAGAGGTGGGACATGCACCAGGAATGGGGTATGCTTGGAATTCTCTTTCATTCTGATTCCCAGAATATCTCATTAAGGGCTACTGCAAACTGGGGACAACTTAGAGCAGTTTGTTGCTCATGAAATAGAGGCCATGCACCTTCTAGCACTTGACTTCTAGAAACTGGGTCACCACATTTTCTTACTGCACTTAGGGTTGTGGCATGCAAAACTATGTGTGCATCCCTCCAAATTTAATATGTATTTGTGACGTTATTTACCCATTCCTTAATGTGCCCCACTAATGTGAACAGGTTTGGTTGCTGAAAATCAGGCTCTAAGATCCAAAAATCACCAGTGCAGTTTTGATGTTATCTGATGGCACTACCAGTACCATGGGAATATTCAATATCATGCTCTGGAATGAATGAGAAATGTCATAGCTGTGTGGGTTATAATCAAGGATCCAGGTTTTCCATTTGCCACTGAAAAAATGCGGATTTTCTCCTTTAAATTGGAAAACAACGGATTTCTCTTTTAAAGGAGAAACATGCAGGAAACCATGGGTTTCATCTGGTAGGCTGGCAGCATTCCAGCAGGCAAGGGGCTGCTTTGGGCTATGGGGAGCCAGATGCAGGAAACAGTGGGTGCCACCTGCATGCGTGTGCACACAGATGCATGTGGGAGCCAGGCAGCGTGGAGGAGAGCAGCTCCTTCCAGGTAAGTCTATGGGGGAGGTGGTGGGGGGGACACAGGCAAAGTGTGTGTGGGGGGGGAGCAGGAAGGCACAGGTGACGGGGATGGGGAGGCCCAGGTGACATGTTGGGGAGGTTGGGAGGGGCACATGCCCCTCAGATTTCTGTGCCCACAGTGGGGCATGGGACTACAGCTGGGCCAGTGGGTGGGACCCACAGTGGGTGGGACCCCATGGCTGCCAGGGTGAGGCACCCCCTGCCTGCCTGGCAGAAGCAGAGGGCAGAACTCTGCACCAGTATCATGTCTCACCTTGGAGGCCATGGCAGTGCAGCGCTCCCTCCCATGCCAGGTCCTGCCCACTTGGCTGCTGAGATGGCTCCTGCCTGGAGCTGGTCCAGCCCAGCTGCAGCCCCATGCCCCACTGTGGGCATAGAAATCTGGGGCACACATCTGCCCCATTGCCCTTGGACACATTGCCTGTGCCCTCCTGCCCCCCAATATGTTGCCTATGCCCACACCTCCATTCCCCACACACTGGGTATGGGGGGCAGTGAGTCAGGAGTGAGGGGGCTGTGGGTTGGGCACTGGAAGGGCTGGGGGAGATTGGGGGGCTGTGGGTCAGGAGTGAGGGGCACCTGCAGGGCCAGGTGGCTGTGGCTTCAGAGTGAGGGGCAGGGCACCAACGTATCACTGCTCAGCACCACAGAGCAGTGTGGGGGGATGACAGCTGCAGCTGGACCTGTGTGCTGGTGAGCAGAGAGAGCATGGGGAGCTCTTAGTTTCCATGATTAAAAAAACCCCAAATCAAACACCAAAAAGTATAGGTATTTAGGATGTATGTTATTATAATGATTGAGGCACTGGTAGGTTTCCTAATTGCTTTAAAACTGTAGATATATCAATAAAACATTGTGTTTAACTGATGCCTATATCTATATGTACGTGTGTGTGTGTGTGTGTGTGTGTGTGTGTGTGTGTGTATACAGTGGTGTTTCATTGTAATTGCAGAAAAACATGGATTTGGGGGGTTTTAATTAGAGAATTTAGAATATTTAAACAGAAAAGCAGGATCCCTGGTTATAATCTAGGATTTGACATGTCTGTTCATTTCTCTGCTCTGCCCTGTCTTCCTGTGTGGTCTTAGTGAGTCACTTAGACACCCTGGAAAATCTTGCTCTACATCCCTGGTGAGATTATAATTGTCTACCACCCATTGTTTTCATCTGGAAGTTAATGCCCAAGCAGATGAGGTGTTTCCTGAAAATCCCAGTAGATGTAAAGATATAGAGAGAGCTGCCCTTAGATATCTTTTTCAAAACCTAGTCCTAAAAGAGTTTAAGACACAACATGCCTGTGGTGGCTATGGCTTGTTTGCTTCTTTATTTTTTCTTTTAGTTTTGTTTTACTATGCTCCCATAGCACAGCCCAACAGAGATGGCACTTGGCTGGATCTCAAGAGTCCTGAATTTCATGGTGAGGGATCTCGGGAGCCCTGGGTTTGATAGTGGACTCTGGCTGCTGGGTAACTTTGGGAAAATTGCCTTCCCTCCCTGTGCCTCACTTTCCCTATCTGTAAAATGTGTGTGATGGTACTGCTGTGACTGCTTTTGGTAATTTGCCTTTGAGATCTATGGATAAACGTGATGCAGGTACTACTATTCATTTAATAAATCACATGATTTAGGGAACCGTGGGATAGATCCATGAAGCTCAGTAGGCTAAGCAATTGTCCTGAATCTCTCATCTTGGAGTGTCCAAAGGGATGACAAGATCACAAACTCCTCTGCAGCCGATTCAGGTTGGACATAAGGAAGAACTTCTTTACTGTCCGAGTCCCCAAGGTTTGGAATAGACTGCCACCAGAGGTGGCTCAAGTACCCACTTTGAATGCCTTCAGGACACATTTGGATGTTTATCTTGCTGGGATCCTATGATCCCTGCTGACTTCCTGCCCCTGGGTCAGGGGGCTGGACTCGATGATCCTCCGGGGTCCCTTCCAGCCTGAATGTCTATGAAATCTATGAAATCTTGGCAACTAAGACTACTGCTATAGACTGTTATAGGTGAGTGTCTGGTAGCATCAGTGTGGACCACGTTCCACAAGACCCACCACTGCAAAACGGCACTAACTGCAGCAGAGAGCCTAAGCATGGAAGAGGCAGGGAGACTGATTTATTGTTTTTATAGGCTGTCTCTCTAAATCAGCCCTGTAGTAAGTGTGTGACACACAGGAGTGCTAGGAAGAGACTATATATCGCCTGGCCAGAGTCACATGATGAGGATCAGGGTTGCAAAAGGTTACAGTGCTGTCACAGGACTCTGATCAGCACCCTCTGACATTAGTGGCTTCCAGTTACTGGGGTCAACCGTCTTGTGGAGAAAACTTAAAGTGTTGCCATGTTTGATAAGCAGTGGACTCCAGTCTCTGGACCTGTCAGTACTGTATCTTTCTCAAACCAACTGAAAATAAATGTATTTGTTTTAGATCTAGCTTCATTTGGTACCAAGAGGACAAAACACAGTATGTATTGCATCCTTCTGGGTGTAATAAAGCTTTGGCAAAATGCCTGCCCTCCATGAAACTCCTAGATAGCCCTGGTCTACCAGTAAATGAATTCCTTTTGCTTAGCTTAGCACATCCCTGTTGGAAGTCATGCATTTTTTATGTCTCTGTCTTTAAAATATGGTTAACTTGTTCACTAAATGAATAAGATTATTATTAGTTTTAATTTATCTTGTTTATTGAGACCAGCTGTTCATTAACATTTATTTATCTGCTTATTTTGTGGATAAACCAATTATGTATAATATGCCAGGCTTCAATGTGCAGAGAGACGCTGTAATTCTAGTCAGCAATGGCCACTAGCTGGAGGAATATGATTCTGCAGTGGTAGTGTTACTGTTCCTCTGCAGCCTGGGGAGCGTTAGGGAGAGTTGGGAGAGGTTGAGCACTGCTCCGTTAGAGGTTTCCTTTCTGCCACCCTTTTTAACTCCTCATGGAGTAAGCTACTATATGAACGGGAGTGGCACCTAGTTGCTAAATTAGTGTTGAACCAATGTCTCAGAATGATGCTATGATTTTCCAAGTACCATTTTTTTTATTTTTGTATGAGAAGTAAAATTTATAAAAAGTCTCACTAGGGCAGAAGGGTCACTGAGATGGGTT
The DNA here is from genome assembly GCF_001723915.1 of Gavialis gangeticus. Taxonomy (NCBI): domain Eukaryota; kingdom Metazoa; phylum Chordata; order Crocodylia; family Gavialidae; genus Gavialis; species Gavialis gangeticus. Next base: position 19,528,493 of record NW_017729000.1, read on the forward strand.
TCCATAGCCATGCTGTAGATGAATTTTCTTTTTCCCCCTTTTCATTCCAGATCATGATACCATGATTTTTTTCCCCTCTCTTTTTTTTTCTTTTAGTTATGCTAAAGTGTTAGGCATAAAAAAAACTTGAAATTTTTTGCCTGTTGTTTTCTTGCTTGTGCCTGCATAGGGATTAGAGAGAGGGTAATGTAACAATGCCTGGCATGCATGGAATATAATCCTTATCTGTTACTCAGATGGGTCCATCTAATCATGCTTGGAGGAAGAATTTTTTGCCATATCTTTGGAGGCAGCATTTACTTGAATGACACATCCTGTGTTCCAAATAGATGTTACATAATCTAAACTCCCCCTAAAGGGAAATAACCCTGACAACATGTTTCTTGAATCAGGGGTGTTATTTATGAGTTAAGCTGTTAGAGTCATCTCATAGATTAGAATTTAAATTTTAAAATTGTTTTTAAAAAATAAAAAAATGCCAGTTTTGAAAAATAAACTTGTTTTTGAAGGATATTAGGAGATGGGATTTAGTTGCAAGTAGGAAACTAAATTTTAATCATCTGTAGTTCAAATTTCCACTTAGTCTGTGGTGGTAACTTCTAGATGTTGACTCAGAACAGCTTCTTCAAAAAGCTGTACTTCTCAGTCCTGTAATCAGTTTCTTCAAATAATGAGCTAGGAAACCTTGGGCTATTCCTTGTTGATCTATGCTTGTGGCTTTTGCTATTTTCACCATAAGAATCATAATAGTAATTGTGTTTGTTCTCCAAGAATTTGAGGAGAGATATTATATATTAGCTTTAAACTATTGAGTGTAATTCTGCTTTACTTTCTCTCCTATCCTGTGTAACTTCAGGGGCAAATTCTTGAGTGAATGTGTTTCAATAATCTATGGGTATGTGCTCCCAGACACGCTCCCAAATCCTGCAGTAGAATTTTTATGCTACTTTAGAAACAAACATAGACTTTGTGTTCTGGATCCTTACTGCTCAAGAGAGCATAATTCTACCCATTTGCTCCGCATAAGTTAAAACCAACTGTGTGCTATAGTTAATAACTAGGCGGTGAAGGGCTGATGGATCTAGCATTTGTTTTTTGCTCCTACAATCCCAAAGAGCTCAAGTTTTATTGAATATCAGGGTGCAGAGATCTATTTCTCTAGTCAGCCTTTTGCCTGAGGGAGGTGATTGTGGGTTTGCACATAATTGTAAGATGACAGTCTATTATTGCTAACATTGATCAATGAGTTGTGTATTTATTCTCCAAATGCCCCTGGGGATTGTGTAATGGAGGCATTTTGAAATAAATATCTTAAATTATTTTAAATTAAATACACTATACCCTCCTGAAATCAAAGCATATGGCTTCTCCTGAAATTCCCCCAAGTGTGAGCAGCAGACTAGATTCCTCCAAGGTACAGTGGCTGCATGTCATCTTTTAACTATTTTCTTGTGTTTAATGGGGCTGGGTTCATCCATCTGTCCCCAGTTCCTGCCTGCTGTGAGAAATGTGAGACAGCAGGAGGCTATTGATCAAACTGGAGGTAGATAAAGCTCGAGCTAGTTTTGATAAACCAGATTAATGGACAACCATGCTGATGGCACATTTTCAACAGAGATTGAAATGAAACTGTCTCGGGGACTCTCTTTATAGCTTCAGAACAGCTTTGCAACCAGCTCGAATTTACTGAACACACAGGGCAAGGTCTTGGGCTGGGCCAGCTCCTACTTAGTGTGTATGGAGATAGACTGGTGAGGCAAAAATGTATTTAAGGACCTTTCTGTTCTGCCCCCGTCACCAGAGCACAGTCTGCTGCAGTTTTACATCCTTTGAATTCTCTATATTCTCTCTATCAGATGAAGGTGTTGAAGTTGCCGCTACATTGCTGGAGCAGAACAAAAAGAATTATACAGGGGTGAAAAATCTGGCCAGTACATTGTAAGTCTAGTCTAGGAAAGTCAGCATTACCTATAATGCCCTAGGCAAAGGATTGTTTCAGTAGCTTCCTGTTATAGTGCATCCCAATCTCTCTCTCTTTTCTTTTTCCACCCATCTCTTATGAGTTGTCTTCTTCTCCCTGTCCATTAGGTTTCCTACTGTAGCAAATGTTGCAGAGTAAGCGCCCGGAATTCCATTCTTTCCATCAGCATCTTCTGGGATCTGAGCTTTGGGTGGGTCTTTTGTCATGGATACTCTTCCAGGGGTCATGGTGCCCTTAGGAAGGCATTTACGCAAGTGCAGAATTTTGTCCATGTGACAAGTTAACTTTGGGGGAATATATCAAAGCCACTGTGCATCTTGGTGATGCATCTCCTCTGAAATATAACATCTTTGCCAGTAAAGCACCTCCCAGGTTCATGTAAGGGCAGTGGAATGATCCTGACTTGGAAAGAAATGTGTCAGATGTTCAATTGCCACTGCTGCTTTCTGTGGCACTCTTCGTTTTCCTTCTAGCTTTTCAATCCAAGCACTAATGAGGCTCAATTCTATTTAGCTTGTCAGAGCAGATGAAATTACACAGCTGTGGTGGTAGTATGCGTGCAAGTATAGTGTGGCTTAAAGTAGTCTCATTTCAAACCTTTTCTCCTATGTGGATGCTGCAGCCTCTGTAGAGCAAGAACCAGTGGTACTGGTGAACAAGGAACGCTTTTCTAAGACACTTTCCGTGGTATAATATCAAGAGAGTTATGCTCACTAATGTTTACATCCTGGTGGTCGTCTGTGTAAAAAACAAAATACAGAACACAACAAATATCTGCTGTCACATCAGACTGCTTTTCATGCAGTTACATTGTGCTAGCATTTGCCTGCAAAGCACTGCTTTTGATGCATAATCATGCACAGATATATTATCTCTTAATACAGTGGTTTCAACCACTGCATTAACCTCGGGGCGACCTTGGATACCGCTTTTGCATTTGTACCTGCAGCCTTTTCATTAAATGCTCTTTGTATGATACCCTCTGCAGTCTGTTTGGTGGTCTAACTCACTTCACATAATGGGTCAGCACGTTTTCCAGGGTGCATGGGAGCGCGTCTGCAAAACAAGCTCCTTCACCATAATATTACTCACTTCTGTGTACCTCAAAATGCTTTCCAAGCATTGATAAATTACACCCTGGAACACTCCTCATTACCTCAACCCAGGAAGAGCTGAGTATTATGATTCCCATGTTGCAGCTGGCACTAAAAGGTTAAGTGGCTTTCCTAAGGCCATGAAGCAGGGAGTATGCTGCAGACTCAATTATGAATCCTGTACAGTAACAAGTGTAATGGATCCCTAGATGCCTGGTCCAGCCAACAAAGATTTGAGTGCAACCACAGGGCTGTTCTTTCATTTGTTCTGCATCCATCATACCAAGATGAAGTTAGTGTTAATGGTGCAAGAAGAATTGCAGAGTACAAATAACATGGTGAAATTCCTGATAAGCATGCTTCTTTCCTCAGAGGGCCACTAAATGACTTGCTTAAGGTCACACAGGATGTCTGTGGCAGGATAGGGGATTAGATTGGAGACTGGTTCCAGGGTGACACCTTTATCATTGGGCCACGCTTCCTCTTTCTGAGGTTTCAGTAACTTACACTTGGGGCCAATTTAACACATAGGCTCCCCCCCTCCCCCCTTCCAGAGAAAGCTCAAAGGTAGCTTAGAGCAGGGATATCAAACTCACTTGGCCCTGCAGGCTAGATGAGAGTTGTTGGGCCTGTGGTCTGGGCCAGGATCAACCCCCTGTGCAGCACCTGCAGTGCCAGGTCCAGCCTGCACACTGCATGCAACATGCACTGGCCCAGACCCTGCTGTGGAGGTGGCACAGGGTGTGCACTTCATGCAGGCTGGACCCAGCTCCCCAGGTGCTGCACAGGGGGTAGGTCCAGGGTGCAATATGAGGTGCATGCTGCAGACAGACCCCCTGTGCTGTGCGTGCAGCCCTGTGCACCACATGCAGGGCCAGGACCAGCCTGTGAGGTTGGTCCAGTGATCCTTGGGCTGGATCATATAGTGGCCATGGGGCAGATCCAGCCTGCGGGCTGTTTGTTTGACCCTTCTGGCTTAGAGGCACAGTTACTTTATGATCCAGTTGCAC
>NW_017729000.1:19537577-19539552 GCF_001723915.1 Gavialis gangeticus
GGGGCAGATCCAGCCTGCGGGCTGTTTGTTTGACCCTTCTGGCTTAGAGGCACAGTTACTTTATGATCCAGTTGCACCGTGTGAGCTAGCTAAACCCAGGTCTTTAGCCAGCTGGCACCCAATGGGAGATCAGGTTTAGCTGGTTGGATGAGCTTTTTCATTAATCTTGGAGACTGGCAATGGGGGCATTGCTGAGCAGGCTGTAGCAGTGTGTCCTGCTGTTGCCCAGGGGCATCTTTCTGATAGGTAACACTATTCAGTGCCACTTAAGCTCATTTTGAAATGTCCCCCTTTCCTCTCTGTCACAGCGTTGGCTTCAGGCCTGTTTGGGCATCTCATTCTTTCTGACTTTTAGCTGACTGAGGTGCCCCAGTGGTTTTCAATTAAATATGACTTGTTTGTTTCTCCAAATATAGAGCCCTAATTAAAAAACAAACAGTATAAAACTTCATCACCAAGCACCAAGACAGGAAACAGCCATAAACACTGACACCCAGAAAACAAATTAGAAACATTTATCAGCAAGTGAAGCAGCTTATGCAAATAAGACTCCAGCTGGGAAACACTGGGTAGGATGGAGATGGGAAGGGGGCAGGGGACGGGTGAGGGACTGGCTCATGCTAGGGACAATGCAATTCATTTGGGTATGGCTACAGCTAGGAAACATGATTGCAGCACAGGTAGGTATACTTGAGGTAGTTAGCTAGCACAAGTAGCAATAGCAGGGAATATTCAGCAGCTACTGTTTCAACAGTACAAACCTGCCAGCGATCCTGAGCACTGACGTGGGCAGCAATTCTGCATTGTAGCTCATCATGTTTCATGTTTTACTGTGGTTATAGGTAAAGTTAACTTGGAGGTATGTTTTACTGTGTTCCTGCATACAGGGTAGAGGTACCTTCAGTATAAAGAAGGAGGTATTGCTCTCATGTGTTGATGGCATTGGGGGGAGAATATGTACATCTGGCATGTGTTGCCCGGTGCTATTCATTTATCTTACAACTCATTTGTATGGACTTTGGGACAATGATAAACTTGTTTGGATACAGGAGGTAGCATTAAACATTTCTTATAGAGAGAACTGAATTCTACCTAGATTGTATTGCAGTGATTTGTCATTTCTCTGTATATTTCCCATGCCAAGAGAGGAATAATATAGGAGAGCTAGCTTACAGAGAACAAATTATATCTGGTTCTTCTGTGACTGATATGCAACATGGGATTGATTGAAAGCCAAATTTTAATGTTGGGTTGGGCCCTAGGTCAGGTTTCAGACATCTTTTATGCTTTGCAAAAATATCTGTACTAAATACAACATCAGCAGAGGAAAAAAACAAAGAGCCTTTCACTCCTTGATATATTGTGTCAAATACAAGACAAGATTTTTCCTCCAATCGGCATGGGGAAAAAAGCCCCTCCTCTTATAATCCCGTACAAGGAAACTCATTAAATACATTGCCTATCGTTAAACTGCTGCCAAAAGCAGCATGTGCTCAATCAGTAATAGAAACCAACTATAAAGTTGATTAAATGTAGCCAGCGCTGAGCATGACTGTAAAACACATGGCTCATATGGGGTAAACATACCGATAGGAAGTGTGTTTGTGTGACCCCTGCTCCTCTAGCAGGGAATGAGCACCAGGCCTGAAGGTACTGCAATACCAGGCCAGCACTTGGAGAGGCTGGAACAACCTGTGACACCCTCCTCTGGTGCCAAAAATGCTGATGGGGATCTTTTTTGTGTGTGTGGCCCTTAAAACCCCCCCAATCAAAACAACTATAAAGTTGATTAAATGTAGCCAGCACTGAGCATGACTGTAAAACACATGGCTCACATGGGGTAAACATACCGATAGGAAGTGTGTCCGTGTGACCCCTGCTCCTCTAGCAGGGAACGAGCACCAGGCCTGGAGGTACCCTCCTACCCTCCACTGGTGCCAAAAATGCTTTCTTTTACAAATTTTATTAAAAACAC
>NW_017729000.1:19539563-19541651 GCF_001723915.1 Gavialis gangeticus
GCCAAAAATGCTTTCTTTTACAAATTTTATTAAAAACACACATCACCCTATACTTATAAAGTTACACATAACAAGTATCCTTGTTTTACCAAGACTTCATATCACAGAAACAGCTACATATCAAAAATATACAGCTACATATATTAAACCCTTAAACAACATACATGAACGTCCCACAAAAAACAAACCATTGCAGAATCTTTTTCTTCATACAGAACCTCATGGAATACCTCAGTAACCACCTGAAATGCTCTGTCCTCCCTATCAGTCTTCTCTGTTGGTTTAGTGAAACAAGTGTTTCCAGTCCTTTTTACTCCACTTCTTCTCTGTCTCTTCCTCTCTGAGTTCTTCCTTGTCCTGATCAATGTAGTATTTCAGTTCATGCAGCCCCAGCTTTAGGCACGCTTTCAGTGAGAGCCAGTCTCTTAAAAACCCAGAGGTTTTTTACTTTCCATAAATTAGTTTTAGCACATACTAATAAAGTTCTTAATAACGTTTCCTCCTGTCCCTTTGTTATAAGTCCATATAGTACCATCTCCTGTACTAATGATAGGTTCATTATGCTGACAGTCAGGGAACACACAGAAGTTACATTTGTCATGTGATGGGCCCCCTGAAAGTGCTCCACAGCTGTGCCGTGACACGTGTACAGCTGCAGAGTACTTTTAAAGTGGCCAATGGCACATCAAATTAACCCTTATCACATGAGGGGTCAGGGTTGTCTAGGGGAGAGAGGCTGCAGGCAGGCTCTTTGGGCTCAATCAGCTCCAAAGTGGGCAAACCATCTGTTGGGTCAAGGAGGGCACTCTAACTCATGGCACTTTATGTAAAGCGCCATGAGTTAGAGCAGGGGCCTGCACACCTGTCAGTGCCCTCAGAAAGCAACAAACCTTTTCCCACACACCATTTACATATGTACACTCTCATAACACATGTCCCACTGTTTTCTTCCTCACACCTTTCCCTTGGCACCTTGATGACCTTATCAAGCCACATCTATGTTACACTTCTCTCATCAGCAAGATATTTCTTACAGCCATCCATGCTAGGTCAGCATGTTTGCCTTTTAATTGTGTACCCTCTACTGCTCCCCACAGTTTCTTCACTTATCCTTCTGTGAAGTTTCCCATCGGTGTCATCCTGTTTCTCTCCCTTACCACTTTCATCAATTTCTTGTGATCCTTCAGGATCGCCAGCCCTACCTTCTCTATTTTATACCTCTGCATGAATCTTCCGTCCTGATGGAACTGGTGGTTGCCATGCCCATGAACTCTTCAGAGTGGTCTGATATACTCTCCATTTCCTAAAAATTTCAGCTGCATGAAATCAGGTGATACATGCTGCTTTCTTCTCTCCTTCCTTCTGAAGCCCAGACATGATGGTGGCAGGAAACTGCTTTCTAGCTCTTCTTCAGACTCACTTCCCCCTTTATCAGGCTTCTTCTTCCTGGACCTCAGCCTCTGTGTTGTCTTTCTTTTCCTGGACTCTCTCTCTGTTCTTTCTCTTGCTCCAAATCCCCACAGGCTACAGGCTTCTTCCTAGGCACTGGACTCCCAACCCTGGGTCTATAACTGGAAAGCGCAAAAATAACAATAACAAATTAAAAGAGCTGCACTTATCCTTGTGCTGATCCTGTGGACTCTCCGTCGTCCATCCTTCACACTGTGATCCGGGTGTCTCAGCCATCCTCACCTGGGTGCAGGCTAGCCCCAGAGCCTCGGTTGGTTGAGGGAAGCCCTGTCTGGGGACCACGCTGTCTGTGTGCACCCCTGGTAGCACCACCAATCCTTCACCCCTGAGAGACCTCCTCAACAGCCAGTCTTGGCTGCTCTTATCCTCCTCTATTGCTGGGGCAGGCCCTTCTGCCCTGCCTGTGTGGCCAGGCTTCCAACTGCCCGCAGGGGCTGTGTGATGTGGCTCTGCCTGCTGTGCCGGCTTCTGGCCAGCTGGTGCAGCTGCATCTGTCTCAGAGTGGGGTGGGGAGCCATCCCAGGTTGGTGATGGCTTGGACACGTTCCACCCCATTATACTCTGCTTCACTTCTTTTGTCTGTAAGGTGTCTTCTTTCTTCCCACCCTCATCTCCATG
>NW_017729000.1:19546651-19552653 GCF_001723915.1 Gavialis gangeticus
AGCCAGTCTTGGCTGCTCTTATCCTCCTCTATTGCTGGGGCAGGCCCTTCTGCCCTGCCTGTGTGGCCAGGCTTCCAACTGCCCGCAGGGGCTGTGTGATGTGGCTCTGCCTGCTGTGCCGGCTTCTGGCCAGCTGGTGCAGCTGCATCTGTCTCAGAGTGGGGTGGGGAGCCATCCCAGGTTGGTGATGGCTTGGACACGTTCCACCCCATTATACTCTGCTTCACTTCTTTTGTCTGTAAGGTGTCTTCTTTCTTCCCACCCTCATCTCCATGTCTGAGCTGTTTGCTGTTCCTGCCTTCCCTTCCATTCCACCTCCTCTCTCCTTTTCAATCACAGAAATTTTGCCCCTGCCTTCTCTATTTCAATCTGCTGCAGAGTTTCTTCCACTATTTCTACCTTGGTATCCAACCCCTCCTCTCCTCTCCTCTCCACCTCTGGGCTTTGCTGTTCCTCAGGGGGTCTGATTATACTTGTAAAGTCTTTGAGGAACCTACGATATATGTCCCTCTCCCTTACAGACAGTGCATTTTAGGGACTCCTGGCACTCTGTTGCTTTATGCCCCATCCCTTTACATCTGTAGCACACCATGAAGGGACAGTGGGTAGACAGGTGTCCTACCCACCTGTCTAGCCACTGTGTATTTGCTGCACTGTTTTGGTTGCTCGTGGTATATTATAAAACCTAATGTGCTTACACCTGGGTCACTGATTGGAAGTGCAGCTTCCCACCTGGGCTCTAATTCTCTGCTTGTAACACTACTTGTGCCCTCCAAGTCTACCTTCACATACTGTATTTGTCCCTTACTTTCTCTACCCACATGACCCTTTGGAAGTACTTTTCCCTCTGTCTTTCTGTGTCTTGTGCTTCTAGTAAATCCAAGTACATTTGAACTATAATCACTCTTTCTCTTGACTTTCCCCCAGCTATGAACTTTATCCCTCTTAATTCCTCTCTCCCACATTCCGCTGCATATTTCTTACAAAAGTTCTCATACCCATCTCCATCCCAGTAAGTCAATTCCCAAGTATTTCAGTTCAAGAAAGCAATCAGGTTGGTGAGATGCTCTGCTTGCACCTCCAAAATTATGAACAGTACCTTTTCCGGGAAATCATATTTATTCATTTTTGATCCTGTTGCTAGTTAAAGTTCCCATTTATTCACAGCCTCTGCTTCTCCCTAGCTCTGTCAGTGCCAGTCCCAGCAGGCGAGCTTGCTGTCATGCTCCTGCTGTTATCTGCTTCTCACCCAGTGTGCCTTATCCTTCTGCTCCTGCTTTATCTCCTGTTCTCTGCTCTTGTCTTTCTACTGGCATCATCACTGTCATTGATGCCACTGGCTGCCTCTGCTGTTGCTCCTCCTATCACCTTCTTTCTTCCTTTCTTCTCCACTTTTGTCTACTAACCATCTGTCTCCAGATCTTCATTTCTGCTTCAATTTTTCTTCTACCTCATGTGTACTTGCCACCACTGCCATTGTTTTGAGCTTTGGATCTCCCTCCTTCACTCATTATACCTTGACATTGTTTATCCCTTTCCCTGCCTTTAAGGCATAGATTAGGCTTTCAATGCTGATGGGAACCTACCACAAGAATAGGTTAGCAGAGCCCATCTGAATGAGACATCTACTAGTGCCCACTGTATGCAATCCCCCTCAGTACCAACTCTTTCAAATCATGGTGAGCCACTACATTGCCTGTAGCTTGACTTTGTCTTCACTCCCACCACTGAACTGTGCCCTTTTTTCCTATTCCCAGTAATTCCTATTTCTTTGCCAATCTTAAATATTTGACAAACATCATCAAGCAGGGCCCAAAAAAGTTCACTCAGAATCTCTCTGTTGCCCTCTTTCTCAACCTGTCACATATGATTAGTGTGGCACCACCATCCTTGAGGTGAAGCTGGACCAGGTTGCTCTGTGCCTCATCTGCATATAATTTTTGGAGCATACCAGAACTTATGACAAGAACACCCAGTCATGAGTGAGGGCTAATTAGCACATGGATTCTGTGTGGGGGGTATCTGGAGTATACATAGCAGTGCTGAGCTGTCGGGTCACCATGGCTTGAAACACTTGACTCCACTGGGACCCAGCCCAGTTAATTACAAAGTAAATCATGAGTCTTTTGACTTTGGACTAAGTGTATAGCTTGTAGTATATATAAATAGCGTAAGTGTAGAATCTGTTCTTATCAGTTTGGATACAGAACCTTGAGCTACCTCTGTGCTCGCATGGGAGGGAGCGGGGACCCTGAAACCAGGATTCACTGGACCCGAGGTCAGTAGCTCATAAGTCAACATGGAAACAAGGAAAAGAGGATTCCTGGTTAAACTCTGGGTGAAGCCAGTACATTTGCACTCAGGAAATGTACTGATGGAGAAGAGAAGATTTGCTAGTCCAGATCATACAGGATCTACTAAAGGTAGACCTTATGAATTTGCATTGGCTAATTTGCATGCCTGGAGGGATGGAGTGGGAACTGGGCTTCAGGAATGTCAAGAGCAAATCAGATTTAATTAAAGCTGTTCTTTAAAGAAATCTTACTGAGGGCATAGAAACAAACGATCCCGATGCACAGAAGGACTAGTAAGTATGGCAGAAGACTAGCTTGGCTTAGCAGGGGACTGTTCAGTCAGCTAAAATACAAACAGGAAGCTTACAAGAAGTGGAAACTTGGATAAACAATTAGGGAGGAGTAGAAGAACATTGCTCAGGCATGCAGGGATGAAATCAAGAAGGCCAATGCACTACTGGAGTTGCAGCTAAAAGGGACATGCAGGGTAACAAGAAGGGTTTCTACAAGTATGTTAGTAACAATAGGAAGATTGTTGGGTCCCTTAGTAAGTGGCGGAGGCAACCTAGTGACAGATGATGCAGAAAACTGAAGTACTCAGTGCCTTTTTCACTTAAGTCTTCACTGGCAAGGTCAGTTCCCAGACTGCTGCACTGGGCAACACAGTTTGGGGAGGAAGTGAGCAGCAACAGTGGAAAAAGAACAGGTTAGGGATCATTTAGAGAAGCTGGACATGTACCAGTCCATGGGGCCAGATATGATGCACCTGAGGGTTCTGAGGGAGTTGGCCAATATAACTGCAGAGCTGCTGGCCATCATCTTTGAAAACTCATGGCGATCAGGAGGGATCCCAGATGATTGGAAAAGGGCAAATATAGTGGCCAGCTTTAAGAAAGAGAAGAAGGATCCAGGGAACTACAGACTGGCCATTCTTATCTCAGTCGCTAGAAAAATCATGCAACAGGTCCTTAAGGAATCCATTTCTAAGCATTTGGAGGAGAAGGTGATTAGGAACAGTCAGCATGGATTCACCAAGGGCAAGTCATGTCTGACTATAATGAGATGCCTGTCTCCGTGGATATAGGAAGAGCAGTGGACACGATATACCTTGATTTAGCAAGGCTTTTGATATGGTCTCCCACAACCTCCCAGCAAGGTAAGGAAGTATGAGTTGGTCTGTAAAGTGGATAGAAAACTGGCTGGATCGTTGGGCTCAGAGGGGAGTAATCAATAGCTTGATGTCTAGTTGGCAGTCAGTATCAATTGGAGTGCCCCAGGAGTCAGTCCTGGGCCCAGTTTTGTTTAATATTTTCATCAATGTCTTGAAAGATAGGATGGAGTGCACCCTTAGCCAGTTTGTAGATGACAACAAGCTGTGGGGAGTAGTAGATAATATTGGAGGGTAGGGTTAGGATTCAGAGAGACCTTGAGAAATTGAAGGATTTAACTAAAATAAATCTCATGAGGTTCAGGCAGGATAAATGCAGAGTCCTGCACTGGGGCTGGAACAATCTGATGCAGCAGTACAGGCTGGGAACCGACTGGCTAGCAGCAATTTTGCAGAAAAGGACCTGGGGGTTACAGTGGATAAGAAACTGAAGATGAGCCAACAGTGAGCTTTGTTATGAAGAAAAATAATGGCGCCTTGGGCTGCATTAATAGGAGTGTTACTAGCAGATTAAGGGAAGTGATTCTTCCCCTCTGTTCGACACTGGTGAGACCACATCTGGAGTACTGTGTCCAGTTTTAGAGTTCTGTGGCCACTACAGAAAGGATGTAGACAAATTGGAGAGAGTCCAGCAGAGGGTAATGAAAATGGTGAGAGGGCTGGGTGACATGACTTCTGAGGAGAGGCTGAGGGAACTGGGCTTATTTAGTCTGAAGAAGAGAAGACTGAGGGGAGATTTAATAGCAGCCTTCAACTACCTGAAGATGATGGAACTGGACTGTAAGTGGTGGCAAATGACAGAACAAGGAGCAACGGTCTCGAGTTCTAGCAAGGGAAGTTTGGGTTAGATATTAGGGGAAAAACTTTCTCACTAGGAGGGTAGTAAAGCACTGGAATAGGTTATCTAGAGAGGTGGTTGAATCTCCATCCTTGGAGGTTTTTAAGACTCAGCTACACAAAGCTTTGGCTGGGATGATCTAGTTAGGGACAGTCCTGCTTTGAGCAGGGAGGTGGACTAGATGACCTCCTGAGGTTTCTTCCAACCCTGATTGTCTATGATTCTGTTATTTCTGGCAGCAGCTTCAGGTTGCCAAGGGAAAATCTTCAGCTGGAGTTTTTTCAATTTGCCATGTGAGAGACAAGGAGAGAGAAACTGATTTTAATCCAGACGTACTCCAGTCAAATAACAGAAGAGGACCTAAGTTTTTGGCTTAAAAGGCACTGTAAGAAAATAGGAAAAGTGGTGGAGGTCCAGCACAAGGTGGGGTATAGATTGGAAGGCCAAAAGAATACTGAAAAGTGAGTCTAGGAATCCAGTTCAGCTGCAGCACCTCCCCCCCAGCAATCTCCCTGGACCCCCACAGAAGCTTTGTCTCTTCTACCAGGGGCAACCTAAGCTCTGCTGCAAATGTGGGGAGCAGGGGCATTTGGTGACACAATGCCTAAATAAAATCTGTGCCATGTGCAAAGAGAGAGATCATGAAGCCAAGGAATATAATCAGGACTGGCACTGTAACCTGTGTGGGGAAGAGGGGCATGTCTTTAAGGAATACTCCATCTCCTTCACAAACAAGGTGAAAAACAAAAAAGAAGAAGCTACTGCCAAAACCCCAGAAGCCTCAACCCCTGGCCCTTCCATCCCCGCCCCCAGCAGCAATGAAAAAGGCGGTGGAGAAGGATGGTAAAGGGGAGAATACAGAAGGAAGGGACCCCCCTAGAAAGGAAAACCCAACCTCTTCCAAGGACAGTGAGCAAGCCCTAAAGCAGATGGTTGAGGACTTAAGGACCTTGGAAGAATGGAGGGGAAAGATAAGAGGGAAAGGGAGAAGCTGGATCCCCAGAAAGGAGATTTGGAGAGAACCTGAGAAGCTGGAGAAAATTCTGCTCAGATGCAGACACTCAAGGGATCCAGGGGGGACAGGAGGAGCCTCCAAGGAGCCCAGAGATAGACCAGGGTGACTGGGAAACTCCAAAGCACAGGAGAAACGTGAAGGTCCCCCCCACATCTGCATGATCGGGATAAGGGAACTGGTCTCTCTGAAGGCAGGCTGCGAAAAACTTGAGCCAGAACAGAGATCTATGGGCAGACAGCCTGCCCAAGGAGCTCTGTGTCACCTTCTGGGACCAGGTAGGACCAGACCTGCTGGAGGTGCATAGGGAGCAGCAGCAGGAGGTCCAACCTGTTTTTATAAGAAGGGCAAGGGAGGATTTGAAGAACTGAAGACCCATGGAGTTCTTGCAGTTTCACTGTAAACTGATGGCCAAGGTCTTGGCCAAGCACTTTAAGTCTGTTGTAGGTGCCGAGATCCATGAAGACCAGTCGTGCATGGTTCCAGGGTGCCAGATCCATAGAGCCCTGCTACAACTGCAGGATGTCTGTGGTACCAATGGGAGAGAGGGCTGAACACTGCTGGGCTGAACCTCAACTTGGAGAGGGCCTATGACAGAGTGTCCCTCTGGTTCCTTTTTGAGATGCTGAAGTAGATGGGGGGTCTCCCAGACATTTCATAGTTTCATAGTTTCTAGGGTTGGAAGGGACC
>NW_017729000.1:19552664-19553601 GCF_001723915.1 Gavialis gangeticus
ATTAGTGTAGAGGCATTTCAGGCCTCCTGTAGATGTGGTTTGTTACCTGGATAAACATGCTGTACACTGATGTGAGCAGCAGGGTGCTGGTGAGTGTGTTTCTGACCACCTCAATCATAGTGGAGTTGGGCATCCAACAAGGCTGCCCATTCTCCCTGATCCTGTTCATCTGTATGATGGAGCAGCTAGCCCAGTGGCTCAAGTGAGATCCCAGGATCAGCGGAGTGAAGATCCTCAGGGGAAGTGAGGCAGAGACAAGGGTCCTAGTCTACATGGACAACCTCAGCATCCTGTGCAATAAGTGGTTGGTGGAAAGAGTGCTACAACACACTCATGTATGTGGATCAGCGGCAGGGGTCAAACTCAATGTAAGCAAGAGTACCTACCTGGTACATGCAAACTTGGGGACCCGTTGGCCCTGGGGGTCTCTGTTCCTCATGAGGGGGTGAATATCCTAGGGGTAGAGTTTGAGCTGGAACTGAATGGACAGAAGACATGGGAAAAGACCAGAGCCAAAATCCAGCAAAGACTGGGACTGTGGAGCACATGCCATCTGTCATTGGGGGGGGGGTGCGTGGTACTCATGGGGGCAATGGTGCTACCAGACCTTCTGTACACCACACTGGTCTTCCCCCTCCCTCGTTCACCTCTCAGAGCAAGTCATCCATAGGTTCCAAAGAGCTATGTGCATCTTCTGCTGGGGCTTCAGATGAGAGAAGGTTGCAAGGACCATGTTGTACAAGATGCAACAGACTGGGGGTCGAGGAATGCTGGACATCCTGCTCTTCCTCTTGGCTGCCAAGTATATGAGCCAGATCTGCAAACTGACAACTGGGGCAGGAATGGCCTATTTCGTAAGCAAAAAAAAGTATAGTATGTACTGTATACAAGTAAGTACAAAAATGTATACAAGTAAGTACAAAAATGCTGCTTAAAA
>NW_017729000.1:19558601-19621610 GCF_001723915.1 Gavialis gangeticus
CTGGGGCAGGAATGGCCTATTTCGTAAGCAAAAAAAAGTATAGTATGTACTGTATACAAGTAAGTACAAAAATGTATACAAGTAAGTACAAAAATGCTGCTTAAAAGTATGTTTATGGAGTATCTGTGCTAAAACTTGCAGCAGTTTCAAAAAGGAACACTGCTTCAATTCTGGCTGAACTAAGTCTGTGGGTACCTTTAGTCATTTGCCTGTATGTAAATTTTACTCCTCTCTTCCATGTTTTTAGGGACCAGGGTATGATAGTAAGGAGGGAAGGAAGAAGTTAGGGTTGGGCAGAGAGCAAAGGACTATCTGATCCCCCTAGATATATTTTTCCTGCTGTAGCAGTGGGAGAGGGACACATTGAAGGCAAATCTCCTATAACAAATTTATACATTTTCCATATATATAATTGAATTGTTGGGGTGTTATATTCAAATAGATACAGTATGTCTGGTTAGAGTGAGGTATATTGACTGGGCACTTGGAGGAACTCTGCACTGTTACTGCCCATTTCATACCTGATACACACTAGGCTTCAGCATCTGACTGGTAGGTGCTCCAAATTTGAACCAAAAATAAAGACGCTCTTTTTAGTCCTTGAAACATCTCCCAAAGTCAAATACTCTCTTAAACTCTCTTTCCAAATGTTTCAGGCAAAATAAAGAATGAGAGCACAACTAACAATGTCTGTCAATAAAGCCAGATCATCCCTTCCAGGTTAGTCAGTGAGAAAAGAAAGCCCATCAAATCTGTCATCTGACTGGCAGGATGGGAAGAAGACCAAGAAATAAAGGTGTTCAGGGGGAAGGGCAGGATGGAGCTTGCTGTATTTAGCATTACAGGCTGACATCTGACTCTCTAGGGAGCCTTAACAAGGTGCTGTCTAGCCCAAACTCTATTCAAAATAAATCCCATAACATTGCATTATGATGAGGCTCTTTAGTCACCCTCAGTAGCCCCAGGCTATGGAAGTTCCTCACGCTGCCAAATCCGTCTGTTTTCTTGCTTCTTTCTGAGAATGGGGGCTGGGTTTCAGGAAAAGATTATTGAAATTGATAGACCAGTAGCCCTATAATAATATAGAGCTTGGTAATCTTCATATGCAATGTCACATACTCCGTGCATGGTGGCACTATTGTATTAAAGGGGAGGGGTGAGAAAGTGATAGCCTGCAAATGGCAACTAAAGTAACAGCTTCTGCTGCTTCCCTGTATAATGATGAGCCACTTTCACTGGGGTGCTTGATGCGGCAGGGGAAGGGGTGGCACCAGGAGGAGGCTTGGGGTGGCTATAACCACCCCAAAATTTGCCTTAGCCACCCTGTAGTCACCCCTCCCAGCACTGCCCCTGTCCAAGCCCCCTACCTTCCGCCCAGGCCAATGCCACCCGCTCCATGCGACTGAGCCTGCCCCGCTCCTGCCTGCAGACAGAGCGCCTTAAATGGCTATTGTTAAAAAAAGAATAAGTATATTTGGCCAGAAGACGTATTGTGCAGGCCCCCCAACTTTCTGCCTACCTCACCTCAAGAGTAGTGGGCTTTCATACTGGATTTTGCTCTAATTGAATCAGTGGCAGCCTGGAGTTGGAACTGAAGCAAATCAAATGGCATTCCTAGTAGCAATTACAGAAAGCAAGAGATGCTTTAAAGGAGAAATCAGAGCTGGGTGGACAATATCAAGGCCTTCTTTCATTTGTATCATTAGGCATTGATGCAGGGGGTGCTGCCTTGCATTTACCATGCTTGATCTTTTTTTCGCTCCACCTTCAGTTGGTCCTCCAAGCTTTATTAGGAATCCAACACAATGATTTTTGTTTCTCTCCTCTTCCTCCTGCCCCCACCCCCTACTCCAGCTTTTGCCAAGGACTTTGGCACTCCTGAATTTTAGCCAGAAGAATTGAAAGAAGACAATTTGAACCTGCTAAGGACTGAACAATATGCTTCTTCTGCAATAACCTTAAGTAGCTTTAATCTCTGAATGTGAAGCTCCAGCATTGTGCTGCCAACCTGATCAAAATCTTGTGTCCTAGTAATGCTTATATACAAGTACTGGGCTTCAGCCATGACGCAACCCAGAACATCCTCTGATTCTCGTAATCTAATTTTGCTGTGTGTGACCCTGGGGAATTAGGCCAGCATGTAGTGTTTGAGATTCCTGGCAATTTAACTTATTTTCAGAAGAGTCAGGGGAATAGCACTTAAGGTGGTAGTTGCCATTTTAGGAAGGGCTGTCTGTAGCCCAGGGTTGGAGCAGGCGGTGGGAGATGAGGATTTCTCAGGGTTTGTTTCAGGCTTTGGCACAGATTCATTACATGTGTTCCTAGGCTTATACAAAGACTAAAAGATTCAAAGGAGTTTACATGCCTCATCAGTGGGTGCTCAGTACCTAAATGCTGAAGTCTGTAAACCACTGTTAACCATGCAGATTTGGTAGGAGATTAATAATATGTAAAACATCTTGTGATCCTCCAGTGAAGTGGTTTTCAATCTGTGGTCTACAGACCCATGGGAGTCCAGGGAGCATGTCTAGGGGGTCTGCGAAAGGTGACTGTAAAGATGGAGGTCCCAACCAGAGGGGAAGTGCCACTGGTGCTGCTGCTGCTGCCACTCCAGCTCCCCCCGTGGCCAGAGGCTACCCAAGTGCCAGCAGCAGGTAGCCCAGCACCTGCAGAAAGAGCGCGGCTGGGCAGTCCTGCCTCATCCTGCCATTGCTGCTTGACATGGGGCCTGGTAACGCTGCAGCCCTGTGGTCCCTCTGCTCACCCAGCAGTATCAGTCTATAACTGGAACAGGTGTGTGTGTGTGGGAGAGAGAGAGGGAAAGTGAGAGAGCCGAGCGCATGCCAACTTAGATGCAATTTCCATTGGGAAAACTGGAAGTCTCTTGAGGCACTTAGGGAAAGCTTTATTTGGAACAATAAGAACTGGACATATTTTTAGTGAAAGGTTAGGTCCTACAAAACTGATGGGAGGTCACCAGCAAAAGTCTGGTGGGGCTTAAGGATATCTCCTATCTCAGATTGTGCCTTGACTTTTTTCATCTTCACAGCACATCTAGTACATATGAATGTGTGAGGGTTTGACATGGCAATCTGGGGGAATCCCTGGGTGAAGGGTTGCCTGTGTATGCAGGGGACTGTACCTGATGGCTTTCATCAAGAAGCTTCACCTCTGGGTTTCTCAAGTAAGAAAACAATTTTGACACATTCAAAACCCTTGAAAACAAGGTGACACAGGACAGAGATGTGAAAAACAAAATCAAAGAACACTTGCTGGCACTCAAATCTCAGTTTCGCTAGTATTTTCCTGAGATGGGCAATGAGACTGAGTGGATATGTAACCTCTTTGTAGCAGACTGCAACTCTAGGTCCTGTCTAACAACTAAAGAAGAGGAGCAATTACTCAAGTTATCCTGTGATGGGGGACTGAAACTTGAATTCAAGCAGGAACCTCTTGCCCAATTCTGGCTGAAAATAAAAAAGGAGTACCCTGATCTGGCAGATAAGGCCATTAAAGTCTTGATGCTCTTCATCACCACATAATTATGTGGAAGTGGGTTTTCAGCCTTAGTATCAATAAACATGAAATCCCAAAACAAACTGGAAGTTGAAGATCTAAGACTGAAACTGTCACCTGTCTACCAAACTTTCACATGCTTTCTGCCAAGAAGCAAGTTCAACTGTCTCATTAGAACTGACAGCAAAATGATGAGCTTACAAAATTGTATTGTTGTTGTTGATATTATTTTTATTTTTAAGACAATAGTTTGTCACTAATTATCTACTTATGTTCGCTATACACACAACAGATTTCCAAAGGGGTTTGTGCCTCCATTCAAAATTTTTTAGGGGTCCATGAATGAAAAAAGGTTGAAAACCACTGCTTTAGTGGAAGGTGCTCTAAGTCAATGATTCTCAGCCTGGCACCCAGGGGTGCCACCACATTTTTGAAGGGTGTGGCCATGTGTGAAGAAATAAGCAGAAAAAAGGGCACAAATCCAGTGCCAACAGTACACAAGTTATGGATGGGTGCCTGGAGTCCAATGAGGGGTGTCTCGAGTCCAATAACGGGTGCCTCAAGTCCAAAAAGGATGAAGAACCACTGCTCTAAGTGGCCAGCAATGTTGCTGTTAGGACAGATTTGCTGTTAGCAAGCTCTGTCCTTGCTTCCTCATCCTTCACTCTCAAGAAGGTGATAAAGTCGGCATAGTCTGAAAGCTCCTGCAATCATATCCAGTGTATGGCCACTGGAGAAGTTTGCTCCTGTATGCAGTAGTCCAGGGTTTTGCTGTTTGATGCTCCAGTGTGGAGGTCAGATTAGCTCCGTGGTCTGTCATCAAGCTGCTGGGGTGGGAAGACAACTAAAGGTTAATCTCTTTTGCTCTCAGATCTTTCTGTAACTGTAATGTGATTGTCTTGATGACTCCATCTTAGCTAGACACAAAATATCTAAGCCAGATCTGACACTTGCTGGATACCATTGATGGTTCTGCAGTTGAGAAGATTATTTTGGCTGCTATAAATTAATAGGCCTCTGATATCCCTGGCAACATTTTTGGAAAACCTGAGGGTGAGAGTTTAAGGAGAAAAAAAAGAGTCATGACATTGTTGGGTAGCATTGGGGTGCTGTTGTAGCTATGATGGTCCTGGAAAAAGATAAGTTGCAAGGATTTTTGTGGATGATACTTCTTTTTGTTGTTGCTGTGTGAGAGGTAGAATGGAAACTACACGTAGAAACCTGATGGGTAAATCCATATAAGCAGCTTCAACTATGGCAAGAGGTCATAAAGGAGTGGTAGGTATATGCCACCAAAGAGCAGGATGCTGGTTAGTCATGGACAGTGGTGAGGGGGAGTAGAATTAAGAGAGCAGCAGAAAAAGAAAGTTGTTGTAAGGAGGCAGTTGTAGAAGCTGTCAAAGGAAGCCGAGTTTGTGGAGGGAAAGAATGCGGTGCACAGAGTGGGTCTTTGGTTCCTTTGTTTCCTTATATATGTGTGTACAAATAGATGTGAATGAATTTCTCAAAGGTGCTCTGGCCTGGTCTCTTCTTTTATTTGTTTGTTTGATTGCTTTTTCACCCCGTTGAAGTCCCATCAGATCCAATGGGAGCAGTCTCAGGTTCATGAAGAATGCTTCTGAAAATGCCACCCTTGATGGTTAACAATATTTGTGTGGTGTATAAACACATGGGGAGGGCAAGGAGGCTGCCTTGGTTTCATTACAGTAAGATCCAAGATTGCCTGCAAAGAGAATTAATGTAGCAGTGCTATATGTATTTTTATTTGCATTTATGTCCTAGCTATGTGTTTTGTAGTCATGTGAGTTACTTGACTTCAAAACACATAACTAGAACGTAACAAATGGAAATAAAAATATTCAGACAAAAGGGTTGCCAGACAATTGGTCCATGTAGTCCAGGTTTCCACCTTCCTCAGTACCGGATACTTGGTTCTGGAAAGGAAGGTAACAGCCTTGTAATGCTCTCAAATGCAGTGCAGTGCGGTGAGGAGAGAGAAGCAGTGTTCTTTCTTGGATGTAAAAAAATACTTGCTTTACTTACCCTGTTGTAGAATTTCATCTGTTATTAATGGGCATATGCTTATCCAGATTTGTAGTTAGGGAGTGGCAGACTTTCCATTTATATGGCTTTCTGGAAGATATAGCTAGGTAAACACAACTTTTTAAACTCAGTGTACTGGAGATTGGATGAAATGCCATGGTTGATGTTGTACAGGTCAGACTAGATGACCCAGTGGCCTGAACTGGCCTTTAAAATCCATGTATCTATTAATCATTTTCAGTAGTATGTTTGCCACACGACTGCTCCTGGCTACATCCATGCAACTCTAATGAATTGCAATGGCTAGATCAGAGACAATAAAATTACTCCATTTAAAAAAAAAAATCAAGTTCAAACTACTTTATTGGACTTTCTTTGCCTTGAGCACCATTGTTGTATCTCTTCTTGTTCCTGTTGCTTTTACCCTGTGACTTACACATCCTAGTGTAAATTAATGCCTAACTAAGTCTCTTAATTATCTGCATTCTTTATATGTTTGAAATAAATATGCATATTTTTTGGACGTGTGACTGAAAACTCAAACACCACTGTAATTTAATCAGCTACTTTATCCCTTGAGCAATACTGGTAATTGTGTGTCTGTCTGCTGTAGTCTCATGTGGGTGCATCTGTAGTTTGTGATATTTTATTATGTAGTCCTGAGTTGTATTAAAACACGAGCTTTCTAATCCACAAATACTGGATGGCTGAAATTAGAATATTCATTAGTGTAATAAGCAAAGCAAAGTTTTGTCACTTTGTGTTGATCAAAGAAGAGAAGTATCTAATGAGGGTAGAGGGGGTGCCACAGTAAGCAGGGTCATGTGCTTTGAAGTTCTCTCTGATTTAGTCGCATCCTTAGGCTACTACTGACTAGCTGTTTAAAACGATTGGAGCTCCTGGGGAGTACTTACAATTAACGTGTCTTTAATTTTGTGGGGTTCATTCATTATCAGTTCATTTTTCAGCCAGGTCAGTCATCCTGTAAGTGCAGCCTGAGAGCTTACCCTATTAAAACAAACACATGTGCCTCCATGCACATTGTGCTGTGTATTTCTGTTATTCAGAGGGGCTTTGAAGCTGCCTAACCCTCAGCTGTGTTATGTTGAGACTCTGTTGTGCTGATGATTAATAGCGTGGACAGAGAACACTTGAGTATATGATGCAATGCTTCCTCCGTAGCCCTACCTTATCCTGTGGTGGTTAATAGGCAGTGTCGTCATTTCTTTGAGGAACATAGTAATGTTACAAGAGCCAGTACCATCAGCATCAGCTCTGAGGATCTTGCAGTGAGGCACTGGCCATTTTTAATGGCTGTCTGCCTGTTCACAAGCAGTTGCTATTTTCAGCTTGCCTAGTGTATCATGCAGCACAGAACATGCCACATTTTGTTGATGACCAAGTCTTGGGCTATGTGTAGCACATGATTTCTGATGCAGCTTCTAGAGTTGCACCCACTGGGTCCATCCCCACAAGTGCACATGTGTAGTGGTGTATGTTTCCCCTGGGACAAATAGCAGTGGTACATGTTTGTGCTGCTGTTTGTCCCTGGGCACACTTCTGCATATGCACACCGGCAAGTGGCAAAGTGATCCAGAAGGGGTAGGGGAGGCTGAGGCCAGCACCTAAGCTGGCTCCAACAGTCTGTCTTGGAGCCCTGGGGTCCTGCCGGGGCAGCAGCAGTGTCAAGCCAGCCATTCGGAGCCTGGCCAGCAGCCAGAGCATGGCTCTAGCTGGCCAGGCTCCAGTTTCTGGCAGTGCGTGCTGCTGCCATGTGCACCACATCATTTTTTAGCAGCATTTTTTTCTGACACAGGGAGATCTCAGTGTCAAAAAAACCCAACTGCTGCGCTGCTAATTAGTGGTGTGGCAAACCAGTATATGTGTGCTGCATGTGGTTTACTGTTCCTTAAACTACTTTGAGGCACTGCAAGCCACACATGCATGCTTGTGGGAACGTGCCTGCTGTGTTGATCCCTAGTATGGAGACCAGTACAGTTTTCAGCTGAAAAGCAGCTTGTGTACAAGTAGAGCTGGATGGCAATAAGCAAAGCCAAGCCAAAAGCTCTTCATTTATCTAGTTTTAGTACTCAGACATTGTACGGCATGTCCAGATGAGCACACACCTGGAGAATGTCCCTGCATGTGTGCTCTGGCATGTGGCAAGTTGTCCTGGGTGGGGTAGAGGAGGCTGGGGCCAGAACCTGGGCTGGACTCAGCAGCCTTACCTGGGGTCCTGGGGCTCCAGCAGCAGTAATTCGGGCGTGTGGAGCCTGGTCATCAGCTGGAGTGTGGATCTGGCTGGCCAGGCTTCAGTTTTGGGCAGTGCATGCTGCCGCCACATGCACTGCCCTGCTTTTTTCTGCTGCAGGTTTTTTGACATTGAAATCTCCCAGTGTCAAAAAACCCTGCCGCCCTGCAAACTAGCAGCATGGTGAATGCCTGCATGTGTGCTGCATGCAGTTTGCAACACCGAAGATGGGTCTTCAGTGCCACAAACTGTACATTTATGCTTGTCCAGATATGCCTGTGATGGTTTTAAAACTTCTTTCATTGCACTTTCTCCTTTTCTTGCTTTAGATCACTTATTACAAGAGTAATAATTATAGTCAATAGGAAGAAATGTTTTGTGGGAACAAAGAAACAAACTTTTGGACAGAAGCACTTATGATCAAAAATGAATTGCTTAATTCAAATGTTCATAATTATGAAAAATGTAACAAGACAGATACTTGACATGGATACAGTGCTTGAAGCAAAATGTGTGTTTCCATACAGATCATGTAGCAGTTCACCAAATAACACTGTTGTGCTGCATGCAGGAGACTTGCCTTTTCTCCTCTGGGAAGAAACTCCAGAATCTGCTAAAATGCAGACCTTTTGTGAAGAGTGATGACTTCTGTCTTTTGAAAGTACTAGTAAGCAAACAATAGCTTGTCATTTTGATGGGGAAAAGGGATCCAGGAATGGGAGGAAATAATTTAAAATAAATAGTTGTGATTGATTGGCTAGTACTTGAAAGAAAAAGATCACTGCCCTAAGGCCTCCTCACTACCACGAGCCTACACCAGATGTTGGCTGGCTAGCTCAATTGCTGTTCAACTTGTTTAAATCAGTGCAATTTGTACATTTCACGGTTTTTATGGGACATTTCTCAACCATTACCTACCACTGCCTTAGGGAAATAATGTCAGATGACCCTAGCAACCATCACACCATTAGTTTTGTGACTGTTCCTTGTGTGGAAAAAGCTTTCATCTGTTCTCAAACAAATATTCTTAGGATAAAGCACTCTGCTTCTATTATTATTTTGTAATAACAAATGGACATGGTACCATTTTTTGCTGCTTTTCTTCTTGTTCACCCCAATAATCCCTTAGAAATCCTTCCCCTCCACTCCCTGCCCATTGGGATAATACATTAGTGACCTCTCTCATACTGGTTTCCAGAGAGGGACATTGCAGTACTGAGCTGAATTGTGCATTGAGTTAATCATGCCTTCATGATGGCATACTGGTCTTAGCCTTCCTTATTAAATAGTTGTGTATACTTTGGAGTGAATTAACAAGTGTGTAAATTTGAGATGGTAATTTATGCTAAATAATTCATTGATGGTTTAGCCTTCTTTTTACTAGAATGTGATAATTATCCAAAACTGTTCAATACTGTAATTTTCAGGGGTTGGTTGGAATCAGTTACCTGTGAGCATTTGACGATTGCTGCATTGGTTGGTTGTGATTGGTCAGAAAATCTCCTATTATCCCTTCATTTTCTTGAAGAAAGTGTGCGTAAGAAGTTACAGCATAAATAATCATATGTAATTTCTTACTAATATGCTCTTAAGTTGCTGTGAAATTTGCTTTTTGTCAAAACTGATTTCCCTGGTGCTTGATTGCAGGCAGTCTGGACAATAAAATTGAGGAACCAGAACTGCTAGTGTGGTGCAGAAAATGGGCAATAACAAACAGAGTGGAACAGTGGTCTTGGCTAAAATATGGGTATTAAATTATATACGTTGTTTAGGAAAATAAAAACAGTGGTGAAGGTGGTGGGGTAGCATCATGTATCAGTGAAGCAGCCCTTGGAAAAGAAATGATCATGGACAAATCAGAATCTGCTTGAGTGAAAATCATTGGCAAGAGATGGTGAAAAATGCTTCAGAAGCATTGTTCTCAGGGTCTGCTATAGACTCTTCCCAGCCAACGCTCTCAGGGTTGAGACTTGGATTTGGATGGCAATCTTTTTATGATTATGGTGCATTTTACTTTCCCAGCTACAGATTGGTTGCATTTGGTTTCCAATAATGGTAGGACACAGATGTTCTCAGATGAAATAAACAATAGATTACTCTGTCAAATGGTTACTGAACAAATGAGAGATAATGCTATTTTAGATTTAGTGTTAGTGAATAACAAGGATTGCCTAGATGAGCATGTTGTAGAAAGACAATATCACTGACTTCTTGTATTAGGTCCAATGCATTACCCTTGTCTATCCAGATTTAAGTGAAGCATTTGATACAGTGTCTCTCACAACGTTTTTTTCTAAGGCAGAGAAAATGGGGTTAATGCTATAATCTTAAGGTGGATAGAGCATTGGCTAAATGGGTGACTGTATAATATGTTACAGTGAAAGGGGAGTTATTAGTCAGGAGAACTGGTACTTGCAGTGGTCCTTGTGGATTAGTCTTAGGACCATCCTCTTTAATATTTTCATAGCTGCCCTCCCTTCTAATACTTTTACTAACAGCCTTCAAGCGAGAACCAGATATGTACTGATGAAAGTCATGGATGACATGAAGTTGGAAGGCATTGCCGGCTCTAGTACTGTGTGCACGCGCATGCATGTGCAGTTAATTAGCTGAAACAACAAAAAGTGGCTCATGTTGGAAGAATCTATTCACCAGAATGCACACAGCTAAGAAATGCTTTGTAACTTGAGAAAATACCTCTAAATCCACTGTCAGAATTTTGCATGTATCGATCAGTAGGTTATAGTCATTCAGCTGATACTAAGGTAAATACGTGTCTGTTTGAATAACATTCTGACAACATAATCCATGCCGTGCAACATCTAATTCCGAGCCTCTGTTTTTAAAGTAATCTTCTAGAACACGTGGTCTGCTTAAGTATCAACAGTTTGTTTTCATGTTTTAGTGAATAATGAAAGAGTTATTTTTGGGAAGGGAGTGAATTATTTAATGTATGTGATGTTGTATTCTGAACAAGAAACTCTTTATGTCTCCCTGCTTTTCATCTTTCCACTCCTTGGCAGTATATGGGTGTTCCTCAGTGACAGTTAAAGAGAAAAGTAGTGAATCTGAGACAGGCAGATGCAGTACCTAGCTGGCTTACTTTCTCATGCTTGTTCTGGTATTGTATCCCTTTCTGGCCTACCAGTATATAGTGAATCTTTGCATCACTGAGTTTGGAACTGGTGATTTTTTTTTTTGTCTTCAGGATAAGAAAAAATTGCAGAAACTAGGGCTGGGTGGGACCTCAAGAAATCATTTAATTCAATCCCCTGTTTTTGCTCTAGGGAGGATTATCTCTGTCTAAACCATCCCAGACAAATGTTAGTTTAGTCTGCACTTAACAACTAGGAGTAAGTGTATTTTGTGTATATGGTTAGGATCAGATTTTTTTTTCAGGATTAAACATGCATAGCTGCTATAATGATGCCCATAATTTCAGATGCACTTTTGGGCATGCAATTGTGCACACTCATTTCTTCATTCATACCTGTACAGTTTCCTAGGCATGCATATTCTAATCACTCCCATCACTGCAGTATCTGACTGCCTCCATGTAGTAAAAAAATGGAGATGATTATTTCTGTTTCTAGATGTCCTGCAGGCTTTTACAGTTGTGATAGTGAATTAGCTGCACGTTGAGCGTTGGGTGACGTTTCCATTCGCTTTTTTGAAAGAAACGCCATAAACAGTGGGGTCTGGATCTTCCTGTAAATACCAATAACCATCCAACTTTTCAATATATGAATTGGATATTGTTTAAGCCATGACCTGTTTGTATTTTCAAAACAATAGGATTTTTAAAAGCTGGGGTAAATAGGATCCTTTCATTGCTTAGAAGGATCATGAGTTCTGCAGTTCTTTCACAGTATCTGGCTCCATTTATGAAGTGTCCAGGCATTGGGTTTGGTTTATCACAGGGGTATTCAGTCTTTGGCCTGTGGGCCAGATGCAGCCCACAGATTCAAGGCATCTGGCCCATGGGGCTCCCCATGGGTGGGGAAATATGGTGGCAGGGGAGCAATGGTAATTACTACAGCCACCTTCCCCCTCTGCCAGAATCCCAAACCTCAAGCCTTGTGGCAGACAGGAGCCTGGGCATGCCTCCTCCTTCTCCCACCCCCTCCATGGGGCTAGACTGGGGCTGTGTCAAGCCTCCTTCCACCCGTCCCTTCCACAGGGCCAGGTTGGGGGTCTGCCATGTTGACCCTGGGCACCAGCTCAGGACCACCGCTGGATCCGGTCTGTGGATAGACCAGGCATTGTCTATCTGGGCACTGGTTTATTGTATTAACCAAGCAGAGTCAATCAAGGTGTGTATTAGCAAGAGAGAAGGAAATCTGTAACTTGTCCATTTCTTAGTATTCTCAATTGAGCAATGCTAATTTCAGTAGGTTTTATTGGCATGGCAACATCCATACTGTATCCTAAGTTATGACATCAAAACAATTAGATTCCTATTTCATCACTAAATCATCTAATTTCACTTAAACTTACCTGGTTTGCACTTATTAATCTGTGTATTTATCAGGGCTACATGCATAAGGCTGTCTTTTGTGTTTTATTGCATAAGAAACCACTCAAATGATTAACCCCCCCCTTCATTAAAGTAGTAATACTCACTGTTTTTCCTCTGAGGATTTAAAGGCCAGATCTGTAAAGCTTGTTAGGTATCTAGCTCCAGGCACTGAAATATCAGCAACTCCTGCAATCATTTACAGAAGTAGGCAACTATTAAGATCCCTGCTTTACAAATAGATGAAAGGCCAGATCCACAAAAGGACTTAAGTTCTTACATCCTGCCCCTGTAGTCACCCAGTGACAAAATTTATATTCGCAGGAACCCCAGTAAGCTACCACCTAGTCCTAAAAATGCCTACAGTGTCAGCACATTCGCTCCTGACAAAAGATTTCTCTTTTGGCTGGTAAGGTCTCTTTGGCATACCAAGAATTGCCTGAGTCCCAACAGTACCAAACTAACATATACTTAAGCCGTATCGGAATCCACAAATCGGGTGTTTCTTTGTGTACCACATCTGTAGGACCCAGTGTTGGAATGGGAGATAGTGGGGAAAGAATTGCCTTATTTGTGGCTCCTGACAGGGCCCAAGCACCCAGGTATCTCAGTGTTATTGTGCCTTTATCCCTGGTAAAGCCATGCATATAACTTTAAACTATGACTGTAGAGTCGCTTTATACTTCAAAAGTGTCTGTGATCACAACCCATAGCAAACAACGAGTATTGTAGAAACAACAAGTCTATACACTCACAATATATATGTAGTCTGTGCTGAGCTTCTAATAGTAGATACAGCCTTCGTGAAATATGATATTTAATCACTCGGCTGAAGATGAGGCTCAAACTGGGAGAACTGGACTTATTTATTAGAATGAGTGTCCCTGATATAATTGAATCCAAGTTCATCCCTTAAGATTTACAAACCCTTTTCACCAAGTGTCAACCAGTGTGCTTTGGCTCATGATACACAGAAATCAGAGCAAATGGAAATGCCAATCTCTTCTCTTCCTATCTTGCTATATTAGCCAAGTGCTTGACTTATGAAGTGGGATTATGACCATCTGAATAGTCTCCCCAACTCCCTCCCCCGGTAAAATCCAGTGGATGTTTTTGGCAGCTGTTTTTCAGAGACGGTAGACTGCAGGTTAAGAATAATAGCCCTTGTCACTTCACGTAGCCTTGTTATTGGAAATATTTAGTGCCAAAGATGGGCTGTAGGGGTAATGTCTAGGATGTGATGATGTTGCTTCTTGCATCAGTGAGCACAATATTGACTGTAAACTGTCGGCCTGTGTGCATGCTGTGTGGTATTCCCAGAGTCAGACCACAGTGCATCAGGCAAGTGTCTTGCACACTGCATTAACTAACACTGCTATAACAGCTTGGTTGCCATCCCTTAATACATCTCTTCAACAGCTCTCTAGCTCTTTTCTGCTGATGGAAAACATTCAAAACTGAAGCTGGATGGTTTTTCACACATGAGCAATAAAAGGATAAATAAGATAATACACCATGCAAATCCTTCACTTGACAATGCAGGGCTTATTGTGGAAGCCACTGAGGACTAGCAACCCTCATTGCAGTTATAATATCAGAGTCGCTGGCACTTTGCAGCTGTAAGGATCAGGAAAGTAGTTGTTGCCTAGATGCTGGGTTGTATAAATGACTAGGAAACAGTGCCCAGAGACATATTTGCTGCAATAATAAAAAAAGGCACAGCAGAAATGAATTAGTCTGCTCCTAGCATTGTAGAGTGTATACAGATGTGCCATCTGCAGAAAGGGCTTCTAGGCTATGCATCACAGACACTGCCTATCCTGCTTGGAGCCTGGTGGTACTGCCTTAGAACCTGTATTTACTCCTTGCTTTCACCTACGTGTATCCCAAGATCCTTGCTCTTCATAGAGCCTGCTTGGAAAAGCCATTCAGCTCTCAGCGTGGGGTTGAACCGAGAGCCATGACTGCAGCTGTTCTGATAAGCCCAACAGAGCAATAGTTATGACTCTGAGAAGTTCATTACAAAGTCTGTGTATGAGACAGAGAGAGTAAAGTGCAGCCAGTTCTTAAATAATTTCCTATGAACAACTACAGTGGAAGTCCCTGGGTGCTGAAGATGCTCTGCACCTCTGAAAATTGGGCATGTGGGATTCATGGACTCATGGAAGTGTGGATGCAGATCTTTCTAGAAGTTTTAACAGATGCAGGAATGGAATACTGCCAATCAGTAAAAACCCTGGGCCTATGGCAGGACCCAAGCAGAGAGTCCTGGAAAGCAAGGTATTCTGCCACATCCTCTTGAGGATGGCTGGCTTTTTAGTGTTCATACCATTGTGGCTGTTATCCTGGCCTTCAGATCCAAAGACCAAATCTAGCTGTCAGTGGTGGCTCTCCTCTAAGGTGCCACCTTGGTTTAGGACTGAGGTTTCTTTTTTTTTTTAACAGAGGGCAAGGCTAAGCCCATGGAATAGCTGCCCTCCATAGTCAGCACTCCTCAAACTAGGAAGAGCACAGCCCACAGATCACCTGAATCTGTCCATGTAGGTAGGCTCCCCGAGAGAGGATCTAAAGCAGCTCCTGCTGGGTTCTTGGCTGGTGTGGGGAACTTTCTTCCTTTGTTCCTCACCCCACTGCCCCCCATCTGATGCAACTGGGGAGGAAGAATAATGCAGGGATCCTAGTTTAAAAATCCCAAATTCTCTGATTTAAAAAGAATCCCAAATGATCTGATTAAAAAAACCCAAAATCTGTGTTTTTACCGCAATTAAAATGAAACCACCTCTCTCTCTCTCTATATAGATATATCTAATCTAGATATAGATATAGATATATCTATATCTATATATATACATAGGGACCAGTTGAACACAATGTTTTATTTATATATTTACAATTAAAAAAAAAATTGGAAGCCTACAAGTGCCTCAATTACTATAATAAAATAATTTCTAAATACCTATAAATTTTGGCATTTGATTTTGGGTTTTTCGTCATAGAAAATCAGAGCTCACCCTGCCCCTTCACTCACCAGGGTGTAGGTCCAACTGCAGTTGTCCCTCCAGCTGCTTTGTGGTGCTGAGCAACCCTGATATGCCAGTGTGCTGCCTCTCCCTGTGCCATTGCCCCTCACTCCCAAGCCACAGCTCCCTGGCCTGGCCAGTGCCCTTCACTCCTAGCCCACAACCCCCCACCCCTTCCAATGCCCCTCACAGCCAATATGCAGCCCCCCACGCTTTCAGCCCTACTGGTATCCCTCACTCCTGACTCACAGCCCTCTGTCCCCTCCCCCAGCCATGACTGAGTGGTACCTCCTGAATCTGGAGGGGCACCTGCAGAAGGCACTGACCCTGTCAAGGGGGGGCACCAGCCCTACCAACAGCATCAGTGTCAGCTGTCAGAGGGGACACTGGCCCCATCAGGGGGGCATGTGCACCGCCTACCAGTTGCCTATGTCCCTAGCCCTGCCAGAGCAGACCCCCAGCTGCCAGGGCTACAGGACCAGCCTGCCTGCTCCCTGCTCCATGGCATCAGCTGCAGGCCTTGTGGCAGCGTATCCCCAATCTGGCTCTGGGCAGTGCCCTGGCTGGGCAGCTCCCCACCAACCCCAGCTGCCAACTCTGCCCCACTCTCCCTTCCTCACCATGGCCGCCGCCTCAACCTGCCCCCCCTCTCTAACACTGCCTGTGCCCCTATCCTCCCCCCTCTAGACTTACCTTCAGGAGCTGCGCTTCACCGCTGCCTGGGGCTGTTATTCCCAGCCATGTGCGGGCATGCAGACATGCCCGTGGTGTCCCCTGCATCCTGCTGCCCCCTGCCCCTTGCAGGCTGGAACTGAGCCAGCCTGCAAGAGGAAACCTGTGATTTCCCATGTTTTTCTCCTGTAAAGGAGAAAATCTGCATTTTTCCACGGCAAATGGAAAACCCGGATCCCTGATGAGGCTGGGGAATGGAGGCAAGGAAAAACTAAATAGGAAAGGATATTATTATTATTTTTTACCAAAATTCTCCTGAATATCTACTTCTTTGACGAGAAATTTGAATTGTTGAGCACCAGCCCTGCACCCTTGTGGACCAGCTGTTACAGGGACTTTGCTCTGCAGAGAACTAGCATGAGGCCATAGACTTCTCAGTACGTTGCTCAAATTACCAACACATTCTTAATAAAAAGATGCTCACAAGTTTTAAAGCTCTGGAAAGGAACCTGACTGACCACCAAGATTGCCCTCCGTCTTGGTTTTTGGAACGGCTGTGGTACAGGCATTAATCGAGTGAATTTTTCTACACAGCTGACAAGCATCGTTTTTGACTTGCAGGATTCCTCTTGGTCCCTTCATTTGGTCTGTGGTGCCTCTGACACTGCTAACCACAGTGCGTGGGTGGTGCTGGCTCTTATTCATTCTAGGGACTAGACAAACTTCCAAATCACTTTACCTCCCTGTCCTTCTTTTCCCCTGCCTTTCTGCTGTGAACTGTCTGCGCTCGTGGAATCACACATTTCATGTAGCATAAGCAGTTCATACTACCCCCCAGCATGGGTGCCGATCTCAGCAGTGGATACAACCAGAGATCTGCACCAGCGGGATCATCATACCATGCTCAAAGCTGTTGCAGATTCCCACCAGGCAGTAGATCCCACCCTTATGCAACTGCCTGCATCAGGTTCCTACTGATGGGCAGATTCCAACCAGTAAGCTGAAGGTGGAAACGATTTCCAATTCCAGGGTCAGATGCACTCTGTTGCCCAAAGGTTCATCAAGATGTCAGGATATATTTGGTTTTGTTGCTAGGTATGGCAGGGCTTTCAACAGCATGAGCAGCCTGGCAGACAGTTGACTTTCCTTTCTATAATTCTGGTGCCAAAGGCTTAATATATTGCATACCATTTAGAAAGCAGAACAATCAGTGAATCCACACATAAAACACATTTGGGACAACTTTTACTTCTGATGCCAGAGTGCAGGCTTTCTTTACAGGAACAAAAAAGAAACATTTTTTTAAAAAATGACTCATTTACTCTTGCTAATTTTTTTAAACCATTTCATTTAAAAAAAAAAAGTTACTCCTGAAAGCCATTACTTGTAATAAATGTATAAGCCAGCATACTTTTTTTTTCTTTTTTTCTCGTAATCATTCCTTTGAACAAGGCAAACTCTTATCCGGTCCTGCCCTGAGCAGTCTCATGAAGAGTGGACAGGGTATTAAATAGTTAAATAACAATTAGAAGCTTGGTTCCAAGTACTTGAACTGTGGCTTCCTCTTGCCCCAGAGAAATTTACTGAAGGTCCCCAGTTAGCTATGCATTTTGTGTAATTTCCTTGTGGGATTTAGTGCCCCTTGAGAAAGTGGCAGTTAGTCTCACTTGTAAGGTATCTAACTTGGTAAGACATAACAGAAAATGCTGGAAATCCAAATCACACCTTACATAAGAGGCTTGAAAGAGTGCATTTTGCCTTTAAAAATTTGTATAACTTTTCCTGCAACAATGAAAGCTGCTGGCTGTATTGCTGACTGTTCACAAGCAGAAAGAATGCACAGCACATTAGGTATCCATTTTTAACACGATAGTGGTTTGGTTTTTACTTCTGTTGCAGCAGCAGTTCACAGACTGAATAAAAACTTCTGTTTTAATTGGATCATTCCTCAAATAAAGAAGGGACCTGAATAATCCTTGCAATAGAAAGGGGCAGCCTTGCATGCAAAGAGGAAGAGTTATTATTTTTATTATTATTATTATACTGTAGAACCATGGACAACCTCTATGTGAAGCAGTCAGGTGCTAGCAGCTATATATGGTGGTTTTCCTTAGAATGTCATAAATTAGCAACTTATATTTTATCTTTAAAAAAAATAAATTGAATGAATAAATAAATAAATTAATTTAAAAAAAGGAACAGAAACAGTTATGACATGCAAGACATGAAAACAGAACAATTCAAAATGACTAAAGTAAAATATAAGTTATGTAGAAGAAAAGCCCAGATTCATTTTGGTTTGCAATAAATGCATTTTGGAAGCATTATTTATAAAGGTATTTCATATACCAAAAAAGGCACCACAGTATCTACAGAGCCAAATCCTTAAGACTTTCTGTGGGTTGTGAAGAAGGAAGGTAGCAGCCTTGATTAGAATATACAGTTCTTAGTGTACAGTTGATTCCCCCCCTCCTATAAACTCATTCACTGCAAATCTGATCTTTTCTACTTTTGTTTGGTTTTGCTGTCAGTTCAAAAACTATATGAATTTAAAAAGCCATTGGCAGGGGAACAACATTCTAATTTTGCACAAAACAAGTGAATTATCTCCAAAATGATATTAAAAAAATGGGATTACTTAAACAATGTGCATGTGTACACATGCACCTGCACGCACACACACACACACACACACAAACGCACACACGGTCATACCCTTTTTTCTGACCTTAGCTGACTTTTTAAAAATCACATAATATAGTGTTTATCTTCATTTTAAATCAGCAGACGCCTACAACCAAAACAATACTAGGAACCACCAAAGATTACTCAGTATAATAAAAGCATCAGAAATCCAAGCCTGCTATCAAAAGGACCATGTCATTTGGTCGAGTTCAGTTCTCCAAAAAGTAAAACGAAAATGTGATATCTACTGGATTTGCCAACCTGTTACTCTTAAGTTTTGAGGAGGCTGGGGACATTGGAATCTGTTTGTTCACCTCTACACAGTTGTTATATGCAGAGGAATAATTAAACAAATGAACAGGAAGGACAGGGGGAAAAAAAAAGAAAAAGAAAGATTTGAAATCTTGTGTTTACTAGTATTCAGTACATGAGATTCCTAAAGAATAACTTTTCCTCCTAGTTAACCTTGTCCTGAAATATATACAGGTTATTTGTTGCTGCCACTGCTATGATATTTTCTGAAGGGTGCCAAGCTGTATGCAAGATCTTTTTACTAAAGTCCAGACTGTCCACACTAATTTCATCTTTCCTTCGTTTGCCCCCTACACACACTTTGCGGGGCTTGAGGATGGCCCGAGGCTTGCTGTTTTCCCTCGAAGCCTCTAGGGTGACATCACGCTTCGTGTTGCGATCAAACATTCTGAAGAAATTGTTGTAGGAGCCAGTCATTATGACGCTGCAAAGTAAGCAGAAAGAAGGGATGAACTGAACATACAGGACACAGCAGCAGGAGTGTCCTTTTAAGCTCTCCCTTCTGGACCCTTGAAACAACAGATCAGATTCATGATCCTTCCACAGAAGGAAGAACCAAGGGGGAGTCAACATCATTGAATTGTTCGCTAGAGATTGCTATAGTGGTTTGCTAGAGATTTGCTCTCAGGTTGCAGGCCTCTCCTGGGATGATCTGGCTTAATGTGTTTGTTTTTCCATGTTGCTATTTGCCGAGTTCAAATGAGGTGAGAACTAGACTGATAAATGCTACTCTTTTCAAACCTCACATAATTTCAGGATCAGGAAGTTCTGGAGAACTCCATTCCTTTTCTACCATATCGAATAAAAAATATTTGAATTTGTTGGTAAGGCTGGGATGCATCTCCTCAAGTTTATTTCCTTACTTCTTTCTTAGGGAAATTTCCATGAAATTTCCTCCTCCCCGTAACAATGAGCGAAATATGGACTATATAATATGGGACAAGTGTTTCGACTAACCTGAATACTGGCCTCTTTTGTTTCCAACTACTGATGAGTTACAGAGAAACTTCCTTGATCTAGATTAGATAAGGGATTTGGATTTAAACCTAGCCCCTATTGAGTCTTAATATTTTGATGATGTTGAATTCTTACAAGATTTAGATACACAATTGTGTAAATCCTCTGAGATCAACTCATCTTGAATGATTTCTTCTGCCTAGCGTAATATTACTTTTTGCAGTTTTGGACCAAAATAAGTTATCACGTTGAGCCCAAATTTCACAGAACACCTGGGCTAAGTACAGAAAAGGCCCAAGGCTGAATCAATTCAATCTTCACAGGTCAGTCTAAGCTGCGTAGATTGAACCAATAAACAAGTGAACAGACATTAACTTTTGATTCTGGAAATGCAGCCACATGGCTGCAGTGGCTCAGACCCAAAGTTGGAGACTGCTAGAGCATGCCTCCCTGTTTAGGTAGAGCAGACAGCTTGGACCAAAGCTAGCCCTCCCAGCCTGTGAAGGCAAGGTGGGGGGGCATTGCAGGGGAGGTGCAAAGCATCCTGGGATGCTGGGGGACTGTGAGGTAACTTGAACCTGGAGGGGATCTGGGACAGAAGTTCAATTAACTGATTTAACTTAAATAAGTTAAGTCTGATACTATATTGATCTTAATTTATCTTAAACTGGCTTAATCCATTTTGAAAGTGTTTTATATGCACTGAACTTCTCTTGTGTTACAGATTTGAACTGGTTTCTGATTACTTATACCAGTTTTTAACTTCTGTCCTTAGGTCTCCTGACATATTGGCATATCCAAACCAGAACCAGAAAAAATAGTTCTTTTCTATGTGTGGATTTGATGCAGAACCAAAAGCTTACTGGCGTATTTAAATGCAAGGATTTTAATCCAAGATTACCCAACCTGAACACCTAAAATTTGGGTACGGTTGGATATGAGGTTCTGGTTTTGGCCAGTCTCTGTTTTACACTATATATATATATATATATATATATATAAAAATAAAAAAATGAAGGAAACCCTCTAAAGCTCTACACCAAACCACTATGCCAACAAGCAAGATGTCAGAGAAAGGACTACACAGCAGAAGAAAGGGAAGAGCCAATAGTATTATGACCAAGGGTCCAGGGTTAAGGATGAGATCCGTTTTGCACATAAAGAAGGAATTCAAATGCTCTGTTTTGTAAAGAATACAGAATGTCATCTCTAAACTTACAGCACTTCTTAAGTGCAGAATGAACAGCACAATCTGTAGTTTGGGAATCCATGAGCAAAGTCCCCCTTATAATCTAGAATGATGTTTCTTACCTGTCAGACCCATTCCAGACACATTCAAATTTATCAAAGATGCAGTCATTCTCATAGAGAGAGCACAGCTTGCTTCGGAGGTAATCGTGAACCTGACAGCAAAAAAAGGACAGGATGAGAAACAATACCATGCTTTCTGGAGGTTTAGTGAATGCCTTAAGTCTAAAATGGAACAAAAAGAGGTGCCTGTTTCCTAGTACAGTGCCTTTAATACCAAATTGCTACTTATTAGCAGGGATCTGGGTTTTCCATTCGCCATGGAAAAAAATGCAAAAATATGCGTTTAAAAGAGAAAAATGTGAGAAATGGCAGGTTTCCTCTTGCAAGCTGGCAGAGATCCAGCCTTCAAGGGGCTGCTTGGTGCTGTGGGGAACGGAAGGAGGCAGGGGGCGTCATGCAGTTTTGTGAGCTGTGGGTCCTGGCCCTGGCCCTACAGCCCTGGCAGCTGGGGGCCCTCTCCAGCAGGGCAGAGGGGGCAGGAGACTGTGGGTTGTGAGTGAGGGGCACCAGCAGGGCTGGGGGGGTGCTGGGCTGTGGGTGGGGAGA
Organism: Gavialis gangeticus; assembly: GCF_001723915.1. NCBI lineage: Eukaryota > Metazoa > Chordata > Crocodylia > Gavialidae > Gavialis > Gavialis gangeticus. The sequence continues at coordinate 19,580,431 of NW_017729000.1, forward strand.
ATTTAATTTGAAAATTTGCTATTTTTAAACAGAGAAAACCAGGATCTCTGCTTAATAGTTTTGCATTTCAGCTACATGGTCCAGTGAGTTAAAAATGTGACTAGAGTTCCTGATGTGTAACTTATTAATCCATCCACAACCAAAGGCACTGATGCATATAGTGACTGACTTGCTGTGTTCTCTGAAATGGAGTTGGACAGAACTTTTAAATGCATTCATTCACACATTTTCAATCATTTTCCAGTTCCAGTGAATAAAAAATGAGTGCCATTTCAAATATAGCTTGAGCACCATATACTGATGATTTGGCAGTGCAGGGCCCCAAATAGTATATAAAGATGGATTTGTCTCAAAGAGCTTGGCACTAGACTGGCACAGGGTAGAGTAGGTCTGGGTTAAGGGCAGTTATCAGAACTCTGCTAACAAAACCTGCACTGCCCTTATGCAAAACACACCCCAAATGTAAACCTGCACATTCACCAATTCATCCAAAATTACAACTGGGATAAAAGCAATGTTTTATGTCATTATAAAGCTTATGTAGGAATTGTACTCCAATTTAAAATTGTAGGCAAAACTTTAGAGAGAGTAGGTGCAAATTCTTAGACACTGTTTTTATTTTGTACTCCTAAGTTTTATGCTCTTTAACCCTAACTTCTTCCTTGTGATAACTCAAGCACATCCCATCAAAAGGGGCAGTCTGAGTGTTTCCCCCTTTGTTCCCACATATGTCTAGTACAGTGCTCAACCTTTTTGTGTGTGGAGCCAGATGGGTAATGCCTGGTTGCTCTGCAGGCTGGATCCTGCTAGTGGACCTAATCCAGTACCAGGGGTGCGTGCGGTGGGGCCTAATTTGGCTGCACAGACGAGGGCTGTGTGGGGCAGCCCAGCCCCTATCCAGCCATGTGAGGAAAAGGGACTTGGCTTGGCTCAGCGGGGAAGAGGGGGCATGGCCCAGCTCTGATCCAGACTTGCATGGTGGGGGGGTCACGGTCTGACTTGTGGGAGGAAGGAGGCATGGCCCAGCCCCAAAACAGCCATGTAGGGGGAGCAGGCATGGCTTGGCCCTGTGGCAAGGAGGACAGGCAGGGGGGCAGCCTGGTTCTAATCCAGCCATGTGGGGAAAGAGGACTTAGCTCTGCCCTGATCTGGCCATATGGGGGGACAGTTGTGGCCTGGCTGACTTGTCATGCTGAGTTTGGGATTTTGGCAGCAGGGAGGGGTGGTATTAACTGCCACTGCTCACCTGCCACCAAATTTCCTGACTTATGGGGAGTCCCATGACCCATATTCCAAGGCTCCGCAGGCCAGAGGTTGAGCATCCCTGGTCTGGTATACAATCACCTCTGAGAAAGTAGTACCTGGTACGTCTCGATGGGTCTGTTCTCCATGTTCAGGTCCCATACTTTGACCGTGAGATAATCCCGGGTCATGATATACCTCCCGCTGTGACTGAATTTAACATCAGAAATTGAAGAGATGATTTCAGAAAAAAATGACCTGTTACTTGGGTCTTCAGGCTCTTCAAAAACTGCAGAACAGAAGGAAAAAAAAAATCATCAGCATAAAGCAAACAGTAGGTCAAATCAGTATCTTCTGAAGAGGAAAGGCTGGTCATGTAGCAATTGCACAGGGGAGCAAAAACCAGGAGAATACTTGATCATATACTTTATATAAGAGCATTTCTATACGAGCTCCTATATGATGATTTGGTATATTTTTAAAGTTACAGGAGTCTTGGAAGATAATGATTATCTGAAAGTCTAAAACAAGGGATTGCCGCTGTGAATCTGAACCCAGGTTTCTCTCATCCCGTGTCCTGCCTCTGCCAGTACCAGAGGTCTCAGAGAAAGATGCAAGAAATCTCAAAGTGAGGATATATGGAATAACCAGCTCTTACAGCACATTTTTTTCTAACTGATATTTATATCTGAGGGCTTAGCATTTTTAAAAAAGAGAGAGGGAGGAATGGGACTGCAACTTGAGCTGTACTCAGTTTTGTTTATAATATTTGCTAGGTGTCCTTCTACATTTGAGGCCAAGCCTGGAAAGTGTCTTGGACACTGAAGTCTTTATGTGAAGGTAAAACCCCATCAGAGGAGATGTGGTGGGGTTTTGTGGTGGGTGGGGGGAGCGGTTTTGTTTTTTCATTTTTTCAGTTTAATTCCTCCTCCCTATAATGAATAAGGAAACACTGGTATCAGCATTTGGATGTCCCCAAAAGACACATACTAAACAGTGAAGTCTAACACTAAAATGTAACGGGCAGCAAAACTATTGTGCTTTCATTTCTTCTGGAAATTTAAAATTACATACAACAATCTTATTTTCATTTCTCTAGCCTTACAGCTCTGTTCAAAGTGTCATAAAAATCACAATCTATAAAATATGAATTTCCTAAATTACGAGCTAGAATTACAAAACAGGCTGTCAGTGCACAGCAGGAATCAGTCCAAAGGTGAAGAACACTAGAATGGCAGGACTAAAGTCAGATTAGGCATAAGCAGTTATGACTCCAATTAAGTCACTGTGAATCGACCCAGTTATACTAGGACAGGATCTGATGGAAAACAAAGGCCTGCATTTAAAGGATATTATCCAATCCTATTAAAGCTGGCTTACTCTTAACAAATGCAGGAGACCAATAGATCAACCATCTAACAGTACCCCAAAAGATGCATCCCATTCCTGCTGTACATCCCATTCCTGTTCTCTGAAAATAAGCGGTGAGTTACTGGAAGTCAATGTAAATATTTTGTAGCTACTACAACACATGGTTTAATCTTGCTACTGTAAATAAATCATAGTTTGAACAGCTGATGGAGACCAATGAAACACTACAATTTATCTGTCGATTACATTGACAAATAAATGAATTTCCTGAATGCCATCAACTCAGCATGTGTTTACCTTTTCTTTAAAGCTACTTTTAGTCTTCATGATTGCATATGGATATTTGTCTGCAGAGTCAGAGAAACTAATGACTCAAGCCTGAGACATCCTCCTGACCCTTTCATTTCTAAAAAAACCCCCTCTGAATTGAGGATTATTAGCAGAGTGCCATGGGAAGGTTTGTTCTGCTGAGGCCTTTGCTACCTTTGTCTAGTGGATGTATACACTCCTGTGTATAGTTGTGTCAGTGCTGGATTGACATTCTCTTCACAAAAGCCTCTTCCGCTGCATCTGCTCTTCCATCCTGACCTGACTTGCATCTAGGGCAGGAGTCAGCAACTTGTGGCCCACGGAGCCTTTGGATCCAGCCCACAGGGGCTCTCCCTGTGTCAAGCTGCAGTCAGCTACCTGGAGGTCCAGTGGAGGGGGAGCTCTGTCTGTGCCCTGCCACAGCTGGACAGCACAGCTGCCTTTGGCAGAAGCACGGCTTTTGCTTCTTCATGCTGCAGCTGAGCAGAGTGGCGGGCAGAAATGCCTAGAGGTCACGGAGTCCTAATGCCTGCCTGTTTCCAACTGAGCTGCGTCATTCTGGCAATCCTCCCCCAACTCCACCCCCCCCCCCAGATGGAAAACACTGCTGACCCCGATCTAAAAAAATAAATGTCTGAAGTTGGTAGCTAGCCTGATTCTTCCACAAAGTAGAAAAAAACAGTGCCAGAGCCTGATTTATGGAACACCATATTGAGCACAAACATTTATTCAGTTCTATTATCCCCTATCTGAGCACTGCAGTGCAAGCTCTTGAATTCTGGAGTATGATACAGGTGGGGGGGAAGGAAGTGCCTGAAGTACCAAGATAAATGATCTCTCTACAAATCAGAAATGGCATCACTCACAGCAGGATCTAACTCTAGTTCTTTTAATCGCCAGCAGGAATTCTGCTGACCTGCAGGTTTTTTTAAATAAAAACAACAACAGAAAATAAAGATTCTGCTGGTCTGGGGAGAGCATCTAAATTCCACGACTTGTCTTCAGTGTAGTAATTATGGGTTTGCTCACAGCGGGTGGGCTGACTTTGGGGGAGGATTTTTTCCATCAAGTATGCATGTGTTCGAGTTTGTGTCAAGGCTGGCAATGTTAAGTCTCCAGTACAAGAGCAAGAAGAATTATTGCTGATACTGTAGGACTGGGAAATGTCAAATATTACATAGAAACAGAAAAAGCCCCAGAGTTATGTGGAGAAAAATAAGGATTAATGGCATTAATAAGATACACTAGCAAGAATGAGACAGTAGTGGTAAACAAGGCAGGTTTCTGACATTTGACTAGGAACAGTATACTTCATAGACTTTGGAGTCAAATACATTAGCTGAATGTCAATAACTACACCATTGCTTTTTACCAAACTTTAAAAAAATTACTAGAACGATTTATTATAAAGTTTATTTTTTCTGGTTTTTTTTAACTTGTCACTTGTCTTTTTTATACAAATCAATATTATGCCAACTTGAGCAATTGTGGGTGTCATGTATGAAGTTAGAGGTGTAGTCCTATGTATAACAGCCATCAGCAAGTAGTGGGAAAAGGCTTAGTAGCAACAAGGGAGAAAACACTATTCAGAACAGGATAGGAAAACTGGGCCTCTATTTGTCCTGTACTTCATAAACAGATTAGAGGAACAATACTTTATTTTCACAGATATATTCATTGCCTTCTGCCACAAAGTAACATCCATGTTGAAGAGTAGGAAAAGGGCACGTGGTGCATGCATAAGAGTAGGAAAAGGGCACGTGGTGCATGCATAAGGTGCATGTCCCATCCTAGAAAGGGTATGATATGGAGGTGGGCCTAATTTTGGAATTTCTTGCTCCAAGTGCACACAGGATGTTGATTTTTGCATGGGCTAAACTTTTATAGAAACCAGTTTCTGCAATGCCTGGCCATGCCACTTTTCACTTAGGCTTGAGAATCACTTTTGTCATAAATAGGAGAAGACCTTAGGCCTGAATGAAAACTGGATCCAAACACTGCAGCTTTAGCAGCACATCTCCCAGTAAGACCCTTTCTCTAGGCAGCTTCAAAACCAATGCTTGGATTGATGTGTAGTCATCAGTGAGATTAACAGCAACAGAGAGCTTTTCCTTACTCTTCTGTGTTTAATAATTAGCAATGCAGACCAGAAAATTGGAAATGCAGAAAACTGTGAATTGCACTGTTACCAAAGACCACATGAGGCCTCACCATTCAACTTAGTTTCATAATTTCTGTCTCCATGGTGTCATGGCAACAAGGTCCCTTAGGGCCTTCATCAGCATCTACTAATGGTCAATCATTCAGGCCTGTTCCAGGAGGGAGGAGTATATTTAGGCACAGGTTACCTCTGTGGCTGCGTAAGAAGCCCCACTAAGAACAAATCAATACCTAGAAAAAAAGTGTTAATAAAAGTGATTTAAACTCTGAAGGAGGTAGAATGATAGGAAATGCCAAGGTAGATCCTGTGTTATGAAATGAGCCCAGGGTGGCACAAAAGGTTTGTTTCCTTTTCCTTGCTAATTCTGCACAATTGTTAATTTTGAGCTTGAGGTCTTACCAAAGCCTATTATTCTGTGGAGTGGGCATTATTATATATTACATGGAGGGTTGAGGAAAAGAGATGATTAGTTTTTGAAGAGGCTCACACCAATTGTCAATACTGTAATTGTGCAACAGGGAAGCACTCTCCATCCCTGTGGCAATCAAAGGAAAATGACATGGATAAACCCTCTCTGGTAATGTTAGCACCTCACAGGCCTATGCCTTGAGCTTTTCTCTTATAAAGCTGGTTAATTCTATAATAAAGCAAGCAAGGCCCAGCCAAGGAAAAAGTAAGGTAAACAAACCTGATCTGGCTTTGTCACGCATGGCATAACGTGTATGTGAATACAACATCACTGAACGTATCAGTCCTCCTGTGTATTGTGGCATCATTTGCAACCTGCATCATGACTTGACATACACAAGAACACACCATAATAAATGTGGTTCAATACTATGTTGCTTAATTACCAGATGGAGAGGGATATTTAAGACCTTTGAATTTGAATTCACACAGGAAAAAGTGGGCAATAATCAATTTAACTTGTTGCTTCAAGTCACCTACCTGAATCTTACTTGGTTGGGTAAGTCATATAATGTAGTTATTGCCCACTGAGGTTTCAAAAGGGCATTACTGAGACTGTCTGCAGGTAACCAGCAGTGCACTGGTGTATTTGGCTGTTGTGTTTTCTCACAGGTCTATATTTAAACTATGTTAGAAACAGTCTCCTATAGAGCAAATTCTAACCTGGGGAATGGACACAGATAACACCAGGGGAGCATGCAAGGTGTCACCGTTGACAGGGTTGTGCTTGTATGCACATGCCTATGGTGTGCACAGTTATTATTCAGATTTCAGTAGCACCTACACTGGGACACACCATTGTAATCCTAGTAACTTGAGTACAGTCACTCCCAATTTACAGTGCATGAGAGAGGAAGGTCAGGCAAGGTAGGATGGGCTATGTGCCCTACCAGAACTTGGTGCAAATAGCTATTAAGCTGGAAGGCCTACCTTCTAACGTGAGCCAGACACTCACTGTGCTATCTCAGGCAAATCCTTTGACCTCTTTAGATCTCAATCAACTAATCTGTACAGCTAGGAAATAAACAGGACCCCAGGGAAAACCAGATGCCACAGTGGAGTAGACCGTCCATGGACAAGCTTTGTACCTGAAAGACTGTCTATCCCTCCCAACTATATAAGAGTCCAACAAGATATCACCCACAAAAATCCTCAGTAAGTTATCCACAAATAAGTTATCCCTCTGCTCCTTCCCTTCTTTCACAACCACAGCCAAAACTCAGTCTGTTCTTCTGACAGTTTTTCCAAGCACAACCTTAATTTTAAAGACAACAGACAAAGTTAATGCAACATAAGGAGACTCATTCTGCATTAAAAAACTTTGCAGTTTGCTCTTAAGCCTGAAAATAAACATTTGGGACAAATCCAGGTGTGCTCCGACTGTTGGAACAGGAACTCTGATGGTAGTTTTCCCTTCAGCTTCGGGTAAGTCACTTAACATTTCTATCTCATTTCCTCCATCTGTAAGAGGGGATAAACACCACTTACTTTCCTGTTTCAGTTAGGGTGCTGTAAGAATTAAAGAGGTAGCTTTGGCAATATGCTTGGAGGGCAAAATTCACTCATGTTGTTACTGTTGCAATGTAGAGTTAGCCATGATCATGTGAACCAAATTCATCTGCAAAGCAGGGTCACTGAAAAGTGTAAGGGTAAGCGTTTGGCCACTGTACTGTACTCTGGTGGCAGCTCTTTACATAGTGTGCAGTCTTGTCCCTTGTTATGGTCCTGAATGTGTTCCCAGCCAACTCTGCTTGTTACTGTGGTGGGGTAAAAGGTTTGTGTTCCCATGCCCTCCCCCTCCTCCTCCAAGAGCTGTAAAGGGAGCTCAGGGGCACCACAACTATGAATATACCAAACCCATGTGCAGAAATGTACAGTGCTCATTGCCCCTATTCCCTTCTCTCACATATTTAGAGAAATTTGACTCTGTAGCCTTCTCTGATCCTTGCTATACAAGAAACTTACTTAGGTACAGTCCATCAGTTTGCAAATCGTATCTCTACTCAGTGACACTCCACCAAGAGAAATAAAGCCATTACACTATATAACTCCTCCCTATACATGTCATGCTGATTTCTGTACTGCACACTTACATTCATTCATATTTAAAGGCAATGAGGTTTGCTAACTCTTTCACATTAACTATGTTTCACTTTGCTAACTCTGTGAAATGGGGGAAAGATTCATGGAACAAAGCTGCTTTTTTTGCTTGCAACAGCAGAAGTTCAGTTACCGTCCGCTACCTAGAAAGAAACTCCTCCCTGACGCTGTTTGGCAGATCCTTGGCCCAGCCTATGCCTGCTCAGCCAGGATATAGGGTAAGCAGACAGAATGGTCTCAAATTCTAATTGGTACCGATTAGCTCAGAAATTAAAGCCCCACATTCTTTCTGAAAAGCCACATGACACCAGGTGGCAGTGACTATTTTAGAAATCAGGTGTAATTAATAATGAAAAGAAATAAGACATCAGGTATGATGGTGGAATATTTTTTTTTCTTAGCTGGTAGCTTTGCTGTATTAGTGGTTGGAGGTGGGGGGGGGGCCTGGACCCCTTCCCCCACAGTCCCCCAGCCAGGCAGCGGTACATCACAGTGTCAGGGCTGCTGCGGTGAAAGAGACCCTGGACCTGTTCCCCACCAGCTGGGCAGCCCTCTTGGCCAGCCTGGGAGGTGCTGTGGAGCAAAAGGGATCTAGGCTCCTTGTCCCAACAGTAGCCCTGGCCCTGCGATGTGCCATTGCCTGGCCAGGGGAGCTGCAGGGGAAAGGAGTCTGGGCTCTGCGTCTCCCCAGCTGCCCCATCCAGGCTACAGCACGCCACAGGCCTGGGGCTGCTGCAGGGAGAGAGACCCTGTTTTCCCCAGCCTCCCCTTGCCGACTGGCTGCAGCTTACAGCTGGCCAGAGAGACAAAGTGGGGCTGGGATCAGAGGCTGTCACTAACTCAGGTCGGTGACAGCTGACGGGGTGCGGATATCACTGACCTGTCTGCCCAAGGCTAGAGAATGGCCCTGTGCAACACTGCCCGGGATGGCGGTGATCGTACTCTAAGTTAACCCTGGATGGGATTTGGCACAGACAGTTGATAAAGTGCTGTACCAGAAAGCGCTTTAGTTTAATACCTCTTCCATCAAGGGTTAACTTAGAGCAGGATCCACCATTTTTAAAGTGCTCTGAGAGCCATGAATGTCTGTGCAGTTATGACTTTAGAGAGCTTTCGGTGCACTTAAAGCATTATAGGTGTAACATCTGTATCTAGCCCATGTATTCTTGCAAAGCAAATCTACTTCAAGGCACAGCATCTCTGCTTTTAATGCAAATACATTCCTGCTTCTATCCCTAACTCAGTTATGTATGGTTAGGAGGGCAAAGCAAAATACCTCAGAGGTGACCAGAATGCTTGCAAACACATGCCAGCTAATGGAATAGTATGGCACTTTTATATACACATATGAGGCAGATTGAGATGCACTGTCTAGATCAGGATAGAAATCCACATCTAAAACTTCCACAAAATTCATCAGTGGTCAGATTTTCAGCTTAGTTCGCAGGGATGGGAGTTAATTGCAAAGATCAGGCATTTATACATGTGCTTTGGGAGTGGGGTGCTTTAATTAGAGTGGCTCAGAGAGCTGCTCTCATTTAAGAACCTGGAGCATCTTGTATATCAGCATCCCCATGCTTAAAAATGGCAGCAGGAGCACTTTATCTAAAGCTTGTCAAACAAGTTTCAAATAACACTGCCATTTTTAAGTGTGGGGGTGCTGATACACGAGATGCTGGAGGCTGCTGAAGTGCAGTAATTACCGATTAATCGAGTCTGCTGCGACTCATGTACAGGCGTCCATCATTTCCAGCTCTGAACTTCCAAATCATTATGGAGGCCTAGTGTGAAAAATATCTTCAAATACTGGGAAAGTCATGGATTCTTGATGAAATGACACATTCAGCTTTTTCTTTGACCTACATTTCCTTGGAGTCTTGTAAAACATTACCTATATTCTATACAAAATCTCCTGGGCTGGTCTGTGAAGTCACAAGATCAGTTACTCATTGCATCTTTCCAACCGGGCTAGAACTGAACAAGTTGGACATGTTCCACTACTGTTTCTCATGAAAGGAACTGTGACTTTTAGTGAGTAAACCAGGGGAGCCCCTGGATTCTGTTTCTACCACCAACTTGTATACCTCTGACCAAGTCACTTGATCTCTATATCTTAATGTATCTATCACACTGGTATTCCAAGGCTTAATTAATGTTTTTGGGCATGTCTACATGTGCAGATTAATGTGTATTAGCTTATTTTATTGTGCTTTAAAGCATCACTAAGACATGTTTTTTAATGATTGTGCATTGAAATAAGCTAATGTGCATTGTCACTTAAAAACCATGGGCTCTTACAGACGTGTGGGGAGCTGACTCCAACACATTGGAGTCGGAGCATAGAAATTAATGTGCTGCAGCAGCTTTCAGCGTTACATGCGTCAGGGTCCTTGTGCGCCCCTGCGCTGAAAAAATGGCAGGACACTTTGAAATAAAACACGTTCAATGAGCTTTAATTCAAATCACCCTGCTGCCATCTGTTCAGTGCAGGGATGCTGATACACATGACATGTGGGCACTTTTAATTAGCATGGCTCACTAATTAAAGCATCCAGCACCACGTCCCGGACCACATGTAAAAATGTTCCATGCTCTACTTAATGTGCATTCAGACAGGCTAATGTGTGTTTCCCTAGAACCTCACAATGCAGGTACTAGATTTAATGTTCATTAACTAAAGCACATTAATGCATGTGTAGATGCACCTTTAGTGCCTTTTGAAACCACTGGATAGTAGGTTTTATATAAATGAAAAGTATTATGCTCTTCTTTATAATCTAGTGTATCAATCGCAGCGTTGCTGGAAGTGACATGCAAATAGTGGAGCTTAAGGCTTAACAGAGCATCAAATACAAAGGCCAAGCACATTTTAATAATAGAAGTACCTATGTAAAAGCTGATTCCAGGCAGCAAGCTGCCATGCCACAAACATATATGCAAGGTTAATAGACATGATTTAGATGTGCAGTGATATCTTCTGCACTTTGATTAAACACTGGCGGTCATTAAATATCTCCTTTAGAGAATTCATCTTCAAAAGCCAACGTTGCTTTTCATTTTGAACTTTGATGAACTGTCCCCATTCCAAATCACACATCGGCTGAACTGCAATTGACTGAAGGCCGATGCTTCTGAAGGATAGAGGAAAATCAATATGAAATGTCAAGGGAGAGGTCAAATTGAACTTGTTTTTGCTGTTGGTTTGTATGTTCACCGCAGACTAAAAGGACATACCAGTAGCTGAACAAAGGGAAATACCAAATACAGGTTTCTGACACTGAAAATGTCAGGAAAATGTATTTTGTTTGCTGCTTAATTGTATTATGAATCTCAGCTGAGAGTTGTTGCTGCTGAGTAGCAAGAAACTGGAAAGAAACTGTGGAACTTAGGGAAAAACTGCCGTTCAAAATCTTAATCTTTCCATATGGAAATAGACAGTGTTCCTCCTAATCTACTTTGCTTTTAACCTAGCAATACTGTGTGGATGTCAAGCTATAATTACACTCTTGGAAGATCAAAAGCATTTGTCTGTGCCTCATTTCCCATTAGCTCAAGGAGATAAGAACCTGAAATGAGATGAGGAAGTGCTGCCTAGATCTAGATTATTAGCGTTAGGATTCAGTAGTGCCAAATTTGTTCTTGCAATATTGCAACATCATGCATGCTGGATATCTTATATGTAATTCTTGTAAGGTATGGACCTAAAATCTCCAAAGATGGGTTGGCTGTTCTGATTTGGAACAGGATCTATATTACAGGAAAATAGGTCCCTTCAGATATGGAACCAATCCATAGAGACAGCTGGTTTAAAACTGGATTTTCAAAGAGGTTTGGATTCCAAGTTCTAACTGGAGCCCACCTGTAATATGCTTGTATTTCACTAGTAACACTTAGGTCTTATCCTATTTTATGTTATCTTCTAAAAGTAATAATCTGTAACACAAGTGTTGCTGGGTTCAGATAACCTCTTGCAAGTATTTCATGAACAATCAGAACAACCATTGGGCTATGTGAACAAAAAGGACTAATGCGTAAATCTAAGGTGCTCTGCGAAGTGGTAAATTCTACTCACAAGTAACTGTGTAGGAAAATATGGTGGATATTATGAATTTTCCAATAGCATGCATAATACCATGGGACATCAATTCTACTGAAAGAAGAAATGTAACCAAGCTGGGTTAGAGCAGGTAGTGCCACAGGAAGCAAGTTCCATTTGAACAGCCACCATATGCTAGCCTGTAGGACTTCTCTTCAATATTTCTTCAGAAGCACCCCTGGCACTGCAGTACTTGCTGAATCCTATGCTAGTCATGTATACTTTGCCATGTTATACTTGAACCTAAGATTCAAGCCTAGTTTTTTTGGGGAGGGGTATCACAGGTGGAGAATCACGTCTTGAAATCTCTCTGAATCCTGTTAATAAAAAAGATGGCACCACATCTTGGTTCTATAACATATAATAAAGATTAGAAAAGTATGAAAAATATACTTGGAAAGATTCTTGTGAAAAAACTATGCCAACCAGTTTCATAAATGCTTGTGACCTCCTATATTTTCATGTTTGCAAACATCCCATTTAGCAAACTTTTAATTGCAGAATTAGTGATGGAAAGCAAAAAAAGGCAAAAACATTCTTGACAGTAGCCAGATAATACTTGGAGAGCATTTGCACCAGAAGTGCTTTCCTGGCCATTTTGGAATGCACTTTGCATAAACAGCAGTAATGAAAAACTGCTGACACTTGCAGAGAACCACAGCTGGAATTGGGCAAGAGAAAACCATGCAGCTTAAGTGACTGCTCATATGGCAGGCCTAACAAACCCTGGTATGCATTATATCTTGCTGTCCTTGTCTTAACTGTAACCTTTTTTGGTCAAGGCTCATATTTTTTAGTCTACATTCAATGTATTATGCCTCTTATGGTGGGATCCTGGCCTCCAAGCAGTATCACTACACAAATGACAATACTTATAATAACCCATCTGTGAACCAACTATTGGATATATCTGTTTCTCACAAATTATTCATTGAATGGTTGTGAACAAATCCCTTCTTAATAGTCACTTCCTGCTTGTAAATGATCAATGAAGAGAAAGAAGTGGGACAAATTAGCTGGATACATCATTGGCAACTCATAATTTGGTCAGCTGTAGTGAAGGTGAAATAAGGATGAGATATATAAATCCTTATGCCTCAGGGCATAATTACCCCAAAAAAGGTTAGGAACCAATTTTATACCTGGTCTGCATGTTCCAAGTTGTCCACTAAAAGGTTTTTCCCCCAACTTCTGAATTTTCAGCCACTTTCAGTGACAGGATATTGGACTAGTTGGACAAGTGGTCTGAACCAGTATAGCAATTCCTATATTCCTTGGTAAATGGGTTTTCTAGTCATCACATGATAATTTTGATGCTCCAATATAAAATTTTCACAAATAGCTTCTTACAACCTATTATCCATACCCTTACTAGTGCCCAGATATGCAGCACTGGATTCCACTGGGTGCATCTACACATGTAGTTTACCATGAAGTGCACTAATTAGCTCCACAGTAAAGCATCACTATCTATACATGCACCATTATTATGGCGCAGTAAAATAAGTCACTCTGGCATAAGATAGCCCAAATTGCTGCTGTGCCCAGGAGCTGTTTACTCTGGCATAAATTGCTCTGGAGTTTATAGCTTTGCATGTGTAGATGCACCCAGTAAAGTTATCTTCCTGCTCACAGGCCTACCAAGGACTTGCGTGATGCTGGAGCAAGATGATCCAATGTTGGAGTGAAATCTGGATTTTATTTTTTCTAGTCCATTTATCAACCATGACAAAAAAACCCACTCATTAGAGAGGTAAAGAAAGATGAAAGTGTTGCATGGACCAATGAAATAGTCATACCTGATTTTTGACTAATGAAAAACAATATCAGAATATAGGCAGACCTGACCTTGAGCCTGTATAGGAATGCTCCTGGATTTTTGGAAGGCACATAAGAATCTGAGTTCTGCAATTTAATTTTGTATTTTGTAATGATCTAAGACAGCGGTGTCAAACTCATCAGGCCAGAAGTATGGTGTGGGACCAGTCCGCAGGCCAGAAGAATGGTGCAGGGCCAGCCTCAGAGGCTGGATCATGCCTATGGAGCCCCCATCCTTCCCCCATTTCAGATGCAGTGCACAGTGCCCACTCCAGCCAGTTCAGGACCTGGTAGGAAGAGGCCCAGCATCCTGGGGCTTGGCTGCTACTGCAAGAACAGGTTGCAGTGCTGGGCTTCTTCCCATGGTGCTGCTGGGGCTCCAGCATTATGGGTCATGCTTGTGTGCTTGGCTGCAGCCATGGAAACAAGCTGCAATGCCAAGTTTCTTCCTGCAATGGTGCTGGGACTAGTGCCATGGCTCTCATCGGATTGGCTGCCAACTGCAGGCAAAAGCACCCAGGCAAAGCAATGGCCTGGAGTCCCAGCAGCACCACAGGAAATAGGCATTATGGAAGCTTGGTTGCCACCCCAGAAACAAGCTGCAAGACTGCTGGCGCTCCAGCACCCTGGGTCCTTCCCAGGCACTTGGCTGCTGCTGGGGGAAAGCCCTTATCAAGACTGTGGGCTGGATGACTCAGCTCTGCAGTCCAGATGTGGCCCACAGGCAGTATGTTTGACCTGTCTGATTTAAGACAAAACCCCCACATGCAAACGCTTCCCAGCAAAACTCCAGTCGGAATCTTAAGGGCTGATCTTGTATAGAACCATCTGATTCATATTTATCCAAATTTCAATTCCCTTTGTTGGGTTTTGTTTGATTTTCTTTTCTTTTTTTTTTTTCCATAATGAGCTTTAGGTGACTCTGACTCTCAAGCTTTGTATGCAGTTGAGATTGAATCCTGTAATCAGATTTCTCCTTTCTTGATTCACATCCCATCACTAAACACCTCCATTCCTCAGCCCTGGTGAAGTGCAGAAGTACTCACATTTGGAGTGTCTGTCACACAAGGCAGATGCCCGCATGTCACACAGTCTTATTGTTCCTTTGCTGCTGCTGTAGACAAAGGTGTTGCAGTGGTGCGGATGGAATTCTGCTGCTGTGATCACCTCCGTTAGCTCCTCCATGTTGGCTGGCTTTATATCAACAATATCTGACACAGGCAAGTCAAGGAAAAGCAAACAGCATGGACAAGTACTCTCAACATGCAGCCCTAGTGGTTATTAATCACCTCTGGCTTTCGTTATCATGCAGTGCTTAACTGGGTCACTTTGCTTTGGAAAGCAATTTTTCAGCTGCCCTGGTTTGTACTGGTGAGTACAAAGGCAATGTTCAAAACTCTTCTGTTCTTAATCCTGAGCAATAAGGTTCTGCATCAGGATCTCTTATCAAAGCCCTGTGTTCTAGCTCTCTAGGGGATATTCAGATGTCCAAGCTATTCAACGAGGCAGATCCCTTTAAACAGTTGAGGTAAAATCCTAACTCCATGCAAGTCAATGGCAAAACTTCCAAATTTCATCTTGGGTGCTTAAAGCGACTTGTATTCACATCCATCATCAGGAACTTACCTGGTCCTTGCACTAGCCATTCTTAGATGTCTGTTTTTGCAGACTGTATACAAATAAGCAGCCCTTTACATAGCTAACAGAACAGTATCGTTCATATGAGAATCCCTATTTTTGTGGGTTTCACAAAGCCCTTTTTAGATAGCAAAACAGAGGTTTAGAGAGGTGAGGTGACAAGGCCAGGGTAGAACCCAGATCAGCACTGATCTAACCTGTGGAACATGCTGCCTCTGCATTGTCAGGCAAGAAGCACTTTGACTGCTTGGATGAGTAGCGTGCCCTCCTTACGTTGTCACCATTTACCAGCTATTCTGAGTTGTGTGTGTTCTGTAGTGTGTATTGTTGTACATACGGTACCTGCTGATGGCTTTTCACATAAGCTGCTTGGGGCAAGGACTCGGTTGTTTTGGCTGGCACATTTTAGTGTTGTATGCCTTGATGACAGCATATGAATTAAATGATTCATACACGGTCAAAATTTACCAGTGCTTGCATTTCCCAGTCCTCTGACAAGTATTCAGAAGGCAATGAGAAACCACTGTCCAAAAGCCCTACTCTCAAGAGATGCATGCTATTCCTGAATATAGCAGACAGGGAACTATGGCTGGGATTTTCAAAATAGCCTAAGGGAGTCAGATGACCAAATCTCTTTGAAATTCAGCAGAATTAGGGCACCAAATTCTTTTAGCTTTCTTTAAAAATCTCAGACTATATCTCTTTGTTGAATTTAATCTGAACAATGGTATTGAGAGATGTCAAATTTCACTTCCCATAGTTTGAGTGAGATCAGTGTTAACATACAGACCAAAATAAACTAACGTGCTCAAGAAAATCCCATCTTTTGTCACAGTATCTATTTACCTAGCAACCGCAGCTGCTTGTAACACACAGCTTAGTACCCTCTTTGTCCAAAGAATCACAAGACTCCACTCTTGACAAATTTGCCATGGGCCAGAATAAATATCTTTTATTACAGTCACTGGAAAATAACCCCATGTGAAATAACAATGGAACAACTCCTCTCCCACCCCCACCCGCACAAAAAAACAACACAAAACAACAAACACAACAGGCCATTGATGCCTTTGTAACAGGAACATTTTTCAAGTGCAGGTTCAAAAAAAAATCCTGGATTGAAAACAAAGTCATCCTGAGATTTAGGTTGACATTAAAAAAATTAGTTAGACCTGCAAGCATAAGGGAGCCAGAAAGGACCCATGTCTGCACAAATTCCTAGTGGTAGATATGAACTTTTGATTGTGTCTAGCAGTCCAGCCCTAACACAGTGCTAGTGGTCATGGGTGGTAGGAAGGTTTAGATTTCCCAGTCCTATCAGAACACCCTGCATGGGACAATTTACTGACTGTACATGGGGAAAAGACAGCACCATTACTTTCATCACACCATGGAGAGCAAATTAAGGTCCTGCTGTTCACAGCAATTTCCAGAGAAAGGGAGGAGCTGGGGGGAAAATCTGAACTTCTCAGTCCTGTGGGGATAGCTTAACTGACAGCAAGAGAAGTCCTTTCCCCACTGCAGTACAGGGTGGCGGTGCGAAAGAGAGGATATCTTTGCCTGCAGATGAGAAAATGATGTAGTTGGGTAAAGCTATATACAGTCATACACAGTGCCCAGCTCTTAGCTCTGCTGGTGCATCAGTTCTGCCCTTCAGTTCCTCACCTCTTCGTATGCTTTTTGGCATGAAGGAGGGTTTGTGTTCAAAGGGCATTCTGAGCTCATCTACAGACTTCTTGTGTTGCTATTATTTGCATTTTGAGTAGCATGGGGACATTTCTTAATCGTTGTGCCTCAGTTTCCTCCCCTGTAAAATAAAAACACCTTGTTTTTAGCCAGAGTGGCTCATGTATGCATCTCACTGTACTTCACAAAGGCAAACAGCTTTATTTTCATGCTGCAGATAGGGCTACTGAGGCAGAGATGTAGTAGAGGTGTGAGGTAAGTTGCCCACAGTCCCTCTGTATGTCAGCTATAGAGTTTGTAACGTAGCTCAAACCAGCATCCTACCTACTATACTACATTGCAGTACAGGGCTAGTAACACTTACTTGGCTTCCTCACAGACTGCTCTGAGGGTAGATTTATTAACATCTGTAATGCACCTTGATAGTCTAAAATGAAAAGTGATAGAGAAATGCATCGTGTTATTACACCTCTGGACCCTCACACAACTTTGCCAACATCTCTCAGTTCTGACCTGCAGTAAAAACTTGCTATTACAGCTTTGGGCCTTTGCCAAGCAGAGACTTCAAATCATGTCAAATTGTGCAATGGTTTTGCAGTGTGCACACAATCAGAACTGGAACAAAGCCCCCAAACTCATTTTTACTTGCAACTTAAGTAAGACTTGAGCTTAGGTCTCCAGACATCAAAGGCCTGCTATTACCTCTGAAGGTTTTTAAACCTAATTAAACTGCAGTGCACTTTGCTGAGCAGGAGCTTTTCACATGATGCATCTGTCTTTTCTTTTAACTAATGAACAATTTCTACATTCTTTAAGAACTTGCATTAAGTTCTCAATGGTATCTCCAACAGGCAATATTTACTGAGAAATCAGCTTTACTAAAAGAATTGTTTTAAAATGCTTGGGGCCAAACTGAAATCCATGGAGGCTGGGCCAGGCCATGCCTACAGGATAAACTTACTGTGCTCCTAAGCCGTGTCCTCACGTACCTCCTAGACTGCCATGTTTGCATGGTGCTTTGGGTGAGCTTGCTAGCACTTCTGAGTGACTGTGACAGTTAGAAATCTTATGGCACTGTTAGGACATGGCTGGACCATGGAGGTTTAGGAGGCAGTCTGCTCAGACCACCATGACATGCTTGAGGATACCGCTCTGTAGTCTGGGAAATTTATCACATAGATATGGCTTGAAAAAAGTCTGACCCTTGAAATCTGCAGGCAAGCAAAATATTACAGAGTGGTGTAAGGGACAGAGGAGACTGGCAAAGCCAGCAAGAACCTCAGTTTGCACAAAATCAAAATAATAATCTGAAGTCATTGGTCCAGACTCTGATTTCAGTTAAGGTAGTGTAAATTAATTGGGAAATGCAATAGTTTCATAGTTATTAGGGTCGGAACCTATTAGATCATTGAGTCCGACCCCCTGCCCTAGGCAGGAAAGAGTGCTGGGGTCAGATGGCCCCAGCCAGGCGTCTGTCCAATCTCCTTTTGAATATTTCTAAGAAAGGGGACAACACCACCTCAATTATGACTCCGAGGTCCCTTTCGGCAGCTGTGCTGCTTAGAATGGTCCCTCCCAGTCTATAGGAGTGCTGATGATTCTTGCCCCCCAGGTGCAGACTTCCTTAGAATTGTCTACTAATCTAGAAAATATTCTCTATTATAAATGACATCTGACAAAATACCTTTTTGCTTATGTAAGCTCATGCCTCCTTGCACCAGTTAGCACCTAAGGTGCCACCGTGCTCTACCTTTTGCCTGACTAACATGGCTAACTGCCTCCATTATAAATAGCTGTCTATAAAATGTCTCTGGTCCTTAAGGCTACTTTTGTGTTCCACGTTCCTGGGATATCCCCACTGAAGCTAGAGGATACATTAAGGAACATAGACAGAACTGCATAATGCAGAACTGAGCCTTCAACTCAGTGTAAAAATCCCATTAATAAGAAATTTATGACATCTGTAAACTATGCAATGAGGCACGTCCCTTCAAACAGTGAAGGTAAAATCCTAACTCCATGGAAGTCACTAGCAAAACTTCCAAATTTCATTTTGGGTGCTTAAAGCAACTTATTTTCACATCCAGCATTAGGCAATTACTTGGTGTTTGCTTGAAAAAACAAAACAAAACAGTAGTTAAGTTAAAAAAAAGGAAATTAGTTATAACAAGTACCAGCTCATATGCCATAGCAGGAAAATACATTCGCCTGTGGACTCAACTTCAAATGTACAAGTTAGAGTTAAGGGGGAAGATGTGGGCTGAGCTGCAGTTGCATCAGAGTTTTTCAAATAATAATCTAAGGCCACAAAACATCATTCTTTAGGGAGCTGGTTTTAAGTGAGAAAAAAGCAAATGCCCTACCCTGCCCCCCAATATTGCAGTTGCTCTTCTCTCCTCTCCTAGAAGTGTCAGCTCCATGACTAAGCACTATCTCTGAAGATGATTTCAGAAATAAGGACGTGAAGCTAACTAGACGTCCACGCATCCAAAACACTGTGATCAGGGAGAATGCTGGGAAGCTGCTTTCAGGGGGACTGGATAGGATTTGTCAAATGCTGACATGTATAAATGCTCCCTGATGTATCAGAAGGACTCCTTCATTTATGATATGCCAGTTTGACATATCTAAGTTCATACAATCCCCTGGCAGAAGGCTTGGGAACACAACAGAGCAGCAGTATGCCTTCTGCTGATGTCCTAAGCCCCAGATTTCCTCAGGAACTTAAACTGAAGTCCAGGTGGGTTGTGACCATGACTTTCCTCATAGCACTTTTATCAACAGTAGTTATCAGCACTAGTATCTTGACAAAATTCAGATGAGAAGGAAGTAGATAGTTGTCCATCTAAAGTCCTGATGTTCTGACTGAATATGGACTTCTTCACACTCTTTCCTGGTCAGGCCACAGCTGGAGTACTGCGTCCGGTTCTGGGCACCGCACTTCAGAAGGGATGTGGACAGCATGGAGAGGGTCCAGAGGAGGGCCTCCCACATGGTCAGGGGACAGCAGGGCAGGCTCTACGAGGAGAGGCTACGGGACCTGAACTTGTTCAGCCTCCACAAGAGAAGGCTGAGGGGGGGCCTGGTGGCAGTCTATAAACTTACTAGGGGGGACCAGTGGGGTTTGGGAGAGACCTTGTTCCCCCAAGCGCCTCCTGGAGTAACAAGGAATAACAGCCACAAGTTGTTAGAGAATAGGTTTAGACTAGACATTAGAAGGCACTAACTACTTCACAGTCAGGGCAGCTAGGACCTGGAACCAACTTCCAAGGGAAGTGGTGATAGCTCCAACCCTGGGGGTCTTTAAGAGGAGGCTCAACGTTTACCTGGCTGGGGTCATTTGAGCCAGGTTTTCTCTCCTGCCCAGGGAAGGGGGTCAGACTAGAAGATCTAAAAGGTCCCTTCCGACCCTACCAACTACAAATCTATGAAACAACTGTGGACAGTTACAGCCTGCTGTTCAAATACCACCACCATCCACTCCAGGGTGGCTGCATTTCTATGGTTTCTGGATTGCTCCCCTGCTGGAAAGAAGTTTACTGAGTGCTTTAGCGATTTCTTAGTGGAAAACACCATCTAAACATCAGTGATTATTAATGCCCCCATTGTTTATTATTCCCGATGTGGCTGTTATAAGGGTGACTGGCACATTCTCATTTATGTGACTGTGACTGGCAGGCTGTCACACCTCTGCAATCTATAATGGAAACCACACTATTCATATTTTTCTCTCCTTGTTTACCACAAGGCATCCATCTCCTAAATCACCTAAAGAAATTCCCCTCCTCCTCTTAGACCCTGCAGGCAAAATTCAACAACATGTCACCCAAGCTGGAACACATCAACTTGTAATGATGCGCAGCTGAGCTGTGTTCAATCTTTTGGCTCTTGGAATTGGAAGATTCGGTATAATGGGTAAAGAAAAAAAAATTAAAAAAGAAGGCATAAGACAAAGCTTATCAGTGCCAACACTCTAGCTGCTATGGTAACATATTTGCATCCGCAACAAGAGCAACAGAAATAGAAAGGGAAAGGAAAAGTTTCAGCAGTCATGATCTAGTTTTTCTTCGCAAAGATTTTAAACACTAGCCAGACTGGAATACTCAAATTATAAGTTATAACCATAATACACCATGAATAGTAAAGCCTGATACTTACGTAGCAGCTTTCTCCAAAAATCTCATAGCATTTTAAAGGCTGTAAAGACCAGAAATACCACCCCACAGCACTGACCTATGCATGCGAGTTCGGAAGGCAAGTCATTATGGAAGTTGCATTACCTTTTCTCACCACTAAACCTGATGCATACTAGCATGGGGCAGCTTGTGGGTGAAGTTTTGCCCTATTTTCCTGTTGATCCATGGCTGCCACCGCGTTTTCCATCTGTTGTGATTTGTGGATGGTTGGGTTGTATTGGCCCTCTCTCACTAATTACTTGCTTTGGTGGGCTTTGCTCAGGAATCCCAGTTACCACAAAGGCTGGCCCTCTGTGGTTCTCAGATTTGCCCATCTGATCCTAACCCTGACCCTACTCGTTAGTCTTCTTTCCCCCACTTAACTGTCCTTTCTACCTTTGTGGCCACTTCCCTGTCCCCTCACTGTCATTCCTGTGGCTTATTCCTTTTGGAAGGATTCCAAATCACTTAAGAAAACAATAGAAATCATATCTAAGGCATAGCACCAGTCAGAACATGAGTTAGTGTGTAAGGAAACACAGCTTTGATGCATGTGTTTTATAGGACCAAACCCTGAACTCCTTACTCCGTGCATGATCAGCCCCACACTGCTAGAGTTCCCACTGAAGCAAAGAACGTGTCTGCTTTTGGAAGTCTCTTTACTGGGAAACATCTCAGAATATAAACCTAGCTTTATTCATGGTATGTTGCAAGATACACTTATTCCATTTAGCTGTTAATCTTCTTGCTGTGTTCCTGCTTTAGTGACTGCAAGTAAGCACCTACTGACAGGAAACAGGGTAATCAGCAGTAATAAAAATAGAACTAAAATAATTAAGAGCACGTGGTAGATTAAAAGCATAAATCCTGAATACTTTTCCCAACTTTTAGTTAGTCCTTCAGGCAAAACATCCATGACTTCATTTGGAAATTTTGCCAGAATAAGTAAAGAATCCCTGCGTAAAGATGTCAGTACTTGATTTATTTACATGCAGTCAGGAACAAATAGCATAATATTTGATTACTGGTTAAATAAGAAAAAAATTCTAATTCAAATGTCAGAATATCAAATACAAACCCTCTTTAAAAAAGATGCAAGCTCAAGATTCAGATGAGCCTCGGTTCTGCATGAACCTCTTCTGATTAGACAATGATTCCACCAGTTGCATGAATCAAAGGATACTAAAACTTTGATTGGTGATTTCAAAGTTCCATAAGTTTATCCTCAGGTCATCAGCTGACATGTAGGTTTCATAGTCACTATTTACGGATATGGAGTTGATGTGATATGTGTGTGCATTGGCAAACACTCTTCTGGGGGTGGCCTCCACCATTAGATCCATGGGCCTCAGCACAGGTACCTGGCAAGGCAAGGGAAAAAAAGGAAAAACAGGGTGTTAAGATTTAAAAAAAAAATCTCAGAATTAAAGAGTTCATTGCAACGTGCATATCAATGTACTCAGGCCCCTATAAACAAATGAAAGCCCAGTTTAGTTCATTTAAAGCGCTGGCCACGTATAGGGGACATGACATGAATTAGCTTTTGCCTCAGGCTCAAGGCTTGAATCTGACCTAGATCAGTACAGTTTCACAGCAGTAGTTCGTCCTGTGACTGTTTGATGCACTGTGTAAAATAGGTCGGTGGTCTTAGTCCAGTTCTCATTTGATAGTTGCATGTATCGCTAACATCACCATCTCAGCTGATACTCACTAACCCTTTGCTGGCAGTTTTTAGTCCCAATGGATTTGATCGTGCCCTACAAATTAATTCAGACCTCAGTAATTTTATAAGTTAGTATACATATTGCAGCCAGGACACTGAGCAGTAGAAAGTAAACCAAATGTAGAAATTCTTTATTTTCAGAAAGCAGAAATTGGTCGGGTCAGGTTTGAGTAATCCAATAAAAAAGACCTACTACCCTTTATCCCACTGCCACTCTGGCCAGGAGTCCCTCTTTGGCTTCTCATACAATTTCTGCCTCAGTTTTCCTATTTACTAAAAAAGAGACAATATTGATTTAATTCACAGGGCTCTTGTAATAAGACATTAAAAGGTTCTGATTTATGAGGGCATTTCAGAACTAACGGCAATTGCAAAATAAAACTATTTTGTGGGCAGTGATCATTTACTGGACCACATCACTTTTCTACATATAGTTGTAATCAATGGGTGCATTCAACAGTGCTGTTATCAGCGTTCATTGCTGTTGTGTACTTTTCTACTTTGTCGCAGACATACAGCCATTTTGTTCTTAGTTTCTGAAACACCCTAGAGAAAACAAAAGAAAAGCCTGCTCTTTTTCAGAACTAACTGCTATACTGCATTACTCTGAACAGCCTATTTAAGGCTATGCAGTAAGACCCTTTTGTCAGATCTACACGAATGGAGTCCTGTGTCCACATCCAGGTTCATATACCAGAATGGTATTTTAGAGATAAATGTTTATACTTGGGTTTACATTGAATGTCCTAAATGCAAGCACCGTTTATTCGTGTTAAATCCAAATATGTAAAAAGCCAAAAAAGAGAGAACATGACTATAGTTTTCTCAATCACTTCCATTCAGCAATTTCTTTACTGTCTGCTATCAAGCCAATGATTTTTAACAGGGACACCTCAGTCAGTATTGATTTTTATCTCTTCATATTAAAAAAATGGAATTCGAGACAATAAGAGAGAAAAACATAGAAACTATAAAGTAGAAGATGATACAGGAAAAAAGAAACTGTGACATGCAGTTTTTCTTTTACATTTATCAACTGGACCTCATGCAAGTCATCAGTGAATGAACTGATGCAGTCAAAAACTGTATGCAAAGAAAAGCATAAGTAATATTATCAGCCACAACACTCTTAAGGCAACTTAATACAGTAGAAAGGTGTTAGCCTATGCTTCCTTTTGCCAATAAACTGTTCCCTCAAGCTACTTCGTTACTGTGTGTATTAGCTGTATACTGCCCAAAGAGATTTCACATGGCTGCTGAGGTGGGGATGGGGGTATGACTGCCAGGATCAAGTGACACTAGAACATAGGAACTGCCAGCTCAGAGCCTGAGCTTAATGTGATGAGCCTGCTTTCTAATTCAGCCTGACATATTCAATGATGCATCATTTGCTGTTGAAGGACTTTGCTCAGCCATCTGGGGACATGGTCTAGCATTTTGCTCAGAGACTGCAGGAAGCAGGCTGTCATTCAGACTGTCAGAAACATGATGGCTTGCATAGGTGAAGGGTTCAAGTGTTACACCAGGACTTTCTAGAAACAAAATAAATACCAGCATGTAAAGGTTTTGGTATAAGATTTAATTCACCATAATTCTGATATGCAATAAAGCTATTTCTAGATTGTTATACTACATTCTCTAACCCCATCTTCATTGACATCTCCAAAGCCCATGCTAATGTCTGCAACAATTGGTGCTGGTAGAACAAACAAATCTGTTTAAGCATAGTGGTTATTCTCTACAGCTCCAAATGTGGACTGAGTTACTCAATGTAATTAACTTATTTGTATAGAAAAGCTTTCTGTAAACAAATTAGTTTTCGTGAGAGAAGGTGCTTACTAATGGTACAGTTAACATTTGTCTTCAACTAATACAAGTCTCTACTGCAAGCTGGTTGTCTGTCTACCCTGGATCCCAGTTTATGTTCAAAGCCAATGAAAATTACGCTGGCATAAAGGTGTGGTATGTCCAGTCTTTTTTCTACTCCCCTTAAGCTGCCAGAGTCCGGCAATGGTGATATCTAGTATTTGCTCTCCTCCTTCCTCTGCAGTGCAATAGACAACCAAAGTGAGTGGGGTTCTTGGGGCTCCAACAGGGGTAGCAGCAGGTGATAGCAAGATAGGATATACCTCTCTCATCGCAACAAAGCAATTCAACCACGTTGCTTTAAAAATTACACGTGGCTCAAGAAACACAATCCAAACCAAATACATATATTTTTCTTAATACAGTTGTATTTATGGGCCACAGCTCTGATGCTGTTGTTATAGGCAGCTATGCTTAGAAAGGGAAGGGGGGAAAGAGATAGAAACAAACAACCATTGGAGGTAGGAACATTTGTATGTGTTCAGAGATTCCCAAAGAAAAGAAATGCAGGTGATTTCATCAAACAGTCCCATTTTCTTGCTCATTTTGACTGCAGAGCATTTAAGTTACTTGGAATTTGTACTGAGAATATTTAGCACAAGGGGAAAAGGTTTTTTTTCTCTTTTCATCATCACTTGCGTTCATATATTCCTCTGAAAACAAAAGCTTGATTCCTTTCATTATCATACAGAGATGAAGCAATGAAAAGAAGATCCTTGGATTTTGTGAAAATGAAAGCAATTCTAGTTCTCCTGTAGAAAGGAGGTCAGGGAAGGAAGCAAACCATTTGGCTTGGGAAGCCTAAGTAAAAGAAGTCAATCGTTAAGTAAAAAATGACTTCTGCCTGTAGTCTGTCCCCTGGCCAGTACTGGTTTGTTCTCTGCTATATATTTTCCAGTCCTCCATCTAGTCAAGGTTTAAAAGGTCTCAAGCTACATAGCTGCAGATGCTTCCCTTGGGAGACTATTCCAGTTTCACAGACCTCCTCATTACAATTCTGCTTAACATACAACAAATGGAGACAAAAAAACCCCTATGGTCTATTGTATTACTACTACAAACTACCTTGCATACTCCAAAGATCTGCTATGCTGAATCGTAACCACTAGAAATTTAAGGTAGAAGGCAACGAACTTAGAATTACAGCGCTTAGCAACTGTTAAATGAAAATGCCTAAAAAAATGTCTGGTCATTTGACAGCAATTAAAAAAAGCTTTAAAAAAAATTTCTAATAGCTAATTGCCCTTGTGTTAGCCTCTATCTAACCCAGACCACTTCTACTTGCAGTGTCCTGACAATCTTGAACAATACAGAAGACTTCTAAATGCATTCCCTATTCAATTACTGAACTAACCTGCAGGGCAGTATCTGGTATTATATATACCCATTATTAAAGGGTAATTCAGTGTAACAAACCGAATCAAGTACATACAAAGGCTGTCAAATAAAATAAACTGCTAACAAATTAAATTACTTTCTGTTTTCGGGAAGGAGAATGTCAGTCATTTTTCATCTTTAAAAATATATGTCTTAATTTTTCTTTTTGATTTTAAAGAAGGACCCCTCTTGCAATTCAGAGGCTATTGCACCCGTCTGATATGCATATGATGCTCAAGTCTGTTCTCCTTGCTTTGCAAAGTCTTCCCCTTTCCCGAATTAATGAAGCACTAATCCTCCTGTGAGCTGTAAAATTCATTTCTGCCATGGTTCAGTGGCAGATATGGTTCAAAAAACAAGAGACCCAGCCCAGCCTTGGCCTCTTTTCATACTTGAGAATTACTTTTCTTTCCTCCAGATTCTGCCTTTAATCAAAAAGATCATGGCAGAGTTAATCCAATAAACATAACTATTATTCTCTGGTTATCATCAGGTTTCTTCCTTTTATTATGTGTTATGCTGACTGTCACAACATACTACCTTCTCCTGCTAGAGAAGAGCTTAGTGGGGCAGAATTTGTTTCTATATTTAAATTCAGACTAATGCTGCTCTACTGAATTTGCTTCCACTTATAACATCATCTTTCTCAATCCTCCCATGTTTAGATGTATGACCCAGCTTCTGGAGTCATGTGATTTTACATGAACTCTCACAAACAAAAAAGGCCAGCATGCATTTTTTTTCAAATACACAATGACTATTATGTCAGTCTTATGCTCTTTGGGACCAAGTTCACAATTTATAAAAAGCAAACCCTTCCATGTCTCACAAATGTGTCAGGAACACTATTTTTTCATTTTATTGCTAGTGCAATTTCTGTTATAATTTCTCTTGTAATTAGTCTTCTCCTTTTGTGGTTGCAATCTTAAAAAATAAGGGTGAAGTTTGTTCACTTACATACTCATTCACACATATGGGAATGGGGTTGGTGATAACTAATGTGTGGCAAAGGTTAGAAATTAATGACCTAAAACAATTATCAATCTAGCATAATTCAAATGCTGCAGGATTCCCTCCTTCTGCTTAACTGAACTTGTTCTGAAAACTTCAAGTCAGGATTCTGCATCTCCAATGCAAGTAATTTTCAGCAACACCTGAACTCTGTAGAACTTACAGAATTTGGGTGTTAAATAAATAAAGTCCACTGAAATTAGGGATGTGTGGAACCTAGGCCTAATGTTACTAAACAACTACAGAAATTAATATTGGACTGCCCCCTCATCTTGGATTGCCAGGGGCCGTGCTCCTTTGAAACTTCATAATGAAGTTTCCCCCACCAAGAAATTCTGCAATGAAGATGAATCAGCTGACTATAGGTGGAACTAAAATGGTGAGATATGTGCATGGCTCCATGGGTAACTCAAGTGAAAAGCCTTCAACTGGAGAGCTTTTTGGCTTCCTGATTCTGGTTATAGTCCACATGCTGCAGCTCTGTCTTGCTGCAAATAAGCTAATGGCGATTATTCTTTTGTCTTTCACTCAGGCATCACCAAGCTTTGTATAGGTTGGAATGATAAACAAATGTGTACAACGGGTTTGAGGTCCCTCAGCTTCTGAGTTTGTGACAAGTAATCTAAAAATGTCATTAAAAGAAAATCAGACTTTAACAGCAGCAGCAAATCAGTGATCTTCAAATAGAGTAGAACCTGGATCAGTTATATTTGGATGATTCTCAACCCCCTTAATTTTCAGGATGGGCCACTCAGCTGTTTACTGTGACTTTTACTTCAAAGGGTGCCATATCTCTGATCAGTGCCTCTCTGGAATACCTCAGCAGTCCTAGGCATCTAACTGGAGAAGAAGCAGCTTTTGAAATAAAAATTGCAGCAAACATCTGGAACGCATCAGTGATCCCACACGGATGTTTACTGTGGCTCTATGTAGTCCAAATTACTTTACAAACCCCGCTCTTTGCAGAAAGATAAGAAATGTATTCCTGAAAATTATCCAGGTTCTACTGGATATAATGACACTAAAAAAATACTCCAGCAAGGAAGGTACTGGATCATTCTTTCCATTTATAGATGGAAAAACTGAGACAGAGAGGGACACAGCAACTTGTGCCAAGTTGGACAGTATGTCAGTGTCAGAGCTGGGAGTAGGCCCCAGGTGTTCTGGTTCGCCATGCCCTGCTCTGTTTTCCCTCACAATTATTTAATATGTTAGAGATACAATAGCTTGCCTTGCTTCTTAAGTGCATTTGGTAGAAGTAACTGCTTTCCTTAAATGCAGTCATATTTGAGTAAACTGCTTTTTGTGGGCAATGTTCAAATCTGCCTCTGAACTGGAAATCAATTATTTACAAGACTTAAAAGTCATGAGCAGCCTAGTTGCTTTATGGTAGCAAATCCAAAATTGCAGTGGTGACCTGCTGGTTTGTCTCTGGTTGTATACCTGCACGGTACTCAGGGTTCAAAAAATTAAGCAACTTGCAAAAGGTCTGATAGCCCTGAGTACAGATTTGTAAAACTGCAATTCTTCTTGTGTCCTTGTCATAAAATAGATGAATTTCCAGAATGGTGCACAAGTGACGGCTCTTTCCATTGCTGCAGTGAGGTCCTACTTCTTACAAGCCTTATCAAGAAGTCAGCAAATGAGAGGGTGCTTCATAGTCTGCACTTCACCACACTTGTGTATATTTGTGTCATTGGAGTAGCCCCATTTGATCATGTTTGTTTTTGATCTCTTAGTTTGCGTGTGTAGGTGAGTCAGGCATCACCATGTTGGCAAGTCTAGATCAACTGCTCTGGGAAGGTCCTCCTAGTGTTCCAGATCCATTTCAAAGCATCTGATTGCGCATAATCTTTCCTTCCGTAATCTCAGTCAAGCCCTGTCAGCCATCATGTCCAATAGATCAAAACTGGTCACAAAACTTTTTTGTGTTTTAAGCCATTTAGTTACTTCTTCTGGACCCCATTCTGTCTGCCGTGTTCTTTCTTTTTGGCTCGCTACTTTTTTTCTGATACCAAGTGGTTCAATGCCAGCCAGGAAATACAGGCTACCCTTTGGTGTTGACTTCAGACATCCTGTTACTTCATGATAGCTGTCATTTAGAACTAGGTCTAGTTTCTTGGCATGAATTGATTGTTCCCATACTGGACATGCATACTCAGCAGTGGAGTAACACAAGGCAATACCAGTGGTTCATAATGTAGCTGGGTTTGCTCCACTCTGACATGACCAACTTTTGAAGTATGTTGTTAGAGGTGCTGACTTTCCATCTTTATGCTTGCTTTGACGGTAACTGTTCCAGTCAGTGCAGCCCCCAAGTACACAGGGTTCGGATGATTAGTCACTGGGACTCCATCCAAGGTGGTGTTTAATTTCCATTTGGCTTGTCTATGGCATAGGTGAAAAGCTGTGACCTGTGTCCTAGCTGGTTTGGCACAAAGCTGGTTCTTACTGTTGTAATCTGAGAGGTTGTGCAGTGTACATATTAGTGTGTTCTCGACAGCAGCAAAGTCCTTCTCTTGCGGCATGATGCACAGAATATCAGCATATATTAAGCTCCTCCTATTACTCTGTTGTATGAGTTGGTCATTGGTATATCTGATAAAAAGGACTGGTGCTAACACACTACCCTGCAGGAGGCTGTTTTGTTGTTGTCTCCAGTGGCTCCAGATCTTGCACAGTTTTACATAAAGATGTCCATTCTCCAAAACAGATCTTGTTAGTTAGGGCTGTCTCTGCTGCAGTAGTGTCTTCTGAGAAAGGATCTCTTTGAAACATTTGCTGATATTTTTTGTATTTGGCTGCTAGCATGGGAGTGAACCCTGGCATATACTCAGTTCTGCATCCTTGTGGTATATATACATCTCTTGGAGGTGTTGCACAGTTCATTCATAAAGAGGTTGTCATTTTCCAAAACTGGTTTGATGTGTGTCACTTTTTGTCAAGGTCTTCAGGAAAGCTTCTTCAGACTTTCTTAAAATTGAAGCATCTACCTTTACACAAACACCACACCTGCCTCCCATCCCCCTAATATCCCAGGTATATCAAGGAAGCAAACTCAGGCTTCATTGCAGAAAACTGCATTCACAAGCGCCAGGGGGGCTCTGCTCCACTCTAGCCACAGCACTGGCTGGCACCCATGGGTCAGGGAATGGGCAGCTGCGGGTCCCTTCCAGCAGGGCCAGGGGAGGGCAGGGGGCTGTAGGCTGGGAGTGAGGAGAGCTGGTGGGGTGGATAGGGGGAGGGGTGAGTCTGCAGGTCAGGAGTGAAGGGCACCAGCAGGGCTGGGAGTGAGGAGCACTGGCAAAGCCAGGAGGCTGAGGGTCAGGAGTGAGGGGCACCAGCAGAGATGGGGGGCTGCAGGTTGGGAGTAAGAGGTGGCAGCACAGCTTGGGGTGGGGGCTGAAGGTTGGGAGCAGCACCAGCATTTCAGGGCTGCTCAGCACCACAAAGCATCAGGGGGGACAGCCAAAGCAGGACCTATGTCCGGCTGAGCAAAGGGGGCAGCGAGAGCTCTGATTTTCTATGATAAAAAACCCCAAATCAAATGCCAAAATATATAGGTATTTAAAATGTATTATAATGATTGAAGCACGAGTAGGCTTCCAAATTGTTTTAAAATTGTAAATATATCAATAAACATTGTATTCAGCTGACACACACACATACACATTTCATTTTAATTGTGGAAAAACACGGATTTTAGATTTTTTAATCAGAGAATTTGGGATTGTTAAACAGAGAAAGCCAGGATCCCTGCTAATAACAGCCTGGTCAATTGTTAGGAAACCTAAATATCCAAGCTGAAAAAATGCCGTTATTACACATAAGAGCAAGGGAATACTGGAATATTTCAGGCACTGCAGTCCAACACCTCTCACTGCAGCCCATGTTGTACATATAATAGCACTTCTGTAGGAAATGATGATGATGATGAAAGTCTTAGAGATCTGAAATCCCATTTTTAATAATTATAGTGGGATACATTCTGCACTTAGTTGTGTGGGTGTAGCTCCCACACAGACAAACCCTGTAGCTAATCATACCAGGAAAATTAAATATATCTATTAGTTTAGTGGATTACTTCAGTTTTGCATCTGTGTTACTTAGAGCAGAATTTGTTCACTCCCATTGCTAGCAGCCAAATATAAAAAATACCAGTACTACAGTGAAACATGAGTCTATACATGAGGGCAGAATTTCACGCAGTGAAATTACAGCAGCTGAAGTCCAGACTAGGCCTTTTATTTAACAAGGAAAAACATAATCTGGTTATAACTGCAAAACATCAGCACTAGTTCTTTGAGGCCAAATCTTGTGAGGTGCTAAGCATATTCCATCAGCTAAGTTTCTCTCTAGATTTTATTTTAGAGTTTTATTTTTTAATTCTCCAAGGCAGGTTATTTGCTGTCAGCAGCGCACATAACTGCCAATGATGGCTGGAGATTAATATTTTGCAGGCAGAATATGCATCAAAGACTGTTTTCATGGCAGACTTACAATTTCATGCTCTCTCTGACTTTGTCTTATTGGGCTTTTTTCATGAAGTGAGAGAAAATACCTTCCTGCATGAAGATAAACTTACTATCTAATTACCAGTGCATGTAATCTATAATTCTGCCAGCTCCATGTTTTCCCTAGACATTTCCATCCCCTCTAAACATTACATTTACACTAATGCTATTTCTTTTATCATTTATTACTGATGATTTTTTCATACAATTATATGCAAGTGCAGAAACATTCTAGTACATCAAACAGCTATATGTTTGCTAGGGAACAGTGAGCCTGTGCTGCACTAAACTATTAATGTTAGGCTGCCCAAGGGGCTATGGCTCATAGCTGTGGATAAGCAGCAAAAAGATGAGCAGGTTTTGGAATTCTGCTAAGGGAACAAGAGCTTGTCCATATTAAGGTCCATCACAAGGGCCACAAAGTCCATCATCTAGGCCCATTCGTTTGTGGGATGAATAAACATCCATGGCCTGATCCTATCATAAGCTGGAAAGGCTTTCTGAGGCTGGCTGCTGGATCAGAGAGTGCTGAGTCTGAACTGGACAAAGATTAACAATTCAGTGTCCTTAACAGCTTGAAAAATATGGTCCCCAAAAGAGGTACAAAGCAGTGAACACACTAGAGTACAGACTGTCTTAAACAGATGTGAATGACCTGATTGGCCTTTTTTGATGTCATACTGTCACATACTGTCTATCATCGGGAGCTTATCACTGACCAGAAGAGAAACATCCATGGTCTCTTATGCAAACTGGGTAAAACAAAAAAGGCACAGGGGGAAGACAATAGAAACTAGTATCTCAGTAGCTCAACTTACACAGTAATATTTAAAAGCTCTGAAATAAAAGTAGCAAAAACAAAGATGCAAGGAGATCTAAACTGCTCTGCTACTGACTCACTTCCTGACCTTGGGCATGTCAGATAATCTCTCTGCTTCTGTTTCTCCATCTATAAAATGGGCATATAGAGTCTTATCTGTTCCAGATGGATGTTGTGAAGTTTAATGCTGAAGCTTCACAATTCTTTCGTATTCAGACTTGTGACCAGTGCCCAGTAGGTATTCAGATACAGGTATTCTAATGCAACCTGTTTTCATTTCTGCAAACTGGCCACCTGAGCCTGGATGATAGATGCAAGTCTTTTGATATGTTCTTTGCTCTTTATCAGACTGTAGCCACAGTAGTGGCGTGCACAATAAAGATGGTAAGGCTGACGCTGCCGAGCAGAGGAGGGAGTGCATTTGCTTTAATGAATGTGCTTAGCGCTTCTTGACAGACCTGCCAGCAGGAGTCCTGTTGAGCTTTTCAATTACTGTTTCACTATAGAGCAGACTCTTGGCACACTGAATTGCTCCAGCACCAGCACACATGCAGATATTCAGAGCACACCCACAGCTAATGGAATCAGAACTGGCTGGGAAGAAAAATAAAGCAATATTTCATTGCTTGCTAAGATCCAGCTTCCCGTAACACGGCCAAGCTCTCCATCCCCGCGGCAGCATAATACAACACAATGGGGTGGAGAGCAGGAGGGGGTAGTAGAAAAAAAGAGGTAGGCAGACTGGCACACTGTTTGCATGCCGCATGCAGGCTCCAAAAGCTCCCCTCTTGCTTTTAGTCAGAGTTCACTGTGGTTGTTCCTGAATGGGGTAGAAAAGGGTTATTTCCCTTTTGTTATTGCTCCATTATATCTATGCTACCATTTTGTTCTGGGGAGGGGGAGTAGGGAAGAGAAGAAGGGATTTTGATAAGGAAACAGCAGTAGAATGGTGTGAGCAAAAATGCAACTCACACAGAATGAAATGACTGCTCCGAGCAGGGCCCAGAGGGTCTCTCCCGCTGGGGAAGGTATTGCCACACAGACCATCTCCTGCCACTCAGAAATACTGTTTGTAATGGGGCAAGGGCTTCTAGGCCTGGAGGTGTCAGGGCCTTTGGCACTTTGATGCTTACAGACACTGAGGTTTGCTTCCTTTAGCTCTAAAATTCATCCCCAATGACACAGCTTGCACAACAGTTGAGAAAAGGAGCCAGGACCCCTTTCCCCAAAGAGGCAGCCTGCATGCCAGCACTGCACTCTTTGGGCTTAACTGTGCTTTATTAAAGACAGAGAAGAGGTAGCCAGGTTGGGATGTGCCTGTGCGGGGGTGATTATTTCAGCTGGAGGACTACTTAACAAGTTTTGGTGAGCTGTTGAGGGCCACATGGGTAGCCTCGCCCTGTGAAAGCTGCCCCGCCCCCCTGGTTGCCATCTTGGGACCAAAAGTCCCATCCCTAACCCCTGACCTTTGCCACCAGAAGTCCCTCTCATTGCCCCCCAGAAATACTCCTTTGGGGAGGGAGGGGGGTTGCCATCCTGGAATGAGAAAAAACCCAAAATCAAACACCTACTATAAAAAAAACCCAAAGTCAAACACCTACTATAACATATTTTAATTTTAATACAAAAATATTTGTCATGACTTGTGTTTACAAAGTGTATATAGAGATGCTTCCATAATAACTCAAAAATAAAGTCTTAGTCTTGTATATTGTGTGTGGGGGTCTGGGGTGTGGTTGGGGTGGTGAGGTGTGAATGACGGGGTTTGTGTGCGTGTATGGTGGGATGTGGGGGGGTGTGGGGGGCAATAGGGTATGTTGGAGATGTGCATTTGAGGGAGGTCTGTGGGAGTGGGGTGTGGGTGTGTGGCTTTTGTGGGGTGTGAGGGATTGTGGCAGGGTGTGGGGACACCCCATGCCCTCCCCCTTGGTGTGCACAGCCCCCATTGGCGGCAGCAGGAGCACCAGCCAGTGGCAGGTGCTCATGCGTGACGCAGGTGCTGCTGCCCGGTGCCTCATGGCTCCAGCCGGTGCTGCACACAGGAGGGAGGAGCACAGCCCGGGTAGGATGCCTCTATTGCTGGGGTTCCCATGTGCAGCTCTTGCACTTGCTCAGCATGGAAGGAAAGCTGTACACACTGAAGCCCACTGCCTTCTCCGCCCCTGCTGCACAGGTTCTGGGACTCTGCTGGAAGTGGAGGGGAGCCCTAGACCTTACTTCCTCACCAAGTCCCGGGATCTGCGCGATGGCGTGGGGAAGGCAGCGGGCTCCAGGAGCTTCCTTTCTGTGCGCCGCGAGTGTAAGAACTGGATTTGCATATGGGGAATGCTGTGCGACAGAGGCAGCCTGGCTGGGCTGCGCTTCTTGTCCTCACGTGCAGCGGTGGCTGGAGCTACGCACCGCTGGGCGGCAGCACCTGTGCTGGGCACAAGTGCCTGCCACCTGCTGGTGCTCCTGCTGCCGCTGACGGGCTGAGTGCACTGTGGAGGAAGGGTGTGGGGTGTTCCCCACACCTCCCCACCTTCCCTCACACCCACAATCTGCCCACCACAGCTTCGTGCTCCCGCCGCCCCCCTGGGTGCAAGCTCCGTGCTGCCGCCAGCCCCACACTCTGCACTCCTGCCCAGCTGCCGCTCCCCCTCTGCCCCCACCACTTCCCCACCTGCTGCCCAGAGTGAGAGGGATGCTGGGGAAGCTGAGCAGGTCCCCCAGTGGCTGCAGCAGTGGCAGCAGCAGCCCTGCCCAGAAGCTGCCTGCTGACTGGGCCAGGCCCTTCCACCCACAAGGGTGGGAGTGAGAAGCAATAGAGCAGGGGTGGGCAATTATTTTGGGCAGAGGGCTGCTTGCTGAGTTTTGGCAAGCCATTGAGGGCCACATGACAGGCAGCCCAGGGCAGATAAATATTAATTTCCTAAATTTTTTAGGGTCCCTGTGTGCCGTGTTTTGCCCACCCCTGCAATAGAGGATGTTAGCAGAGGTGTGTGTATTCCCTCTTGGATGGAAGAGCTGGGCAAGGTACAACTAGCTGGCAAGTGCTCGCAGGCTGGATGAAAGTGCTGGCCCGCAGGCCATATTTTGCCTGCCCCTGTGCTTGTGGCACCCCTTCATTGTGCATATTTCCTCTCATACCGAGCACAGGGGGGAGCTCATGCTACTCTGCATTAAAGTAGGTCTTTGTTATCACAAGCAAAACCTAGAGACAGGCCACTTCTGCATCTCTAC
Source organism: Gavialis gangeticus (assembly GCF_001723915.1). Lineage (NCBI taxonomy): Eukaryota > Metazoa > Chordata > Crocodylia > Gavialidae > Gavialis > Gavialis gangeticus. The sequence goes on from NW_017729000.1 coordinate 19,616,028, forward strand.
TTTGGCTCCACCATGCCCATAAATGAGGGTGACTGAAGGAAATGTGGTTGGACATCTAAGCTCTCCAGAGATCCAGTGCGCTTGTTAGATGTTCTGAAAGCCCCAGTGTAGACTGGGGAGACCCCCAGAGCTGCAGTAGAAAACACGACACAGAGCATGTCTGACCCCAGGCTCTCTCCAGAGTTTAGGACCCTAACTCAGGGCTGCACACCAGGTGCCTACTCTGCTCAACACAGCACACAGACCTAATCACTATGCTGTGAGGTCTGACTTCCTCTGACTTGCTATTCTGGCCCCGTGCATTCTTGGCTGCTTCAGACGGGAAGGTGCTCCCATGCTATTACATAATTCAGCGGGCATTATGGTGGCAGAGGGTCAGAAACTCAGATCTACCGCTTTCTGGCTGAGTGCTCTGTTTATAAGGTGGCTGTTGTGCAAAGGTCACCATTTCTTCATCCAGCTGTGTTTGAGAGCTAAACTAACACTGCCTGCTCTATTTTGTACTGAAATCAATGCCGCTGGTGCATGTTGGTCACAGTATCCCTATCAGAATCAGGCGCAGGAGGGACTTAGAGCCTGCTCCACCTTCTGTTTGGTTTACAGCAAAGCTTAGGCTGAAGCTAGGTGACCAGCTGCACCTTTAGAGCACAGGAGCCTAAGTTTAGCCATGTAGGAATCTGCTCAGTGTTCTGTTTAATTTGGCTACTGCACTTATTTCCTTAGGCCTCTTCTTTGGACTGTGACATCACTACATTGTACAGGCCTGAAGTTTTGACAGTCATAACTAATGCTGACAAAAAAAGTAAAAACAATCTGAAATCATGAGTAAAAGCACCAAGCTTGGTTTGCTGTCACTCACATGTTCATATCTTCTGGGAAACTGCCAAGTATTTGTGAAAACATTTCTGAAGCCCAAAAGAGAAAAGAACTTAGGTGACTAACCATGCAATACAAATAGTTAAAGAAACACACACGTATTTTCAAACAACACAGACAGACTGAAAATCATTAGCTCCAACTCCTCAGTCAGTACTTCTGAATAGAGAATATAATATTTAGGGAAAAAAACACCAACCCAATAGGTACAGTGATCAAAACATGACTTATTAAAAATAAAAAGCAGTTCAAGTCATTTTAGGTTCCTAATTTTTTGTGCATCTGTTCTATCATGGCACTATTTTTAATTGAGGATTCTTGTAAAATTATCAGTCATAATTAAACTATCTGTCCTTAAGTTATGAAACAGATTTGCTAAGTCTTTTGTTAAGTTCAAAAACTGGTATGTTAAATCTCAGTTTTATTGACTGTTTACAATTTAACTCCACAAAGGATGCAATTTTTAAAAATGTGCTTGCTTATGTATTTTTCTCATCCAAAAAGAGCCAATGTCAGTAGAAGCCCATGCAGCAGCTTTATAGGTTTCTCCACTTTTGATAAACAGGGAGAATTATGCAAAGGCACAGTTGAATTATCAAACACAGATACACAGTAATCTAATTCCATCTGATAATTCTGGCTGGCACATTGTTTTTATAGTACGCCTAGACACAGATATTGACACTGTAATTGGTGTGAAAAAACAGTTGAGTAGGGAAAAAATCTGGAAGGTCAACTCTGGTCATCAGCACTTCAGGAGGAGTTTACCAATATTAAATGGATGAATAATGAGTTTGCACCAGAGAAGAAAGAATCCAGCTCATGACCAGGGAAAGAGCAAAAAAAAAGAGATACAAAGGAAAAATAACCTCTCTTCCCTCTTTCTGCAAGCTGAAGCATTACTGGCATGCTGTTGATAAAGGATTAAAACTGGAAGGAAGATATTAAAATATTTTTAAAATTTAATTCCATTTCTAGAAATGTGTAGGAAAACAGCCCTGCAACTCTCTGGCTACAAGTAGAGGTTTTGGCATCCTGGCCAAACTCCCAATACATGTAATTACATCTTCTGCCTCCTGATACCTGGATCCCCCCCTCGTTTCAGTTGTAAGTGATACTCTTTAATCCTGAGAGATCAGTTAACTGGACATACAGCTGCAGATCAGTTTGGAGCATACTAGCTATTCCCTCCTTCCCTCCAGCCATGCCCTTTACCCCTGATATGTCAGCAGCAGGGAAGGTATGTGCTGTAAAATCTCCTTTTCACTAGCTCTCAGCACTTGATTGTTACCCTCAAAAACAGGGTGACTCTTGTTACACTAAGCTAACTGATTTTATGGTCAGATTGCATGAGCAGGGTTGTGAACGGTGGCCACATTATACCAGGTAACCAGGGCCCTGGCCTTTTTTCTTTATAGAGAGACAGTACTTGACAAGTGACAAAAATCAAGCGAGTCTAAGAAAGTGCACTTCATAGGTCACAACACAATCCAGTGGTTTGGCTTGGGGTGAAGAGCAGACTAACAACCTGTCCTGCTCCAGATTATAAGTGTTTAAGCAAGTCTGCCCCATTAGCCCCAAACCACCAGAAGTACATTCTGAGCTCAGCTGAGCATGCAGATATTGCACATACAACTGCTTTATACCAATTTGAGTAATGCAAATTGGGATTTTTTTTTATTTCTGTAGCAGTGGTTTGATGATGATCTGATTGTTTGAAATTGATTAGTTCTGCCACATGCATTTTATAGCACTTCATTCTTTTTAAAAAGCTAAATGTTTCAAATTACTCTAGTTGCCATTTAAATGATAATGTTTTTTGAGAATACAGAAAAAAAGAAAAGAAAATACAAACCTCTGTACTGTGGAATAAATACTCGTCTGACACCACAGACAAAGCCATTGTGCTAGCAGAATAATAATTTTTATCAGAAGCATCTTTTCCCCTGTCTATAGCAAACTGCTGATTCTTCAAGAGCACGTAGATGTGTGTATGGTGCAAAGGGAATAAAATACAAATTCTCTATAAAACTGTCCCCAAAAGCCCAGAAATTTGCATGCTTTGACAAGGGAGGTATAAAAGAATTTATGATGGATTTTGTTAGGATTAAGAGAGTGAGATGGCAGCTCTTAATCAAAGACAGCTTCATGATAACCACCCAGGGGTGGAGCATTACTACATATGCTAAGCACAGCCATGTGGCACTTTGTGCAATTTACTTATCATATTTGGCTGTGTTTGAGTGGAACTAATGGCTGCTGTAATTTATACTGAAATCATGAAGGACTTACTGCCTCGTCAATGTACACAAGTGTATGGGAGCTGCTGCGATTAGTAGTTTTTAGAATTTTATTTGTTAACGCTCCTGAAATGTAATGGGCTGAGAGACTTAGAGGCCAAAGTCCTCAGTGTAGCCACAAAGGCTGCAAATAGAAAGCAGCTCCCTGGTCTAACTCATGGGGCTTCACAGAAAGTGGTGAGCACTGCTCCTAGTGCACACAGACAGAAATTGCATGAAGGAACTCCATTTTGAAGTGCCTTCATCTGAACCCTCATACAATGAGGTCTCAGACTCTGGCAGGATCAGGCCCTTTTAAAGTAGTCTGCAGCTGTGCACCTGTGTTTGATCATGGCTGTAGACCACTTTCTGGGGCCGGATTGGGTGAAAATTGTCGTGTCTGTCTGCACCCAATAGCAGCAGAGCACAAATAAAGCCAGTGCTTGTTTCGTGCCAACCTCCATCCAGCCAAGGGATTGCCTACAATGGAGCAGCTGGGATTTATTCCTCACTTCCTTAGCCTCACTCCTGAGATTGCTATTGAGCCTGCAGACTGCATGGGTAAGTGTCGACATTTGCCCACTGGGAACTGGCTCAGGATCACCCCACTCATTTCACATATTGCAGATCTCAAACAGACATCAGATATGAACGTCAGTCATCAACCTGGACAAAGATTAAAAACAGCGACCTTGATCAACAGTTTTCTTATTCTATTAATAGTAGCCAGAACCATCAGCTTTTAAGAGGCCAGCTACAGTCATTTTTAAAATACATTGGGCCAAATTCAAAAGCACAGGTTAAAAAAATATGTAGGTTGCTTTCAATGGTATGGATCTAATTTTGGATTCCAGTGTGCAGAATATGCAACAGAAGAAAGGTTTATGCCTCAAGCACAGTGAAACGCCCAGGGGGGCGGGGGGCTGGAGGAAAGGGAGTAGTTACAACCATGTGCGATAGCAGGCAGGGAGAGTCAGAGGGACCAAAGCAAAAATTCTAAGCAATTGCTCACAGTTTTTCAGGCCACCACACAAAGGAGACCGCAATGTAGTCTGGACCAGCTGGGTTAGATTCCTGAACCCAAAGGAATTCCTGGTTTAATTCCGCTAAATAAATGAAATTGCATCAAGGATGAATTTCACCTCTCTGAGCAGGAAGAGACTGAAGGCACTGCAAAGGTTCTGCACTGGAGGGAGTCTCATTCAGAAAAGGGAACCACTAGGGTTGCGTTGAGTGTGGCTTTTAAAGGAAATCTATCTAGCTCTCAGCCAGACTTTGGCTTGGATATGGGGACTTGAGTGATGAATGCAATATTTATATTTATGGAAAGGTAAAGGGCTAGAGAATTTTTTTCTTCTGCTGGGGAAGAATAGGAAGAGATGGCCTCAGCTGCACAATAGAGAGCTAACAAAGTTACAAAAAATTGAGACAAGGCTTTCTTTCCAGTGAAGATGCACGTGAAAGGGAAATGCTAGTAAGGGAATAACCATCTCATTTTGACAGAGGAGCCTTACAGTCCCATTTTATTTCAAAGAAAATCTATTACTTGTTCACCCATCTCACATGTCTCCTTAGATTACCCAGAGCTGTATTTTCATTGTGTTTGTATAACATACTTTTCATTTCTTCCTTGGGTCCCTGAGGATTTCAGCAACAGAAAGGGTACATCCTGACATTTTATATACAAGAAAGGAATTCCTTCTCGAACCGGAAAACAAAATGCAGCACTGGCCAGGGAAACTGAAGATTACTTGCATCCTTTGTGCATCTGTCTTGTTGCAGAAGTGCCCCTGGCTGCAGAATACAATGAGAGTTGTGAGTTGGGTGGGAATTCATGGTTGTGTTATGGGCACTTTTTATTAGCATGGACTGCAAAAAATGTGGTTACAGAGATTCTCTTTAGAAAATATCCCTAGTTTAGGAACCTCGCTGTTAGGCTCAAAGTCAAGCAAGCCAGCTCCATGTTACTCTTCAGGTAGCATTCCCAGAAAAAAAATCAAAGTAAAACTTGGCCCACAACATTTAAATCAATCTAAGGCTAACCTGTGGCAGTGCAGGCTAAGGTGCATGATTGACAGCCCAAAGATTGCAAGTCTGAGGCCACAGCAGCAGCACTCATGGAGCAGCCAGTCAGCTTCCAACAAATCTATTTCCAACTCTAAATACTTTGTCACAAGGACATGAAAAAGGAAAGGAAGGCACTAAAGTGTGATGCGTTTAGTCAGATTTAGTTGTACTTTGGTTTATACATAGTCCCACTAAAGTCAATGGGACTTAACACAAGGTAAACTATTACCCATTGCGTGTAAGGACATTATAAATATATCCTGTAATATGCATCCTAACTTGTATGCTCTATACCAGATTTCCCTATGACTTCACTTCATTCCTTGTTTGGAGGTATAATTTACATTAAGAAAATCTCAGC
>NW_017729000.1:19626610-19628098 GCF_001723915.1 Gavialis gangeticus
ATTGCAAGTCTGAGGCCACAGCAGCAGCACTCATGGAGCAGCCAGTCAGCTTCCAACAAATCTATTTCCAACTCTAAATACTTTGTCACAAGGACATGAAAAAGGAAAGGAAGGCACTAAAGTGTGATGCGTTTAGTCAGATTTAGTTGTACTTTGGTTTATACATAGTCCCACTAAAGTCAATGGGACTTAACACAAGGTAAACTATTACCCATTGCGTGTAAGGACATTATAAATATATCCTGTAATATGCATCCTAACTTGTATGCTCTATACCAGATTTCCCTATGACTTCACTTCATTCCTTGTTTGGAGGTATAATTTACATTAAGAAAATCTCAGCATGGCAAAAAAATCAGAACCAATTCCACCCCACAATTTGTCAAGACACTTCATAGGCATAGGAAACGCTCCATAATCAGCATGTCCCTTTGTTTGATGCAATGATGTGTCTGCGGTTAGGTAAGCCATTAATATCCAACTCCGGCTGTTAGTAAAGGCCAGGGAAACAAAACGACTGAGGAATTGTACCAATGGACATTCATCTCTGTCTTCCCTCAGGACAGTAGCCTCTATTCCTCTCTGCCTCAGTAATGGACAAAATCCTGTTTTAAAGGGGAACTGAAGACTTTTTAATAAGGTTCCACACTGGTAGCCAACCTCAGAAATGCCTTTTTTTTTTTTAGTATCACACAGAAAATTGAGGCAATGATTTATATGTTGTGAGCCTTTTTGACATGAGTACTGCATCTTGGGTTTCTCCAAGGCTCAGAAACTAATCGGAAGCTTATCTTTCCCTTTGTGTAATGGCAAGCTGTCAGCTTCCATGACCCTCCAAACAATTCAATAAATGACACCAACGTTCACCTCAGAGACAGAATGTCTTGATACTCTGCATGTTCAATCAAGGCCGGCTCCTACAAGCAGCATACAGTGACGCGAGGGTGAGGGCTATGCCTCTGGAGCTTACAGGACTCTATTTACTTCATTAATTAAAAATACTCGCTATCCACTTAGGATGACCCCAAACTTCCATGGTGCACCACTGTGGCAGCTCAGACAACTGTTCAAGAATACTCACCTGCTGGCTTAGTGGATTACAAATATCCACATCCTCTATAGGTCACTTTAATCGGGTTGATACACATCTAAGTCTTCCAAAACAGATTCACAGAAGTTTAGGGCTGGAAGGGACCTTGTGAGATCATCAGGTCCAGCACCCCTGCTCTGGGCAGGAAAGACTGCTGGGTAGGCCTGTGCGAAGTGGCAAGTATTCGCTTCGGATTTGGCAGATTTGGAGGGACAGTAATGTGATTTGGAGATTTGAATCACTGTCCAGATTTGATTTGGCCGAATTGGATCCAAAGATTCGGTGCCACTTCAGAGATTCAGCCATAGACTGAACAGGCAGCTGACACAGCTGCCTCCAGCTGGTAAGTCTGTTGTGGTGGGCAGAGTGGGGAGGAAGGGGCATGCGGGAGAAAGAGA
>NW_017729000.1:19633098-19633474 GCF_001723915.1 Gavialis gangeticus
GCGGCAGCCCACACACTCCTGCCATGGCTGGGCAAGCAGCAGCAGCACCCACATCCCATGCACCCCTGCCCCAGTTGGGCAAGCAGCGACAGTGCCTCAGCTGGGGCGGAGGGGTGCAGGATGTGAGCATTGCCGCCACTTGGCCAGGTGGGGGAGCGCGGGGAATGGGAAGCAGGTGCAGAAGCAGGGGTTATGCCCTGCTGCCACTTGCCTCCTTCTGCCTGGAGCAAGCCATGCCTGCTTCACTTGGACCCCCCTGCCGCGGCTGGGCAAGCAGCAGCAGGGCAGAGCCCCCACTCCCAACATTGCTGCATCCCCCCCACCCCCTCTCTGAGTCCCATGCCCCTCCTGGGCAGCTTGTCCCAGTCCCAGCCCC
>NW_017729000.1:19638474-19644724 GCF_001723915.1 Gavialis gangeticus
CAATCCCTCCCTCCCCCCTCCCCCAACCCCAACAGATTTGCCAGGTGGAAGCAGCTGTGTCCAGCGTGGTGAGGACTGCTGCTTGTTTAGTCTATGGCTGAATCTCTGAAGTGGCGCCAAATCCTTTCCAAATTGATTTGGAGGCTTCCTATTCGATTCGGAGCTTTTAATTGGTCTCCTGATTTGATTCGGAGATTCGGCCACCGAATTGGGCCAAATCTCCTCTGAACTGAACTGGCTACTGAAGCTTTACGCAGCCCTACTGCTGGGGTCAAATAACTCCAGCAAGGTGTGCATCCTGTCTCCTTTTGAAGATCTGCAGGGCAGCTAACATTGCACCACAACTCCACTTCACCCTTTTCTTTCTATCTCATCTTTCTCTTTCAGGGTTGCTATTTTTCCTCCTTCAGGCCCTGTACCTCCTTCAGGCTTCATTTTTTTAGGAGTATGTTCTCATTCATGCAAGGCTGAGGTGAAAACAGGCCAATATCCCATTTCTATTTTCTGGATACCATGTGAGAAGAGATCTCACCTGGCGACAGATGATAATTCTTACAAGTAGTACCCAGGTAATAACAAAGCGGTTGCAACTGCTGAACTAAGGTGACCATTGTTTGCTGGCCAGGTGGAGGTCTGTAAAAGTAATGTTAATGATAACAGTGGGAAAGTCTGCTTAGTGACGCACTTCTGGAACAGTCAGGAAGTGTTCAAGCTGAGAGTGACTGAGCCATCCTGCTTGACTACAGGTATTGTGGTAAGTTATCTAGAAGGAGCTTTCCAGTCCTAATGCACCTGATTTGGCTCTTCCATTGGAAATGACCCACTGCTACAATAGCTAAGAATATCATCATTACAGTTTCATGATAATTCAACATCATTCCTTACACAAGTTGATAGTAAGGACAGTGTTTTATGGCCCAAAAGTGAAAGGGAAATTCAGTTTTGTCCTACTCCTTTAGGGGATTAGACTGTAAGTGACTCCAGTTGTACTACCTCAGCTTCCATCTGAACCCATATCAACTTAGAATGGGTCAATTTTGAGTTTGCAATGAGAAGTTAGACTGTCTTTCCAGAAAACATTTCAAAATAAATTCATCCTATTTTTGACCAGCTATGGAACTGACTGAAAACAGTGAAAATCAGAAATTTTGAGTACTCAAGTGATTTTCTTCATTACAATTTTCCATCCAGCTACAGATAAACTGCTATCATGAATCATTTTGAACATTTCCACTGCAAACCTTCTTGCTTAGACTAAGCTAAGGAAGATGGTTTCGGAGCCTCTCCATGGCTTTTGTTTTTACATGTCACACATTCCTCCACTTGCAGTCAGGTGCTCTTCTCCATACTCTCTCAATATGCTTAATGCTCTTTGTGTCCTCTACTCCCTTTTTCAGATGTGTGCCCTTTTCTACACTGCCCACAATGATTAATTCAGCCTGCCTCTTCTCATTCACAGGGAGACCTCTTTTCTCAAGTTGCACTTTGCCTCCCTCCCTCATCTCTTCTGAGTCTCTCTTCTCTTCCTTGCTTCTAATCTTCAGCCATGTACCGTGTCAATCCACATTAAACTGAAAGTTCCTGGAGGCAGGGACCTTGCCTGTTTCTTTGTTCTGCACTAACAAGTTGGTGCAATATGAGAACAATCTGCCGCTTGCTGCATTCCAGGTCTAATCCAAACATACGTGTTTGGGCAAAAGTTTCTGGCATCTCACTAAATAAGCATTGTGCAAATCAGACAAACTTGAGTCTGATACTGAACTACAGGAATCTTAAATTGGGGAATTAGAGAAATCAAAGGTTAAAAAAACCCAAAAACAAAATACAAAGCAACTATCGGATCCCATCTTTGCCATGCCAGGAGCCACTGCAGGATTGTGGCCATAAAATACAGTCTTAAACCATAACACTTAAAAGCAGGTAAGTGTGTGAAGTGATAGGATTTTGACTAAATCCTTGAGGGGCTCTTTAGCTGTATTTAATTCTGTCACACCATGTTTCAAAATATTTCCTTCTTTGAAACATCATCTGTTTATGGCTCCTTATCCCACCATCAGAACAATTCCCTTCTCCCAGCAATTAGATCTGAAGCTGTCTGAACAGAGGGAAAAAACCCGTGTTGAATAATGTTACCGAACCAATTTCCTTGCTGTGTTTGAACAGGAACTGACCACTTCCAGTTACTCCTTTCATCTGCTTGTGATATGTCACTTCTGCCTTCATCCCACACATTTATCCTTCTTTCCATATGTTGCCTCATGGAAGTCTTAGCACTTTGTGTAGCAGGAGGGGCTTACTGGTATAGATCCAGGGTCAAGTACCTAGACTTTCATTACATTTAGAAACAGTTATCCCTTTTGAGAGGTATACCCACATTTTGTTTATGAACACACAGTCATCCTAAACAGCCGTCTTACTAGAATTCAGATAGAAAACAGCAACCATAAGGGTTAACTAGCAAGACACCATTGTCAAACCCATCCCTGGGGCACCCCCCATTCCCCAAGTTTCTCTCCGTTGTTCTACTGCTTGTCCCAAGGAACAGACCAAGTTCTTCCCTGGGATAACTCCTTACCCCTGCAAGCCTCAGCTCTACTGCCCTTCAAAGCTACATCAGGGAGTCTCTGCCAAATCTAGGTGGCCTCCCCTTGGGGTTTGAGAGAAATTTTAGGTCCCCCTTTCCATACATATAACAGGATAGCCTGAAATCTCATTTGCCCAGAGATCACTCTTTACCACAGGCAATCAGTAAAGAGACCAAACAACAAAAGGCTCTATTATGTAGAAAAAAAAGAATTATACAAGAAAAAAATGACCATAAATTTGGAGACAACAAAAATCCTAGTTGTTTCTTACCCTCTCATCTTAGTATCATCTAGTCCTTCAGAGAGACTTGCCAGTAGAGGTGTGTGAAACGAGCCCTATTTGATTTGGATTTGGCCCAAATCAGGGACAGTGATTCGATTAGTTGATTTGGATCACTGTCCCCGATTCCATTCGGCCAAATCTGAATCTGGAGATTTGATGCTGATTCAGCAAATCAGTGATTTGGACACAGGCACAGCTTTAAAAGTTTTTCCTACATACCTAGAGGTAGCAGGCATGGCTTGTGATCGCGGTGGTGCTGGGTCGCATGGAGCATCCCACAGGAGTGCAGGGGGGGCCCTCCACATGCTCAGCAGTGAACTCAGAAGTGGACCAGAAGTACTTCCAGTCCATTTCTGGGTCTGCCAGGGAGCGCGCTGGGGGGGCCTCCTTGTGCCTCCCCAGCTTAGTGATCAGCCACAGGGGGACCTCAGATGGCCCCCCCCAGACCCAGGAGGCACCAGTCACCGAGCTAAGCCAAGCCGAGTGAGGTGCGGGGGGCCCCTGCTCAGTTCCCAGCAGACCTGGAAGTGGACCAGAAGTGCTTTTGGTCCACTTCTGGATTTGCTACCAAGTACGCTGGGGAACCTGCTGTGCTTCTGTGGGACACTCCATGTGCCCCAGCATTGCAGCAATCACGACCCACCTGCTACCTTGAGGTATGTAGAAAAAGCATTTAAAGCCGTGCCTATGTCCGAATTGCCAAATCTGAGTCTCTCTGAATCAATTTGGAGGGTTCCAATTCAATTCAGAGATATTAAAGGGTCCTCTGATTCGATTTGGGTTCAGAGATTCAGCCACCGTACTGGGCCGAATCTCCGCCAAATCGAATCAGGGACCGAAGCTTCACACAGCCCTGCCTGCCAGTATTTGCAAACATCAGTCTTCCTGCTGATCTTGCCAGTCCTGACAGCTGGGAACCTGGACTCCTCCAAAGCCTGAGAAAATCCAACGACCTTGGCCCCCGCAGATAGCCCTTAAAATACTACAAGGCCAACCCTCCTTCTGCCCCCTTCAGCTTTGTCCCAATTCCTTATGACTTTCAGAATGCTGCAGAAATGTTTCTCCCCAAGACAGCTGACTTGCCTCTGGCTAATGGCCCATTTTTATCAGATACATTTGTTTTTGTGCTGTTGTTTTTCCCATTACAAGCAGGCAGTAATTTGAGTGCCTATCCCACCAATGGATCTTTCTGTGTGTGATTAGGAGTGGCAGTTGTCCTTGCCCTAGCATCACAAAGCAAAAGACACCTAGCAGTTTCACCTACTCAGTTGCCTATACCATGATCAAACTCATAAAGATATATACAGACAGCATAACATAATCCATACAGAAATAAAAGTGGGATAAATGAATAGAGCATACTATTGGTTCTTCTATGATACCACTCATGCCATATCAGTGAAATAAACACAAGAAAAGATTTGTGACATCCCACAAAGTCTCAAACCACAGTAGGATTTGGGAAAACCATTTCTAGTATTTTGAACTAAAGATGAAATATTAAGACAGCATAAGACACACAGCCTCCTGCCTTTTCTGTCTTTTTTTTTCCCCAAATGTGATCTTCTGCACCATGAAACTAGGCCTAGAAGCTGTTTTGCCCCAGATATTTCCCCCTGGTTTTGTTCATCAAAGGAAACCGAAAGCATCTTGCTGAGCACAGCACCCCAGGGGGACTTTTGCTACCTTCTCCTTTCTAACAGGAAGTATAGTTAAAAGTAGAAAAATACTTATATCGGTGCCTTTGTTGACACTTGATTTGCAGTATATGGGGATCAAAGCAAACATCCCCTGTTTAAAGATATTTCAGCCCTGGTGATTATTTATGTTAATTATTGCTTGCAGGCATCCCATAGGGTAGGTGCAAATGTATATTCAGAGGCACTGTGCAGAGTTCTCTGCTAAGATGCTAACTGAGATCTCTATGTAAAACTCAATGGCCAAAGGCCTACAACTATTGAACAAAGAGGTCTAGCTAACTGCACAAAGCTCCTTTTTAAAATCACAATCTATTTGAGAGCCTGAGCACAGATACATGTTTCTTGGGCGTGATGGGGATTGGAAAACCTGCAACTGTACTCACAGTTCCTCAGGCACCATGCTTCACAAATACACCAAAAGCTTTACAGGGAATGGGAAAGAGAGTTATCAAGTTATCCATTTTTTAACCCCCCCCTTTTTTTTTGCTGATCTCTGCTGCAGTGGAATTTAGCTGTATTTTGAAGTGCCATTTGACAGTGCTACTTCACATCTGTCTTATACTAGGCATCACTAAATGGGTTAAATCTACATAAATATCTGTCTACATGTAATCATTGGAACATCAGCTCAAAGTGGTGCTTGGCTGAAGACTCCCCAGTCTTTTGCCTTTAGGGACTGATGACATTATCTTCAATAGATTGTAATAACCATAATGCTGAGCACTTATATGCTGTTTTAACTCTTCAAAGAGCCATAAAGTAGGAGCTATAAGCTCCCATGGGAATGCTTGCTATAGAAATCAGGGAATTGTAGCAACTTATTACAAAACCTACCTCTATAGTTTTAAGAATAGCCAAAACCACCAGATGGGTATGATGCCAGAGTGCTACAGACAGATAGAAAACCCATGGACAACCAAATGAAGGCTGAGGTGCAAAGGTTTAGAGAAAAGCCAAAATAAAATGAATGATTCACTGAAGCCTCAACATGCCTTTTTACAGGAAAAACAATATAGCTGCTTGTTGACCCATCTCCAGCCCTAAGTGTGACATGTCACCAATAAGCATCAGGCACATATGGATTACCTGAAAATGGTGAGAACATGCATATGTGAAAAGACATTTACCCCAAATGGCAAGTCCCTAAAACAGGGGTGGGCAATAATTTTTGCTGGAGGGCCACTTAATGACTTTTGGCAAGTTGGAGGGCCACAAGGGTGGCCCTGCCGCTTGACAGGTTCCCCCCCCCCCGTCACCATCTTGGGACCAAAAGTCCCACCCTATAGCCCCTGACCTTTACTGCTGCGGCCAGCAGCTGCATTGCATGCAGCCCAGCTCTGCTGTGGCTGCTGCAGGGGAAGAACTCCTGGAGTCTGTGTCCCTGAAGCAGCTGCAGCTGGGCAGTTCTTCAGTGTGGCTTGGCTGGAGGGGAAGGGTCTTCAGGGCTTCAGCAGCTCTGGGAGGGTGTCAGTCATGCTCTAAGTTAACCCTCGATGGGATCCTGGCACAGACATTTGATAAAGTGCTCTAACAGAAAGCATTTTAGATTAGTACACATCCACCCAGGGTTAACTTAAAGTGGGATCTGCCATTTTTAAAGTGCTTTATGTGCCATAAACATCTGTTCTGTTACAGCTGTAAAGCGCTTTCTGTGCGCTTAAAGCACATTAAGTGCAACACTG
>NW_017729000.1:19649724-19650715 GCF_001723915.1 Gavialis gangeticus
CCGTCACCATCTTGGGACCAAAAGTCCCACCCTATAGCCCCTGACCTTTACTGCTGGAAGTCTCTCCCCACCTCAGCCCCCACTGCCCCCAGAAGTACTCCTTTTGGGATGGGGTTTGCCATCTTGAAGCCAGAAACTCCCCCCAAATCATATCCTAAAAAAAATCAAACATCTACCAAAACATATTTTAATTTTATTTCAAAACATATTTTTGTCCTGCTTTACGTGCATTTGTATATAGAGGTGGTTGCATAGTAGCTTGAAATCTTACTCTTGTATATTGTGTGTGGTGGGGGTGGATGTGGAGTATGTGCATGGGATTTGTGAAGGAGGGTCGGGGGGGGGCGGGGCTTTCAACCAAGCAGTCTGGCAGCATTCAGAAAATAAAGCAAAAGAGTATGTATATTAAAAAGAGTATCATTCATAATTATAGCACTTAGAAATAAACATGACAAGGGTTATCTATAATCAGACATCAGGGCATAAACTAACCAGCAGCTAACCAGAAAGCATTTCCCCTGCAGTGGTTTATTTCTTAGCGAGGTGCATATTAGTTCAGTCTTGCTTTGCTCACAACCATCAAGCTTTCGAAACTGCCAGAGGCAGTATAGTCCAAGACGGGTCTGCTGACCTCTTCAGATGTGGTATCTACTACCTTCCTCAGGACTGTATTTCAGGGCTGCAGGGATCATGCCTCGCTTTGATGAGTTTAAGATGGGACGCAACTAACATCTAGCAATTGATCCACATCTAAATACACCCAGAAGGAAATGGAAACAGAAGGAAAGGTTGCATACTACAGCTTAGTGCGGGGCAGATAAAACAACAAGCACTCTATGGTGACCAGCAGAGAGCTTAGTTTCATAGTTTCTAGGGTCGGAAGGGACCTGAGCAGATCATCTAGTCCGACCCCCTGCCATGGCAGGAAGAGCACTGGGGTCAAATGACCCCAGTAAGGTGGTCATCCAACCTCCTCTTAAAAACCCCCAGG
>NW_017729000.1:19651076-19654457 GCF_001723915.1 Gavialis gangeticus
CTGACTGGTCTGTAGTTCCCCGGGTCCTCTTTCCTCCCCTTTTTGAAGATGGGAACCACGCTGGCCCTCTTCCAGTCCTCCAGCACCTCTCCAGAGCACCACGAGTGTTCATAAAGCCGCGCCAGGGGACTTGCAATGACCCCAGCCAGTGCCTTTGGCTTTAAACAAGCCAGCTTGTTTAAAGCCAAAGGCAGATTGTTCACAGCCAACTTTCCTGAAGCCCCTGCTTTCCTCTGTCTGACACATGATGCAAGTGGTTCACAAGAACTAAAAAAAAGAAAAGAAGCCATCTGACATAAATTTGCTATCCAGGGAAAATCCACTTGGGTCAGCCAGGGTTTCAGGTTTGACAGTGATGAAACAGTGACTTCAAAAGCATGAAAAATCCCAGCACTGCACTGCTCCCCTTCCCCCACTCCCATCTGACCTTCACAGATCTCAAGCCTCCAGATAATTTTAATGGCAGTTAAAGGAAGGTTAAGAAAAGAGAAAGGTCGTAGGAGAGGAAACTAGGGCTTGCTACAGTATCTGGGGAATGCATACAACTCCAAGTACTGCTCTTCCCGTGTTTCACATATTTCCTATTCACCGGGAAAGGTGAGGCATTGCTCATTTTGAAAGATTTTTTTGTGACAGATTCTAATACTGCCAGGAAGGATGACCTCTGTGTGCTGAAAGGCATGAGCCCATGGTGGCTCAGCTACCTAAGGGCAGGGAAAAGCCTGGCTCTCCTCTTCTCCACAGAATAGGAGAGTGCGATTTAATTCACTCTTGGAGGCACATACTAAAATGTACTGCACTAACATTAGTCTCATGGCTAAATGCAATGGTTTTTGGCTGACTTGCAGGCTAATGGGAGTCTATGCAACTTTGACACCTGAGGCCTGTTTTAACTTCTGTTGGACGCACAGGCAGAAAGATGGGATACAACTTGAATGCTTTAAAAAAGAGTTTAAGTTGATCTTTGGTGCAGAGCAAGGCCATGTGATCACATACTAGAACCCCGGGATTCAGTCAAATCCCATCAGATAATGACAGCAATCAATAGTAAAGATAAGCTTTATTATTATTTATTTTTATGTTCATATAGTATAGGTATCCCTCTGAGGCATCATTACACTGATCACATGCTAGTATTCATTTGACCGGCAATCAATAGCAGCCCACAGTGTTTGCACATCACAGAGCAGAGAGCAGGTGTGAAGAAATCAAAGTTAACCCTAATGGAGTGGGATGTCTGCACAACACTTCAGTTATAGTAAAATAAACACGTAGCTAGCTTGACTATGTTTCCATTAACCCACTGTTTGTAATAAAAGGCTAAGGATGAACAAAATAATGGCTTATTTACCCTTAGCTGTATCAACAAATTGCAAGGAAGACTAACATATAAGCTGGCTAATGGAGCTCTGCATAGTTTGTTCCTCCAGTGAGCGGTCCTCATCAGTCTGGTGATCACAGCAGAGCTGCTGGTGGCAGGCAGCTCTACACAAGGACTTTGCAACTGTTTTTTGTGTATGTGAGGTATTGATCTGGAAAACAATAGGCAGTGGGATTCCAGTGTCTTGGGATTTTTCCTTCTAGGAACCTGGTATCAGAACAAACATGTGATTTTCACTTCCCCTACTACTAGAAAGTAGCCTTCTGCCTGTCCACCATGGTTTAAAGTCACTCTGCCCCAAACCTCTACATGACATGCCTCTTTATCAAAATCTGGTTTCTTGATTTTTCTAAGATTTGATCTTCTGTCAAGAAAAATGGGAACCAAATAAGAGATGTGTGAGACACTAAGTTACTATTACACTAAGTCACCTACACTACTTCGTTGACTACTGGAGCTTGGTTCCAAATACTTCTGGACTCACATGCAGACACTGAGTTCATATATAAATATCCCTCCTTGTATGAAAGGCTGAATCCAGGGAGCTAATTAATAGGAATGGGTGAGCAATGGACATTTTCAGTTTGGTAGCTATAAGAAATTAGAAAGAAAAACCATCCTTACATGGTAATGTGAAAACAGTTTATTCTGATTTTTCAGCAAAATGAAAAAAAAAAAGGGAAGTGTTTAATTTTGGGACAATATGAAATATTTTGGGACAATATGTAATATTTAATTTAATGCGAAACAAAATATATGGATTATTTTAAATTTGGATTATTTCATTATTAAGCGTTTTTTAATTTTTTGGCTTATTTGTAAATTAAAATAAGCTGTTTCAAAATGAAAAAGTTTCATTTTGAAAAATGCCCCGAAGTTGAATTTTGGGATTTCCAAAACAATTCACTTGGAATTTAATTGAAGTGAAACGTATGGGTATTTTCAACATTTTTTCCTTCATTTTTTTCTCTAGCCAAAACTATTTTTCAAGTTCAACCCAAATTTGTGGAGAGCTTTGGGTGTCCACTGAAACTCCATTTTTAGCAAATTTACGTATCCTCAAAAAAAGTCCACCCACCTCTATTCATAAGAACATTAATATTGTAAACACTTTTGGCTGGCAGTATCAATTCAAATCTAGTCACAAAACTTTTTTTGCTACTGTAAATTTAATCCATATTCTCTCCATATTTTCTCTTTATTAAAAAGCAAGGTTACTTGGCAAAGGGAAAGCAGGCTTTATTATTTAGCTATATTTACAAGCACTCGTGGTGCTCTGGTGTGGTGTCAGAGGACTGGAAGAGGGCCAATGTGGTTCCCATCTTCAAAAAAGGGAGGAAGGAGGACCCGGGAAATTATAGGCCAGTTAGTTTTACCTCGATCCTGGGTAAGCTTTTTGAAAGAATTATCTTGGCACATGTCCACGAGGGGCCAGCAGGGGAGATTATCCTTAGGGGCAACCAACACGGGTTCATTAGAGGCAGGTCCTGTCAGATCAACCTGGTGGCCTTCGATGACCAGGTCACCAAATCCTTAGATGCAGGGGTAACAGTGAACATAGTCTTTCTGGACTTTAAGAAGGCCTTCGACACTGTCTCTCACCCCGTTCTCATTAAAAAACTGGGGGACTGTGGTATCAACACCTACACAGTCAAATGGGTCGCCAACTGGCTGGAGGGCCGCACCCAGAGAGTGGTAGTGGATGTGTCATTTTCAGCCTGGAGGGATGTGGGCAGTGGGGTCCCCCAGGGCTTGGTCCTTGGGCCCGCACTGTTCAACATCTTCATCAGTGACTTGGATGAGGGGGTAAAAAGCACCCTGTTCAAATTTGTTGATGACACTAAGATGTGGGGGGATGTGGGCATGCTAGAAGGGAGGAATAGGCTACAATCGGACCTGGACAGGTTACAGGGGTGGGCGGATGAGAATAGGATGGGATTCAACACTGATAAGTGCAAGGTGATGCACCTGGGGAGGAAGAACCAGCACCATACCTACAG
>NW_017729000.1:19654641-19659696 GCF_001723915.1 Gavialis gangeticus
TGGAACCAACTTCCAAGGGAAGTGGTGATGGCTCCTACCCTGGAGGGCTTTAAGAGGAGGCTTGATGCCTACCTGGCTGGAGTCATTTGAGCCCAGTTTTTCTTCTTCCCAGGCAAGGGGTCGGACTTGAAGATCTACAAGGTCCCTTCTGACCCTACTTTATGATTCTACGATCTGCTCAGGTTCCTTCCGACCCTACTAACTATGAATCTATGAAACTATAAAAACTATACTGGTGTAAATTATTCCTTTCAGTGTATTTACATGTGCAATTAATGTGACGCAATAAACTCTGGAGCAGTGTGAGCCAGAGTAATCTACTCCTGGATGTGGTATCTACATCTGCACCTGGGCCAGCAGCAATTTGAGCTGGGAAGAAGCAGGCCCTGGGTTGGCAGGTGGCACGGGGATTCAGCTCCGGGTTGTGGTGTTGGGCAGCAGAGGGGCTTTCTGGGGCACAAGGGTGCTGAAAGCATGGAGCCATGTGGCTAGGCAGCAGACAGTAGTCTGGCCTGCTGCTGGCTGGGCAGACCAGGTGCAGTTTATGCCCATGGTCAGGATCTACACATGTGCTTAATCACTCCAGAGTAAGATAGTACTGTCCCTGATGATACTATCTTACTGCAGTATAAATTAGTTTACCTCAGCCAAATACCGTCACACACATAGATGGTAACACTTTACTCTGCTGCTAATTAGTCTACTCCACAGCAAAGCACATGTGTAGATGCAGCCTCTGCTAGCAGAATTCCCTGTCTCCTTTCTTCTGCCTTCCTCTTTGCTCTTCCATTTTCCTCACTGGATTTCTTTATTGCCCCCTAATTCCCTTTTCACAGCCTCTCTGTAGCAGAAGAAAACCCAGTAAGATTCAAGTCCAGTTTCCAAACCCATAGCATTGAAATGTGACATTAGGCAAAAAGGAGTTTTCCACTCTCTAAATAATCTCAATGGCTGTGTGTAGACGAAACGAGGGGCGTGTATGCATGAAACTTTAAAGTGGGCTAAATGCTTTTGCATCAGTTTAATGGTGTTGTGTCTGCACACCTTGGTGGTGCATTGTGCATTAATTCCAGCTGCTGTAGGAAATTTGGTGGTGTAATGCACCTTAAATGACTCGGAGCACAGCAAACTTAGTTTGTTGCCCCTACAGCCACGGAGTGAAGCACCGGGCTCCATGCAGCTCCATGGCTCTGCAGAAAGCCCTGCAGGCAGCCTGGGAAAGCAGGCTCTACCCAAGAAAAGTGGTGAGCCTGATTTCCCCCCGCACCCCGAAGCCTGATTGCCTGCATGCCATGCACAGGGGCCTGGTGCTTGCTTCCACATCTTTGGTGCCCCCTAGGACCACCCAAGCTGGGTGCCTCCTGGAGGGGCCACTGCTGTGGAGGGAAACAGCAGCATTTTCCTCCCCCCCTGCAGCTCAGGGACAGCTCTGCCCGTCGGCAGCTTGCCCTCCCCGCCCCTGCCATTGGAGAAGCAGGTAAGTGTGAGGTGTGTGCACAACATGGGGGTTTAAAAAATGACTGCTTCAATTTACTGCCCCCATTTCATCTACATGTGCCTAATCTCATTAAAATGCCACTTCCTTATAAAAAGGATGAAATGAACAACTGTCTACAGCAGACAAGTACAGTGCGAGTTTGTTCTCTTCATAGTTTATTTAGGGCACTCAGACAATTAGTTGCAGTTGCTGAGAAAGCCCTCATGGCAGACTGTCACCTCTGGGCATTGTGAGGTTAGAGCAGAGGAGCTGCATCAGTGTAGCTCAGGCACGAGCAGACACAGCTGCCATATGGAAAAGCTCCATGCAGATATCTCTTTTGCAGATCTAGATGAAATAAAGGCACCAGCTCTGTGCCTTTGTGCTGTGACCCTGCCCTTTCCACACTAAGTCCTGGCTTTTCTGATGCATTTAGGCAGAGAAAAGCAATAAGTTGAGTAACACCCATTAATATTACTTCCTTTTCTTTTTTTTAATAAGAAAAAAAAATAGCTGTCTTCCTAGCTCAGCTTGCTTATGGTATCCTATAGACCCAGCCATTCAGATCCTGGAAGAATTATTCCAATGAGCTTCCTTGGTAACAGTGTATCAGGTGGAAAAGGCTGCTTTAAACATGACAACCAATAAATACATACATGAAATAAAATGTTTTCTTGTTCTGGAAAAAAAAAGATGCCTACCAGCAAGCAGAGGCAACTTTGTGTAGAAGCAAGGATTAATTAGCTGTCTGGGGTTCTCAGTGGCCTGATCTGTGATGAAACTGGAAGCTATAAAAGTGAGCTAGAGGTAATCATAGCAACAAATAATATTTAAAAAGCCCAACTGCTCAAGATGCAAATTCTGACAAGAGCGTTAATAAATTACAGGCTCCTCTAGGCTGATGAATATCATGACAAAAATCACTGCATAGTTGCAGTTTCTAAGCTTATAGGTTAGAACAATAATTTTCTTTTAAAATTTCCCTGATACCAAGCTAAGGCAAATGTGGTCTTATTCAATGTTTAAACGGAAAAGCCTGCTTCAAGTTCACTTACAAGGCTAATTGGTAACTGGCCCTGTGGGGATATGTCTGGAGTGGAAGCAGTCTGGAATTTCTCCCCCTCCCTCTTATCCTTGATCAGGAGCCAGTCATTATTTGGTTCAGAGGGAGCGCCACTGCTCCATGCCTGTGGGTGCCTGCAGACATGGAAAAAAACCCCAAAAGCCCACAGTGCTTTACTTTCAGCGCTCCCGCATCAAGTGCGGCACATGCCCAGAAGAGGAATCGTGTCAGTGTGACCTGGCTCACCCAGCATCTGTACAGCTTGCGCACTTCGGTGGGGCTTTTTGGCACTTTTATCTAATAGCTGATTGTACAGATGCCAGGGAGCTGGGTCAAACTGATGTGATTCCTCTTCCAGTAAAGTGCTGTTTTGGGATTTTTTCTACATTTGTAAGCACCCTGTGTTACCTGTAGTGCTGGCCTCCACAAGAGTGGAGAAAGGGAGTTAGCCATGTTATTTGAAGTCAGGCAGAGGGTAGGGGAGATTTGCACTTTACAGATTAACTATCAGAGGCATAGCATAAGCTTTCGTAAACAGCAGGCTTACTTCATCGGATGATCAGATCCATCCAATGAAGTAAACCAGCTGCTTATAAAACCATATGCAGATCTGATTTAGTTGGTTTCTACAGTGCAAATCTACCCTGTCTTCTCCACAAGAGTGGCCAAGCAAGGTAGAATAATGGCAAAGCCACTGGCCTTTTACCCAAACTGTTCACCCGACGGAAACAGCCAAGTAGGTGGGAGAATAAGCTTAGTATCTATTGAAAGGCTGACTGAGCTGCAGCTGCAGCATGCACTCCACGGGAGTCCTTGAAGGATTCTGATGGAATTAGCTGAGAAGCACCCCCAGTGTGTCCCCTCCCCATGCCAGGCTGTGCCTAGAGGGCTGAAGCAGCTCTTAATATGCAAATTAAAGACCAGAAACTGATATCCCCTGACAGAACTGCCTCCCCCACTAGGAAGACGAAATTTATTGGCACAGTAATGGGCCAGGTGAAGTCAACTACCGCTTCAAAGCAATGCCTAGTAGATATCACAGTCCTCACAGTATCAGATCTGCCTTGTTTTCTAGGGGTTTCCCTGGAGCACTCCAAAAGAAGAGCGGTGTTCCCGTGGGTGTGAAGAGGACTAGGTTTAATGGATTTTGTGTGTGCATCTTCTATGTAGTAAATGGAAAACGTAGCCTTAGGTGTTTACATTTGATTTGGGAAGCCAATTTTAATCTTCTTAGGTTGGAAGAAAAACTCATTTACAGAACATACTTATGTTCTAAAAGCCAAAGTTAGGCTTGAGATCACCATGAAGGCAAATAAATACTTATTAACTCCTTTCCCACCAGGCTGGAAAGCAAGGGCATACCAGATAACCTCAGCAGCAAGATGACACATGAGCTGTGGCAGGGAAGGGCACTCCTTGAACTGGGAGACAGTAGCACAACATTGGACGGGTGAGCAGAGCAGGACTTGTAGGCACTGCCTAAGGTGGGGCTCTGGCATGGAGCTAGGAGGGCGCCTCACCCTCCTTTTCAGTATCTCCCCCGCACACATCCTGCACCTTTCCTGTAGCATCTCTGGCTCCAGTAGTATGAAGCACAGAGCAGCAATGGCAGCGCACACTAGAGGCGTAGTGGCTGAAAATTTGCTGCTGCGGGGTGGGGGGGTCACTTTTTGCCCCTGAAATTCAGTATTTAAATGACTGATTGATATATGTTGGTGGCAAAAAAAGAGAAATGACATCCACCCCCACAGTAACAAGCCTCCAATTGCTGCCCCTGCATTGAGCACCACCACTGCCTAGGCCACAGAATAGATATTTGCTATGCAGCCTGTACATTATCTATACAGCTTACCACTTACAGGGCCATTTGAAGGTTATGTAAGTGGCATCAAGTCCTATGGTCAAATTCATCTGGATTCATTAGTCATGCCAGAGATCTCTACCTACTCATCACAGCTTAATGAATGAATAATACTTGTGAGACTTGCCAGATTTCTCAAGTTTTAGAAACCACCATGAATACCAAATGGTGAATACCACAGGATGTCCGGGGTGTGACAGGTTTTCATGAATTAAAGGGTAGGGCTGTGGTCTGGGCCCCTGAAGCTCTGCATTCTTTGGCCCACGTTTACAGCAGTCATAGGAAAGAAAGAGCATATTAAGCAATAGGACTGGGCTGATCTGAAGCTAGGACCATCAGACAGTGGGCAGGAAAGGGCCTTTTTGAAGCCACTAAATGAGGACTGTGCAGATTCTACACCTTACTGCAGCTCCATTGAACTTACTCCAGTCATACTCCAGTCCCAGAGCTGCTGTATTATATACCCAGAAACAGGCAGGTCCTCATGGCAGACACTGCTGGCTCAAGCACAAGAACAACAAGTGCCCCTGGCGACTGTGGGGGCACGGCGGTGGCGGGAGTGTGGCAGCGGTAAGTGGGAGCTCCTGCAGACACTGCCAGTGCTGTTGGGGGGGCGGGGGGGGGGGGGGCAAGCATCAACCAGGGGTGGGCGAC
>NW_017729000.1:19664696-19684128 GCF_001723915.1 Gavialis gangeticus
GTGCTTTGGTGAATAGTTGTTTGCCTAGCCCCTGATGCTCTCCCCTGATATATTTGTAAGCTGCCACCAAACCCTTCCAACATGAATGCTGCATGCGTCTGGAGGCTGGGGGGGCAGGGTGAGCTCCCGCAGATGATGGCAGCACTGTTGGTGGTAGGAACATGGCAGTGGCAAGCAGGGAGCTCCCGCAGGCGGCCACAGCACTGTCAGCGGCGGGGAGGGGAGGTGGTGAATGCCGACCGGAGGTTGGCGACCACCCGCAGATGCTGCTGGCAGTGTCAGTGGCAGGGGGGCAAATGGCGATTGCCTGCAGGCACCGCCAACAGTGTCGGCGGCGCCTTTTTGTAGGGGGTGCATCGCCACACTCAGGGGGTGCATGTGCACCCACGTGCACCCCCTACGTGTTGCCCCTACTCAAGCATTAACAAAACCATTGCTGTTGTAGAAATGGCAAATACATATTTATGTGGCTATTACCAGTCATTGCCTTGGCCAACTTACTTAGCCCAGAGCTGTCCAACTGGTGGTCAGTGAGGGGCCAACATGAGGCCTGCAGGCCCTGGCAGCTACCTCTGCTGCTGTTGCATGGCAGAGCAAGGCTCGGAGGTGTGCACCACCTTGGCAGCCCATGCTGTGTGGGGCAGAGTAGAGTGAGGAGGCCACATGCCACCAACCACAGTCCACACAGTAAGGGAGTTCCCAGGGGAGCTGACCCTGCAGTGTGCAGCCTGATGTGCATGCTGGCATTACATGTGGCCCCTAGCTGCTTCAAAGTTGAACAACACTGTTGTCCTGTGAACCATGATTTTTCTTCTCCCTTCTAACCTCTTCAGCCATAGGCTCCACGAGGCAGGAACCCCATAAAGCCATTAGAGAACCCCATAAAGTCACAGATGCTACCATCCACAAGTAACGACAATAAGAGTTTTCTGCTCACGTTCATGAAGAGAAAGAGTCCTTGATCCTTGGACGTTTGGTTCAACTCACCCGTAGTGTTGTAATCATGGAGGGGTCTCGGAGACGGCCATCTTCATCTTTAAGATTATAGCCCTCTGGTCTTTTATCTCGCTCACTAACTTTCCATAGCTTCACAGTTTTGTCTGATAGAGCAAATGAGAACAGGATACAGTTATGCCTGACTGAACAGGTTTCCTAAAGAGAATTTCTGATAGAAATATTGATGTCACAAAAATTGGTTTAAATGTAGAAAGCCTATTTGCAGATCTTTGGCATATTTGAAAGAGCTTTAACATGTAAAATGTCATCTTTAAAAGAAGAAAGGATCATATCATACTGCATTTAAACACCCATGTATTTTTTACATGAACATTTGGTTTCCTTATGGAGCTAGACCAGGGCTTCCCAATTTAGTGGCCAGGGGCTGCATGCCTCAGGGGCTGCACTAGTGAGGATACATGGTGCCAGGCCTACACTGCTGTGGGCTTCTAGGTACTCCCCTGCTGCGCTAAGCCTGTAGGTACCCTCTAACTCCACTGCACCGGGTGCAGGTGCCCCAACTCCACCTTTGGCTCCCTGGATGCAGGCTTCCCTGCTGCACCGCACCAGCACCAACACACCATGCCATGGATTTCCCTGGCACTGGGGGCTGTTCAGCATGGCTCCAGCCCTTCATATGGGGTGAAGCAGGAAGCAAAACCAGAGGGAGGGGTTGCTCAGTGCCTCCAGCTGCTGCTTCTGTAGCCCGAGCACTGGGGAAGAGTGCAAACCTGTTTGAGATCCGGGGGGCTGCAAACTAACCCTGCAGGTCACAGGCCTTCAGTTGGACATCCCTGAATTAGGCAACTGCCAATGGTTTATTACAAGCTTAAGAAGACTGTCAAGCTAAAACAATCTGATTAATGGACAAATTATTTGACAAGTGATTTCCCAGGGCTCAGCTGCAGAGATTACAGCCTAGGGTCACATGGATCAGCATGTGCAGTTTGGGATTTATCTAATACCTGCCACTAGAAACTCTACTATGGATGCAAGCCACAGGAGGACAGAGGGTTTTGACACTGCTCTGAGATTAAGTTTAACATCAGATTTTAGATCTTCCCCCACAGTTGACCCAACCCCCACAGAGCTTTATTTCCCTGCTGATCGATCTATCTATCTAGCAGAAAAGTTAATTGACTGAGGACCTCAGAGCTGTGAGTTTTCCCCTGGATAACAGCCATACAGCCTAAGTACTTTCTGGTATGATTTCCAAATTAAATTAGTTCAAATGCTCACAAAATTGAAAGTGTGATAAATTCTGTGGAAGTACCACATTTCCTTATATTGTCCTTACTGGTTAATTTGTTTCTTTAAAAAAACCCACACTTATTACTACAAACACCCAGTGCTAAGTAGCAAATCACAGAGAGTTACAGTCAGAAAGTATCATTAAAAGAATCTATTCTGACTTCCTAGCCAACACAGGCCATTTTTGCTCAGCAATTCCTGTGCTGAATCCAATTGTCCTCTTACCAAAAGAGAGAGAGAGAGAGAGAGAGAGAGAATAATATTCATGAGAGTTGTATCTACCCACTCACTGAATAATTCTAGCAGCCACTAGAATAATCATTTACAGCAATGCTTGTGCAGTATCTGCACACCAATGTTTAGAGAACAAACAGTGCTCATTTGTGCATGAACTTTAAAAAACCTTGAATATAATGCATGTCAGGTTAAATGAGTTTTGTTTTTTGTCCATCGATGGGGTATAATTCAAGCAGGAAATCCAGCAAGTACCATAATGAGATATATGGTAATAAGCGATTCAAAGTTCAGATGAAACAGTTAGCTCATATGTAACTTTGAATGAGACATATTGCATAGATTACATAAATAGTCACAAGAACACCCCCAGACTGAAGTAAATCACATCTATAATTTACTCAAATGTCAGTTTTGACTTCCTCCTTCTACCACCGTGAATAGAACTGACATTTATGATTGACTGAGAATCCAGTCTAAATTCTCCTACTGCCACATTCCCTTGGCTTTATCACATACTGGCATCCCATTTATCCTGTGCCATGAAGCCTTTTAGGTGAGAGCGCCCTAGGAACATGTGGTCTTTATTCTGACTAATGGTGTTTTCTTTTCCCTCTCCTGGCAGAGATTCTATCTGCAGTTCATCATCACTTCCAACAGCTTTTAAGCACAACCTTATCATTCATCTTAATTTTCTAATTTACGCTGTAATTCCAATTGACTACCATTAATTTTGTTTTTATTAACCCATTTGACTTCAGGGGGTTTCAACGTATAATGTTAGTTTAACAGCAAGAACAAAAAGAAACAGAATAACATGGGAATATTTTAAAAAAGAATCATTTTGGTATCCTGGTAGCATATGAAGCACCATCCCAAATGGAAAGATAATATCCCTGTTAATCAAAAAACTATTTAAAAACTCAATTAACAGAACATTATACTCTATAATTAATCTTCATTGCATTTCAATGATTCTCCCCCCAAATGAGTTTAATAAGTCTTTGAATTTTATTAAAATGATCAATAGAGTAAATTCTATAATACAAAGTAAGTTGGTGATGGGAGATAATTAGACCCCTCCTTTTCCCCTGAAGTAATTAAGTCACATCCATCTTAAAGTCCCATTCATCCCAAGTAATATCCTTGGATTCTCCTGATATTTATCTGAACATAACATGAAGCTGCTCAGCTGAATGCAGCTGCAAATTGAAACAAATCAGCTGTAGTTTTTCTTTAAGAATAGAAAGATCAAGGATCCAAAAATATAATCATCACAAACAGAGAGAAAAGAAACTCCCTGTTAAGAGGTGAATGAACAGCTGTGAACTGACTGCAAAACCTGTGCGCTAGATATACACCCAAAACACGCAATACTAGCAAGTTCTGGTTGGGTTTCTGTTTCCCCTTTTTAAATGTGTGTTTTACAATGGAGGGATTCTGGATTTTCTATATGAAACTGTACCAGAAGAAATATTTTCCTAAGTATGAGTTGTTTCAAGCCATAGGCACCACCATCTTGATAATCCCTCTAACAGGTCCCCACGGGTGAATAAGGAAAGAGAAAACATATCCAGAAACAGGCAAATGGCCTACAGGGGTTCTGCTCTGCAGATTGTTTGTCTTTAAGCTCTTCTGCCCTGCAGGTCAAAAGAGGGCTGGGATTGGGATACTGTGCCTGTCCACAGGCCAGATTCTGATATCAGTCATACCAATAAAAACCCAGAGTAAGGACTCTAATACCACTGAGACCAGAATGTGGCCTTTTGAATGAAACTAATTCCCATCCTGCATATCCCACGATCTCTTAAATCAGGCTTCTTGTGCTCCTCTTGTTTTATGGGTCTGCTTTATGTGGATATGAAGGGCATGATCTTGAGGTATGTTGTACCACTGCGGCTCTAGATGACGTCAGTGAGACCTACATGCGCACAGCCTCTCTCAGGTAATGGTTGCACTATTTTAGGTAACTTACTTTCTCCAGGATCCCAAGATCACTTGGGGTCAGATTCTGAACACTTCATTCCTGAAGGATGTTATTTCAGTGGGGCCATTCCAGGCTGAGCAAGAGCTGCAAAATATGTAGCCCCTTTGATTTAAATTACCAAAAAAGGATGCAAATGGTTCTCCTGAGGGCAAAAGTTTCTATTACACCTGAGCACTTACATCACGGGCAAAAGGCCATTTTGAAGGAAATGGGAGTGACATACCTAAATGCAAGGCCCCTGGCCCAAACCACCAACACAAATGGTAGGTTTGGCTCAGTATTAATTTAGTTTTTGATAGCCAGGGATCTGGGTTTTCCAATCCTTTAAAAGAGAAAAATGTGGGAAACCACAAGTTACCCCTTGTAGGCTGGCAGCCTGCAAGGGGCTACTTGGGGCTGGGGGGAGCGGGCTCGGGCAACTGGAGGCAGGGAGTGCCACATGCGTGTGCACGTGCACATGCACGTGGCAGCCAAGCAGTGCTTTAGAGCAGCTCCCGCAGCTCTGTCCAGTTAAGTCTATGGGGTTGGAGAAGAGGGGCACAGGTGACATGGGGAGGCAGGGAAGCACAGGCGGTGCAGTGGAGGGGTGAGAAGGCCAAGATGATGTGGCAGAGGGGGGCACATGCCTCCTGAGATTTCTGTGCCCACAGTGGGGCACAGGGCTGCGGTCAAGCAGGAGGAAGCGCCATGCTGCCATGGTCATCAAGGTGAGGTGCAGCAATGCGGAGTTGTACCCCTGCTGCTGCTGGGCAGTGAGGGGGCACCTCAGTTTAGCAGCCATGGTGGCGCAGTGCTTCCTCCTGCACCAGGTCTTGCCTGCTGGGCCATGGAGGCAGCTTCTGTATGGAGCTGGTCCAGCCCAGCTGCAGCCTCGTCCCTGCTGTGGGCACAGAAATCTTGGGGGCACAAGAACCCCCCCCCCCCATGTTGCCTATGTCCACACTCCACCTGCCCCACACTCCCACCCCAGTGCCCACACACTGTGGGTCTGGGAGTGAGAGGCAGTAGCATAGCCGGGGGGTTGTGGCTTGGGAGTGAGGGGCAATGGCATAGGCAGAGCACTGGCATATCAGGGCTGCTCAGCACCACAAAGCCATGGGGGGACAGCTGCAGCTGGACCTTCATCCTGGTGAACAAAGGAGGGAGGGGGAGATCTGATTTTGTATGATTAATAAACAAAATCAAATGCCAAAATATATAGGTATTTAGAATTTATTTTATTATAATGATTGAGGGACTGGTAGGCTTCCAAATAGCTTTTAAAAAATAAAATTTGTGTTCAACTGATAGGTACACACATATATATATATATACACACACATATATAGGCAGTTCTCAGACTTATGACACAATTGGTTCCTGAAAACTTCATCTTAAGTTGAAACGTTGCAACTCAGAACCGATTTTCCCATAGGAAACAATGTTATAAATGGGGGACTGGCTCCTGAACCAAGGCCTAATACCCTATTTTCACCAAAAATGACAGAATTTTGTACTCAGTCAATTATAGATGAGTACTATAGCTACATTAATGTATTTATTATTGTAAATAGCAATCATATTGATTTGGAAGGACTTCATTGAGGTGGCTTTGCTGGACTTTTTGAAGGGCTCTTGGTTGGATTTTTTGAAGGGTTGGAGTCTTCTCAAGAGTCCTGGCTGCAGTTTTTTCTGGAGTCTCATCTGCTTTCTTAAAGAAAGTGTCCAAGGAAGTTTGGACAGATGTTTTCCAGGGAGATGGGCGATGCAGTGAACTTGTTCACTGGCGTGGCATTGGATCAAGCATCATAAAGTCAAAACTGATGTCAGAAAGTTGAAACTGGGTGTCAATTTATAAACGTTGTAAATGCGAAATTTTGCAACTCAAAATGTAAGTCGAGGACTGCCTGTATACACACATATATACATATGAGTTTCTTTTTATAATTGTGCAGAAACATGGACTTTGGGGCATTTTAAATCGGAGAATTTGGGACTTTTAAACAGAGAAAACCAGGATCCGTGTTAATCACTGACAAAAACAGATAAAAGCAGAATTATGGTGAACCTTGGTTACTGATCTCAGATTTCTCTTTCTATTTCTCTGTACAAATTGTTCTCTAGAATCTTTGGGTTGAAAGGCCCTCTAGGCATCATCCTGTGAAATGCTGAGCACTTCTATTTTTCAATGAAACTTCAAAAGGTGTTACATATGCTCCAAACTTCCCAGAATCATGTCCTAAATTTTCTTTTCTGTTGGTCAAAATGAAGAACTGGAAGACAAGAAAACTGGTTTCTGTTTCCATGTCTGTCCCTGCATCACTGTGTGACACCAGCCAATGCTCCTTCCTTCAATTCTACCATCTGTAAAATGGGAATAATACTTGTCTCTCTTACCCTGAGATTGTGTGAATTGATTTTTTTCACCACTAGCAATGGCCTCTGGGACCCAAGGAGGAAAGACAAAAATGATCTTTCATTATAATAATACATACCATTGGTGGAAAGAAGGAAGTAGGCTGCATTTTGCTGAGGGAGCCATCGTATCTTATTGATCTTCTCCTCTATCTCTAAACTCTTCAGGTAATCGAACTCAGGTTCATGGCTCTGGAATGTGCTGTAAACATTGTATTCTCCCCTTCGATGGGGCTGATTTTTACTCTGTGGGAGAAAAGGGGAAAAATACTTATATAGATATAGCTATAAGGCAGAGAAAGAGAGAGGATGAGCAAATTTTCTATCGATTCTTTTGTTCTCCAAGGATTGTTAAAAGATGGTGAATGTCTGATTATGGTGACATGTTACAGTTTAGATATCAAAGCTGACACAAGAGATCTTTCCCACACAATGTATTCTCTTCATGTGTCAGTTTTCCTACATGCTGATGATATGAAGCAGGAAATGCTGCCTTTGTGTTGTTTTGTTTCAAGAATGAATGAAGCCCTCCCTATCATTTATCTCCAAGACAAATTTGTGAGGCAAGATAATGGTTCAGATAGTGGGCCAAGTCCCGTTTGACTCCTGCACATCAGCCCTATAGAAACCACTGGGATTACTGTGCTGACATAAGGCAAGCAGAATTACAAATATTGAGCATAAATAGCTGTGTAAGACTGAATCCCGTATAAGACTGCTCAGTGTAAAGTCCTGCTAGGTGCTGAAAATCCTGGGAAGTACTGGGTATTCACTGACATCAGAGAAATGCATAGGTGTTCAGCACCTTGCAGTATACATAGAAACAATTTTGAGAGCAAGACGATGTTTAAACATCTCTTTGGACTAAAAAATTTGTCACGGCTAAACCTCAGAGATCCCACTCCACCTTAAGACAGTACATTTACAAGAGGGAGATTTAATACCATTCCAGATCAGACTGTGAAGTACACATGAGATGTGCCAGACCAATTAACATCAGACAGCCTTGGAAGCAGAGAGGAAAAAATATTCCTGGTCATGGGGGGGGGGAGGACTGTGACAGTTTTCATTTGCCAACCACATTTTGTGCTTCTTGGATCAAGAGCATGTACAGGGTTCTTTAATTTTGGCTAAATATCTGGTGTAAATGTGGGTTCCTAGAAATTAATGACAAACACTACATAGCTACTTAAATGCTATCAACGAGGCCTTTATCTAAAGAAAGGTATGTGCCAGTGCTGATTATTTTGATCTGCTTGTGCTTTCAACAGATGTATTTATTGGAAATGATTTATGAGAAATTTTAGTACTCCTAACAGTGCAAGTCCAGTGCCTGCCCCAAGGCTGAGAGTGTGCTACAGTGGAAGCAGACCCTGAGCACACTCCACCCCTCATCCCAGCTCTGCAAATGTATCCTAAGTCTTCATCTATAGCAAAAGTAATTCTTGTGGGCAGTCATGGCCAATGGAGCCAAACTATGATGAATCTCCTGACACACATTAGGCTAAGACCAGCAAACTCAGTTCACAGGTGAGCTAGATTGTGAATTTAGGTTTTGGAGAAGGAAAGCTGGTGTGCACTGTCCTCTTGCACTGCTCTGCATCCCTCACTCAGGCATAATGTGGTCAGTATCTCTGGGCACGTTACACATTCACTTCATGAAATTTCCTCTGAATGTTGCTTCAGTAGGCCAAAGAAAAAGGTGTTGTCCCACTCTAACTGCTTTTCTTTGGGTAATTTTCTGTGATTTCCTGCTTGCCTGATCTGCACCCTCCCAACCCACTGGGAGGAATAGGAAGGCCAGAGCAGGACCAGGTAGACTGGCATTTGGTTATGTTGCTGGACACTAGTGGAAATACTGCCAGACAGAGTGGGAATCATGCCACATAAAGCAGCTGATCTTCTTCATTCACATCCTTCCCATGTCTAATCTCACTAAGCCCCAACCACGCATAACTGGGAGGGACTGGCCATGCCAGAGTCAGCGGTTTGCCCCAAGAGAGTTTTCTGCCCCATTGGGTTTTTTCCCCCATGTCCCTCCTCACCTCAAAGCAATGGGGAGGAGGGGAGAGGGTTTTAAGGCCTTGTACACTTTATTGGTTTTGTGGTTAGGGGACAAAACAAAAAGGAAATGGCAAATATTGCTTCAAAATACCTATGGGCTTTTGAAACATGTATGAAGCTGTAAGGCTGTGCTGTAATCTCATACAAGTGCCAATCAGGTGCACCACCACTGACAGGTATGGCTTTATATCAATAACACAGAAGAAAACTGAGATCAGAAGGAAGCCTATGATGTTTACAGAAATCTAACATGTCAATGCAAATAGGTGCAAAATCAAAGCAAGGCTGTGAACACAAGAAGCTTCATGAACTTGCCAAAATTGCATGAAAGGAGCAAGGTTCAAAGAGCATCACTTAGTTTGGCAAATGAAACAATTAGGGCCACCAGAGTTTCTAATGCTGCAGCTTGATCCATTTTAATTCGGATTCCGATGAAGAAAAAAAGGATGCAGAAAATGCAACATTTGAAAGGTGCCACATGAGATGGAATCTGGTCCTGTTTATGTTAATGGCCCGTCTGTGGTTTGGAGTTTGCTAGGAGAGAACGGAGGTTAAGAGTGACACATAAGGATTAGGAAACAGCAGGAAATTTCTCTTAAAAGGATAAAATGGGCATTTTGCATTCACCAGCACTTACCTCCTGCTCACGTTGAAATATTACAACCCGACCCCCCTTGTCCCCTGTCGCTAGTAATTCTCCTGTGTGGTTGAATTCTACTGTAGAGATAATGTCAGCTGAAAAGAAGACAAAGGCAATTTAAGTAACTGCAAAGACTGGCTTTTCATAGGCAACTTAAAGGCACCAATCCCTGTTCAGTTAAGGCAACATGTATTGTCAATGCTTTGTCTTCCCAGTACAATGTCCAGAGTCCTTATATTTTCTGTTGTCCACAACAAGCATCACAGAATTTCAGAACACAATATACTAAGAATGGGGCATAAAACCAACACCTGAAATGAGCACTGAATTTCCAGGTCATTAAACACTAGATTCCCATCTGGATATTTTGCATCTCCATTGTGGTGTGGCCCAAATCAACACACGCCACAAATTCTGGCTAAGTTTAGCGCTGGAGTCATATACAGACCTGGGGCTTCTGTCCATTTCTACTATTTACATGCAAGGAAGAGCTGCCCAAGTATTCTTTGTAGGCAAAGGCAAGTTTCATTTCTGTCCTTGCTAAATAGATATATTTTCTTTCCTTGGCTATCTCCGCTTCCCTCTGGGGGACCAATGTGTGTTTCTACCTCTGCAGAGTCAAAAAGGATATAATCCAGGGGAACTGGCTGGGCATGACCACAGTCTCCTTTTCAAGCCCTCACAGCAAACAGCAGCCTTAGACCCCCTTTTCACTAGAGAGCCCCATTTTATATGTAAGACTAAGGAAACAAAACAAAACAACCTCTCCTCCCATGTCCCACCGCAAGTGCCTCCACTCCAAAGCCATGTAGCCCCCCACCCTCCTCTCAGATTGTTCCTTAGACTGCACTGTCAGGAAGTCTGTGGACAAGGAAACAGGATCAACGCTATAACGAGGTGAAGGGGACAAGCAGATGAGAAACGAGAAAATAGACAGGAACCTTTGGCTTAAAAGGGGGTAACCCTATGGGAATGCCACACTTGAAAGGCTTTCCCCAGTGGTGTTTACCCCTGGGGCAAAACAGGCAGGAGAACTGCTGATGATTGGGTTTATTAGGCCTACTTTGAGAAAGATGTCAGGGGTTAATTCTACTGCAATTACTGCCCTATTGGCGCTCACCAGTTGTCTCTGAGTGCAGCATTCAGCAAACGCAAAGCAATGTGGGGGGGGAAAGGAATGTGGCTCCTCAAACACAGCAGTACTGCAGGCTAAAAGAATTGATTTGAAATTGAAAAGCACTTAGTTTTAGCATCCAGTTCATGTGTGGTAAGATTGGAACATGAATCTCTCTTTTCATCCTTCATTTATGTAATCTCTCTGTGTCTATGTACTTACATATGCATGGCACACATATACTCTTCCCTTTCCTAAACACATACACTTACACCCTACTTGTGTATATATGCGTGTACACAGTGCATAGACACACTCAGACACCGTCTGAATGCTTAGAGGTTAAATATCGGTTTAAATGCTGTTCTGAATAAGGATATATTTCTGAACCTTTTGAATAGACTGTAAATACCACAATGGCTTCTCTCATTTTTTTAAATGTATGTTTATGGGGCAGAAGAAAAACATCTAAAATGAGTCAGCACTGAATTGGACCCCCTAAATTTTTAATACTCCATTTCAATATATATGAGGAAGCCGGTGCAATGATGAGAGAGAGAGAGGAAGAGAGAGAGGGAGATCTGCTGCAAATGCTGGTTATTGTCTACATCTGTTACAATATGAATGAAGATCCCATCCAGCAAAAATGAACCCTCCCCCCAGCAAGTCCTGGAAAACTGTTTTGAAAGCTGCTAGAACAGGAAGCCTGACTCCTGAGTCTGTTTTCCCTGTCCGTGGTTCTTGCTTCCTCCATCATGTTAACATGGTGCTCAGTGATCTCAAGTTGCATTAATCTTTCCTTTACTCTTGTTCTCAAACTGGTACCTTTGCATCCTCAAACTGCATCTGCCCTTTTCCAGTCAGTAGGTCTAATTCTTCCAGACTGTGAAATCTCAATGCCAAAAGGCAGAAAAAAAAATTGTCCCATTCTAAACAACATTGGTATGATTTACCCATTTTGCTAGAGTCTGATGGTTATTTTTCCTCATCTTCTGCCTGAATCCAGCTGTTGCCCATTGACCTAACCTTAGTCTGGGGAGTGAGGACTTTGTACACTCTCATTTCTAAAGCTCCTCCTGGCTGGGTGGCAATGGATGATTCTTCTTCCCAGAGAGCATAATGTTTGTATCTGCCATGTATTAAAGCTCCTACTGGTGTACAACAAAAACAGTCAGTCTAGGATGCCCTTCCCTATTCATCCCCAAAAAACATGTTCTTACAAAAGCTAGTGACATTCTGCTTCACAGAGGCCTGCAAATTTGCAGTAGCTCTACTAACTCACATGCTTTGCCCCAAACTGTCACTGGGCAGTGTCTACCTATACACTAATAGCTTAATCTGGATAGAAGGCAGGAGGTATTTTGAGACCTGCCATCAGAGAACAGTCATTGTTACCATCAGTCTCAGACTAACTTCACTATCCCAACCTCCTACAAATGGCCCATGAACAAAGGTCAAGTTTCGTATTGCACTCATTCACAATAGGCAGTCCCGATAGACTGACTCACCAGTTAACATCATAACTTCTGCCTCTCACACTTTGTGTTAAATTATCTTGTGCCCACTCCCTCCCAGATATGAAGAGAGATCCAAACATTATTAATGCAGGGAAGACTATGATCTTTGAGTAACAAGCAGGAAAATTGCCTTCCAGGATGGAAGGAGAGTGGGTACACAGGGCCATCTACAATTTATTCATAGTGTCCATTGCTTTGTGTCTTCAAAGGGACATCTCTGTTCACTCTTTAGATCCAATCTCTCCCTGAAAATGTGCAAGGAGCCCACCATGTCTGCTGAGCTGTGAAAATCCAGATGGCAGCAGGCAGGTGAGTAATGAACTCCATGCTGCTTCTATTAATATTCGCACATCTTTCTCACATTGCCCCATCTCTCCAACATTAAGCATATTTGTAATGACATGTGAACACGTTCTGAAGTTTGTCTTAATTCATTTATAACATTTGGTTGCTGTGAACAGATTTAGGGAGACAATTTCATTGCAGACAGAGCCAGCTCTGCAAGCAAAGAAACCCAAGAGGATTAATGGTAAACACCCCATCCCTCTGAACAAACAGAAATGTCATGTGTGGCAGGGAGGTTGGACTGGGCTATCACTGAACTGGAAAGCTCTAAGGTGAAGCACTTCTATTCCATCACATGGAGTCCTTCTGCTTCAGATAGGATTTGCATGTAGTAAAAATCTGCCAGAAAGGTTTTAGCCATCTGCCACTAACTTTCACAAAAAGGGCTGAACAACAGTGTAGAAGGGCCAAATTTTCCTCTCAGTTACACCAAGCTAAAGCCAGGCTAACTCCACTGGAGTTGTTAGATAGAAACAACATTTATTATGAGCATCACCCCTTCTTAGTAAAACATTTCATGACTAGATTCCAATTTCCTTCAAATGCGTCTGCTATTCCTATCATGAATGCCTCAGATAAATCGTTAGAGCCTATGGGCTGCTGGCCAATTATTATCTCCATTTCACAGATGAGGAACTGAGGGACAGAGAGAGATTTAGACCTAATCTGCACATATTTTATGTAGTATAACTATGTGAGCAAGAGTGGGAGATTGTTTGCCAATACAATACCTAACAATACAATACCTTGCTGCAGTTAGACAAGTGTAAAAATGCCTTCTCCTAGTGTAACTTACTCCCTGTCCCCCCATAGGAAAAGCTGTATGAAATCCTTATCCCAGTATAATTGTGTCTGACCTATAACAGTTGTAACCACTTCATCCTAAAATAGTTGAAGGAGCAGAACTTAAAATTCACAACTATAAAACATATATCCCAAGGCAAATTTAGTACCTAATGCCCCCAAATTTTAGGTGTTCATACTGGAGTTTTGTCCACGTCCACTCTAAAAAGTTGTGTGTACACAAGCACATTTGTGCAAATTAATCAGTGGGAGTCAGACACCGATATAACTTTAAGAATCTAGGCCGTTGTCAAAGAGGAAGACTGTGGAAGAACCAGAAACTGAATCTATGTCTCTCAAATCCAGTCCTATGTGTTAACTGCAAAACCACTCCCTCTCTCCACCCCTGTACACTCCCTGAAACATCTTTTAACATGATTCTTCCCTGATGATAAGTCTGTAATTTATTATCATATTTAACTTTGAGATTGTAAGGGCCTGGATGACTCTGGGAAGGGATAAATCTGACACACTGCCTTTGACCTCCAGACCTGTAGCTCAAATTAAACCTGGATTGGGAGTGAACAGAATCGTCAGTGACCCATTGCTTCTTTTCAGCATGTAGTTTCACCCTGCATGGCACCTTAAACCAAACAATAAATACACTGCCAGATTACTTGCACATGGGCAACATGACCTCCATGAACTTCCTCTTTAGTGCTTCTCTTATTATTACTACTTAGTTTTGAAAGAAAGAAACCAGAGTCAAGCCTGGCTTGGACTTGCCAAAGATGTATAGAGAACCTAGAAGGGAAGAGAGAGGAGCAGTAGTGCCAGGAATGTCCAGGCTGCTTGAATCTGTGCAACACTGACTGTGATGCTGATTTACACTGCATGTCCTTATCCACCTTTAAGTTACTTTCCATACTATGCCTTGTATAGATGCTGGCAGTTACCAGGAAGTGTAACTGTCTTGGGAAAGTCCGACCTCTCAAGCTTGTCCCTTGGAGATCTAAAAGGGCTATGAAAGATGAATCAAAGGGGAGAAATGAACAGCAGTAAATAGTGATGAAGTGATTAATAATGATATAAAGAGTCTGGATTTTTGCCTTTGTCTCCTCTGGGAGGGCTGTGTGCAGATTATGCATTCAGATAAGTGTAAGGAACTGTACTATGCCTGCCCGTGGACTGCCTCATAGCCTCCAACTCTTGCATGTGTAGATAGGGCTAAGAGACCCTAATGATGCAGGCTACAGTTGAACTGGTTAACATTCCCTGTTATCCACAGGCTTTAGTGATGATCCAGCTGATGTGTATGTGCAGGTATCAGCCTCTCGTGTGCATTTCCAGCACTAATTCAAGATACTGCCAGAACTGCCCCCACTGCCTCCACAAACTTAAGCGTCTAAACAAAACTGCTGCTAAACACCAGCTCTCTGACCTGCCACAATGCTGTTATTTAGCTTTGACTTTATTATAAAGAGGACAGGGATCAATTGTTCTTTACATCCAGTGGGGTAGGCCAAGACATAAATGGGCTGGAATTTGTATTCGGAAGATTAGTGTTAGATATTAGCAAAAATTTTCTACCTATAAAGGCAGAGTGGAAGCTTTGTAATTGGAAATTTTAAGTGCAGGTTACATGAACATTTATTGAGGGTGGTTTAGGTAGAGATTATCTTGGCTGGAGCAAGGGAGTTGAATCAGATAACCCCTTTAGGTCCCTTCCAGCCCTATTTTTCTACCATTTGGAGACCCTTAGCAGCCTCTTGTTTGAAGGGAGCCACGTTCAGCAGTGCGGAAGTGA
Source organism: Gavialis gangeticus (assembly GCF_001723915.1). NCBI lineage: Eukaryota > Metazoa > Chordata > Crocodylia > Gavialidae > Gavialis > Gavialis gangeticus. Next base: position 19,679,829 of record NW_017729000.1, read on the forward strand.
AACACGCAAAGCCCCAGTGCACAAAACATCCAGCTTGTGCAGTGTGCTTTCAGAATGATGAGATTATTGGCATAAAGCTTCTAATTACTTCACAAAAGGACAAAGGAAACGATGCTGCAATTCCAAAGTACAGGGCAGATATTTTTAGAACTCCACTAAATGCTTGCAGTGAGACCCTAAGCAAATTACACCTGGTTTCAGGTTTTATCACAAATTTAAAATCAACCTGGGTGTGCTGAAAAATCTGAGGGCCTTCTAGAACTGACAACCAATTTGAGACAGCAAATAAAGGGATCCAGTACCTGATCCGATATTCATCGAGTAAAACTGAAAGATTCCCTTCCAGTTCAACCTGCCACTTTAATTACAAATCACAACTCGGCTATTAACAGGGCTTCTATATTCTTGTCTCAGGAAAAGGTAGGAATCTCTAATTTGCATCTTTGGACAAGAATATTGGATACACTCAGTGACTGACGGTTTCTCTTCACTTTGAAATTTTGGGTTCATTCACACCTGCAAACCCAGAACAAGAGTTGGTTAGGAAGGCCTGGCAAACACATATGGGAAAAACGTGAGGAAGGTGTCTGCACATAACAGTTACATGTTTCTCAGATCTCAAACTTGATCATACCCAGAGCCAGATCTGAATTTCACAGATGAAACCTGAACTCACCCATACTTTGAGAAGTTTTTGTTTGGAGCCAAACCTGGATACATACCTTGGGATTGGCTCAACTAAGAACATCACTTTTCATTTATGGCATTTTCCTGAGTGCCGTATATTTTAAGCTTCCAGTTTAAATAACATTTTATGACTAAGATTCATCAAATTCTAGCTAAAATTTAACTATCCTGACCCCCAATTTCCTAATGGAATTGCTTCTCTGTAGTAGCTAGGATGCATTAAGATGGAGGCAGGAAACTTAAACCTAGCATTTGTTTAGGATTGTTTCAGATGAGAGCTATTTGGTAGCAAAGTCTGAACTAGGTCCATACCCACTGCAAATTCCATTAATCAGCTCATTCTCTTGGAAGAAGTCATGTGCCATCTCTCTTTGCCAGTGAAAGCACTGGTCTGGAACACAGTAACAGAGGAATTCTATACCAGATCAGGCCTCAGGAGATCAGGGTTCGCTTCCCGGCTTAGCCACATATTTCCTCTGGGACTTTGAGCAAATCAAATCTCTCCGTTTCTCAGCTGTAAAAATGAGGATAATGCTTCCCTGCCTAACAAAACACTGAATGGTATGATTCATTAATATAAAGACAGACACTGATCTTCTGAGACCACACCATCATAACATATAGGATTGCTTGTCAACCCAAGATTGGCATAAAACCAACCACAAGGCTGTTTAACAACAGAAGTATGGATTAGAGATTACAGCAGAGAGATAGGTGACCTAAGGCTTGATTCTTTTTCTATAGGATAATGGGATGACGTCAATGAGAGATGCTTATATAGAGCTTGTGCCAATACCCCTGAACTCAACAGGTGTCTTTCTATTTCTGTCTCTTCTCATCTCTACTGTGGGTTCCTTACCTTCGGTAAGTCTTCATGTTCAAGACCCTTCATAGCTTAGCCTACTGCCTGTCATCTCTCATTTTCTAATCAGCCCAGACCTTTTAGACCTAGCTCCAAACTTGACAAACCTTGTGGGCACTGGTAGCTCAGCACCTTTGGGTTATATCTTTACAGACAAAAAAATGCCTTTCCAAAGGATAAATATGTATTAGCTATTTCTCTGTAAAAGAGAGGGGACAAGAGTGGTAAACTAGGTATGATCAACAACAGGTGGTGGGTATTGTGTTGACTTTACCTAGATTTCTGAGGATAAATTCTACCTTTTTCCCCCATAAGGCATTTGCTCTTTCGCCATAAGAAAAGATAAAAGAAAAGGAAAAAACCAGAAAGACCTCACCACACTTGTTAGTACTCCATACTCTGTGCTATCTGCCTATTCAGGGTTGAGTCCATTTCAAGATCCTGGTTCTTTTATCTTTAAAGGTCTAATGGGTAAAGAGAAACTGCTCCTCATACCTCCTCTCACTGGCAGCTGATAGCAATGCTGAGGGTTGATGGACAATCTCTTTAGGCTGCTGGTAGCTAAGCCTGGATCAAGCTTACCTCAGTTCTTGTCACCGCCAGGGTGCAATGAAAAAGACAGATCCCTGGAAAAACTCTTCTTTAAGATGAAATATAAGGAGACCACAGCTACAGAAAATAAACCACCTACATTGTACTCCTTTTTAGTGCATAGAGAAGGAAATGGAGGGTCTGCTCTTGCTGCACTTATCTAGCTGCGCTCAGACAATACACTAAATGACAGAAAGGCTTGCAGAGTAATTAGGATAAAAAAGAGATTTGAACCTAGGCCTACATGGCAATAATTAAATACATACACCAAGGTCCCTAAATACTTCCCAGTTTTGCTCTGATTACTAGAAAGCACTGCAATGGTATTTCACAGGATCATAGAAAATCAGAGGTGGAAGCGACCTCAGGAGGTCATCTAGTCCAGCCCCTGCTGAAAGCAGGACCAGCCCCAACTAGATCATCCCAGCCAGGGCTTTGTCTAGCCGGGTCTTAAAAACTGCCAAGGATGAAGATTCCACCACCTCTAGGTAACCATTCCAGTGCTTCACCACCCTTTTTGTGAGAAAGTTTTTTTCCCTAATATCCAACCTAAACTTCCCTTGCTACAACTTGAGACCATTACTCCTTGTTCTGTCATCTGCCACCACTGAGAACAGTCCAGCTCCTTCCTCTTTGTAACCCCCTTTCATGTAGTTGGCGGCTGTTATTAAATCTGCCCTCAGTCTTCTTTTCCACAGACTAAATAATCCCAGTTCCCTCGGCGTCTCCTCAGAAGTCATGTCCCTTCAGCCCACTAACCATTTTCATACCCCTCTGCTGGAATCTCTCCAATTTCTCAACATTTTTTCTGTAGTGGGGGGGCCCAAAACTGGACAGAGTACTCCAGATGTGGCCTCGCCAGTACAGAAGCCATGCACCACTATAAGCCTGTAGTGGTGCATGGGATTCTTCCATCCTAAGTGCAAGACTTTGCATTTGTCCTTCTTGAACCTCATGAGATTTCTTTGGGCCCAATCCTCCAATTTGTCTAGGTCACTCTGACCCTAGCTCTACCCTCCAGTGTATCTACTACTCTCCCAAACTTGGTGTCATCTGCAAGCTTGCTTATGATGCAATCCATATCATCTTCCACATCATTAATAAAGATATTGAACAAAACCAGCCCCAGGCCCTACCCCTGGGGCACTCCACTTGACACCAGCTGCAAACCAGACAGAGCCATTGATCACTACCCATTAGGCCTGACAATCCAGCCAGCTTTCTATCCACCTTACAGTCCATTCATCCAACTCGTATTTCCTTAACTTGCTTGCAAGAAAGCTGTAGGAGGCCATATCAAAAGCCTTACTAAAATCAAGGTATATTACATCCACTGCTTTCCCCACAACCACAGAGCCAGTCATTTCATCATAGAAGTCAATTAGGTGTCAGGCATGATTTGCCCTTGGTGAACCCATGCTGACTGTTCCCAATCACCTTCGTCTTGTCCTCCAGGTGCTTAGAAATTAAGTCTTTGAGGATCTGCTCCATGATTTTTCTGGGGACTGAGGTGAGGCTGACTGGTCTATAGTTCTCCGAGTCCTTCTTCTTCCCTTTCTTCAAGATGGGTACTATATATGCCCTTTTCCAGTCATCCAAGACCTCCCCTGACTGCCATGAGTTTTCAAAGATAATGGCCAGCGGCTCTGCAATCACATCAGCCAACTCCCTCAGCACTCTTGGATGCACTGCATCCAGCCCCATGGACTTGTACACATCCAGCTTTTGTAAATAGTTCCTAACCTGTTCTTTCACCGCTGAGGGCTGCACACCTCCTCCTCAGACTGTGCTGCCCAGTGCAGCAGTTTGGGAGCTGACCTTCCCTGTGAAGACTGATATGAAAAAGCCATTGAGTACTTCAACATTTTCCTCATCATCTGTCACTAAGTTGCCTCCCCCCATTCAGTAAGGGACACACACTTTCCCTGACCTTCCTCTTGTTACTAACATACTTGTAGAAACCCTTCTTGTTACCCTTCCCATCACTTGCTAGCTGCAACTCCAAATGTGTTTTGGCTTTCCAGACTTCATCTCTGCATGCCCAAACAATACTCTTATCCTCCTCCCCTTTACCCATCTGTCCAAGCTTCCACTTCTTGTAAGCTTTCTTTTCATCTTAAAGCTCATTGAAGAGTTCTCTGCTATGCCAAGATTTTCTAG
>NW_017729000.1:19689128-19690491 GCF_001723915.1 Gavialis gangeticus
TTTTTGATAAGTTGGTTTTACGGGGTTTTTTTGTTTTTGTTTTGTTTTTTTTAAACTTATGTTTTTAAATTACTCAAATTTAATCACCAGTTGGTGAAGGAGGAGATTAATTGGTAAAAAGCAAACATATTTCCAATTAAGTAATTTTAGAAAGAAAAAAAATCTGGATGCAAGATCCATGTTAACCCTACACTGGGGCACTGTTTAAAGCTACTTAGCATATACTGTAGTAACTTCTATATCTGTGATTTTCTACCAAAGTGCTGTGGCACCCTGGGGTGCCTTGAGATCTCTTCAGTGGTGCCGTGGAATGCCACACAATGTTAGATGTGGAAACATGATTCACAAGAGAAACCCAGAGATTTCAAATAGGAATCCACAGCATTAAGAGCATGCTGACCTTCTGTGGTCTGTCAGAGTCCTTTGCAACAGAAGAATTGCTCTAATGCCTTTCTGTAGGGAACAAAAAATAAAGTGAAAACTAAGAGCTGGCATTTCCAAGGGGTGGCCTTGAATCTAACCAGGGATGCTTTGAATCTAAAAATTTGAGAACCATTGCTCTATGCAAAGGGTGAGGCATGCCATAAATTTGGCAATTTAGGAAGCAGTGACCACAAGATGATCGACTTCAGGATCCTGACAAAAAGGGAGAAAGGAGAGCAGAAGAGTGAGGACCCTGGGCTTCAGAAAAGCAGACTTCAAGTCATCTATACATTTTATTCTGTTTAAGCTACTGTATCAGAGGTGCTTTTATAGCATTTGGGAGAAGTGATATGGTATTATTGGTTTGCTTTCTGTGTTGCTTGTTGCTTTCATGTAGCTACCAAGATGGCAACCTTAGATACAGTCTGTCACAAGTAGGTATTATGGGCCCAATCCAAAACCCACTGAAACCAACAAGAGTCTCTCTCCATGAAGCGTAATGAATTTGGATTTAGCTCCATTTTAAGTATTTCTCTGCCAGTGTACCCCTATCGTGTTAAGTTGGAAAGCATCCCCAATTCTTTCAACAAGTGAGATGCAGACATCTTTAAGTGATTAAAATTCATGAACATCTTACAGCGTCTTGGCTGGGTTTTTTTAAGATGTCGCCTGGTAAATTTGTGACCCTCTTAAGCAATGCAGTCTGATTTAACTTGCTGCCTGCTATTGTACACCAGGTTCATTTAAAAGCCAGCACAGTGCAATTATTAATTCGGATCATATGTATTTGTATTCATGTCATCAATAATTCATGTCTGTTCTTGCCAAGACTCCTACAGCAGTTTTGTGACAACAGAAGGGAAAAGGGCCACCCCCCTTTCCTTTCCTTGCTTCCTACATGTTCAATGCCTGGAGTGCAAGGAATTAAAAAAAAAAAAAA
>NW_017729000.1:19691033-19693006 GCF_001723915.1 Gavialis gangeticus
TCCCTGTGAAGACTGATATGAAAAAGCCATTGAGTACTTCAACATTTTCCTCATCATCTGTCACTAAGTTGCCTCCCCCCATTCAGTAAGGGACCCACACTTTCCCTGACCTTCCTCTTGTTACTAACATACTTGTAGAAACCCTTCTTGTTACCCTTCCCATCACTTGCTAGCTGCAACTCCAAATGTGTTTTGGCTTTCCAGACTTCATCTCTGCATGCCCAAACAATACTCTTATCCTCCTCCCCTTTACCCATCTGTCCAAGCTTCCACTTCTTGTAAGCTTTCTTTTCATCTTAAAGCTCATTGAAGAGTTCTCTGCTATGCCAAGATTTTCTAGCCTTCCTGCACATCAGGATGGTTTGTTCCTGCACTCTCAGTAAGGTTTCTTTAAAATACAGACAGCTCTCATGGACTCATTTTCCCCTCAGACTGGCCTCCCAGGGGATCCTACCCATTCAACCTATTGAAATGAATGGTGTTCACTAAAAATACTTTGGACCTTTAAATTTATGTACTTTTTTTTTTAAGACTATAAGGCTGTGTTATTAGTCATGCAGCATTTACAGGTGTCAGATATCCAGGCAGTGGTATGCAAATATAAACCAAGAAAGTTTGGAAGCTTCTATGACCAGAAACTCCCCTTGTTCAACCTAACTAAGAATAAATCAGTGAAGGGCCCTGGTGTATTTTTGTGCCTCAGAAGTTGTTTCTTGATGTCTTATTTTTTTTATTCTTCCTCCCCCTCCCCCCCACCCAAAGTCTGACCCCTGATGTTTTGAATAGCTCTGCTGACAAGGTATAATCTATTTAGTGGCTAGATGTGGCCTGAATCATTTTTTGCAGAAACATGGAAAGTGTTTTGTTTTGTTTTTTTTAAACTTATGTTTTTAAATTACTCAAATTTAATCACCAGTTGGTGAAGGAGGAGATTAATTGGTAAAAAGCAAACATATTTCCAATTAAGTAATTTTAGAAAGAAAAAAAATCTGGATGCAAGATCCATGTTAACCCTACACTGGGGCACTGTTTAAAGCTACTTAGCATATACTGTAGTAACTTCTATATCTGTGATTTTCTACCAAAGTGCTGTGGCACCCTGGGGTGCCTTGAGATCTCTTCAGTGGTGCCGTGGAATGCCACACAATGTTAGATGTGGAAACATGATTCACAAGAGAAACCCAGAGATTTCAAATAGGAATCCACAGCATTAAGAGCATGCTGACCTTCTGTGGTCTGTCAGAGTCCTTTGCAACAGAAGAATTGCTCTAATGCCTTTCTGTAGGGAACAAAAAATAAAGTGAAAACTAAGAGCTGGCATTTCCAAGGGGTGGCCTTGAATCTAACCAGGGATGCTTTGAATCTAAAAATTTGAGAACCATTGCTCTATGCAAAGGGTGAGGCATGCCATAAATTTGGCAATTTAGGAAGCAGTGACCACAAGATGATCGACTTCAGGATCCTGACAAAAAGGGAGAAAGGAGAGCAGAAGAGTGAGGACCCTGGGCTTCAGAAAAGCAGACTTCAAGTCATCTATACATTTTATTCTGTTTAAGCTACTGTATCAGAGGTGCTTTTATAGCATTTGGGAGAAGTGATATGGTATTATTGGTTTGCTTTCTGTGTTGCTTGTTGCTTTCATGTAGCTACCAAGATGGCAACCTTAGATACAGTCTGTCACAAGTAGGTATTATGGGCCCAATCCAAAACCCACTGAAACCAACAAGAGTCTCTCTCCATGAAGCGTAATGAATTTGGATTTAGCTCCATTTTAAGTATTTCTCTGCCAGTGTACCCCTATCGTGTTAAGTTGGAAAGCATCCCCAATTCTTTCAACAAGTGAGATGCAGACATCTTTAAGTGATTAAAATTCATGAACATCTTACAGCGTCTTGGCTGGGTTTTTTTAAGATGTCGCCTGGTAAATTTGTGACCCTCTTAAGCAATGCAGTCTGATTTAACTTGCTGCCTGC
>NW_017729000.1:19698006-19701244 GCF_001723915.1 Gavialis gangeticus
AATAAAAAAAAAAAAAAAAAAAACAGTTTCCATGGTGATCCTGCCTTCTCCAAGTAGCAAGCTGTACCAGCCTGCAGTTCTCTCTTTTCTGAAGTGCATTAATGTTCCTTATTGCTTTCATGCTAAATATATTGAAGATTGGATTTGATTTCCTCAGCAGTGATACAATTTTATCAGAAAAATAGGAAATAAATATACACACACACACACGCTCAGCATGACTAATAAGTTCTCTCCCTTCCCCACTCTTTTGTTAAGACAAGGAAAACGTACAGCAAGGAAAGAGAAAACTAACCTGTTATTAAGGGAGGACAAAACAGGAAGATTAAAGTTAATGGAAAGATTTGAATTCTCAAAGCAGCCCAGTCAGAAATGGGGTGATTTAGCAGCTCTTCTACTTTCTGTTGGAACTAGACTGTTTCTTTACAGAGAAATGTGGGCCACAAATGCCACAGGGTTTATTCTCATTTGCATGCACCAGAAATTAGCATACCCAGAATCCTTGCTTAGAGCCACATTTTTGTTTCCATACAGCGAATGGCAAACCTGCCACTGATTTCAAAAGAGGACAAAACTAGGCTCTTCTGGATAAGAAAATTAGTTTTCCTGGGATCTTGCTACTCTGATGCAGAGCCCAATTTTGTACCCTTGCGTGTGTCCTTATTGAACTGTCTCCCATTTCAGACCATTTCTCTAATTTCTCAAAATAAATTTTGAATTCTAGTCCTGGCCTTCAAAGTACTTGCAACCCCTCCCCGTTTAGTATTATCGGCAGCGTGACACTTTCTATCCCACCACCCAAGTCATTAATTAAAAATTTTACTTGCAAGAGCCCCAATGCCTCATTAAAAGGGAGAGTGTGTGATCTAATGATTTGGACAGAGTCATTTTGCCTAGCTGCCTCTTCTATTCTCTCATCCCATGACTTCGGGAAAAGTCATTCAGACTTCCCGTACAGGTTGCCTTCTCTTTATGCTGCACATGTATTCCTGGAAAACAGTGCATAACTTAAATTTGTATAAAGGGAACCCACTTTACAATGTAATGAATAGGGATATGTTCCATGACTTCAAGTGTACTGACCCGCAGTCCCATTTCTACCACTTTTACAAGTCAGTTTTGGTACTCACTAACAGCAGACAGTGCACACAAGCACAGGGCATTATCGTAATGGGCATGGCAACTACAGAAACACGTGTCACAAATAACGGGCAAGAAGCACAGATCCACACAGGAGACTATATTTTCGTGCACATCACTCCCACAATGCACCGCACAAAGCAGCTGACTGCAGGCTTCCACCACACTGATCACATAAGAGTGAATTTACCTCGCATATAACAAATTTTTGGTATAAAAAGGGTCATCATATAAAAGTGTGAATTTGCACATACAGAACCCGCACAAAGTGATGGAAACCTGTATAGCAGTTCCCTCCATTGGTATTGTGGGGGATTACAAGACCTACTCCATGAGTGTTTTGCAAAGCCTAATAAATTAATGTTGGAAAAATTCTCCGAGATCCTTAGATGAAAAATCATAGACTAGTGGTAAAGTTCAAAGTGTTAATATAATCATCAATCTGGATTTGATGTAGTGGGAGATAAGCTACAGCAACTTCCTTCTCTCAGACCAGCAGCTGAGTCAGTGTAACAACTGCAAAATAAGCTATTTCCCACGGACACCTTTGAGCTGGCACTCCTGAAAGCCTTTAACCTGTTATTTCAGTGAACTCTAAAAACAGCCTGCTCATGGGCTTAAGGTTATGATATTTCCAAGTCACTGGTCCCCTCTACATCCCTAATGCTGAGTCACTATTAGTCAGTGATGGTGGGAGGAGATCACTGAAGTCACTTTTTTCTCATGCTTTACTGTATGTTTGAAGGTCAGATGTAACCACTGTATGCTGGGGTGGATCTGCTTTGGAAGACACTAGAACAAACCGTTCATGATCTTTTCAATGAAGATTCTCCAATCTATTATTAAAATAAAAATCATAGACTTTTCTTATGTATAATGTTTCCAGATTCTAATTCCTTCCAAAAAAAAAGAGCAGGTAGTTACTCTTCCAGGCACTTGCTTTCCCTGAGCCAGATCAACAGTTGGGCAGTTCCCACTGAAGTCAGAAGAGCTCCCTCAGTTTATATATGGGAAGGACCAAGTGGATCTGGTTGGGGGAAAAAAAAATTAAATGTTTGTAAAATTTTGGGTTTTGTAAAAATTTGACAAAAGATAAATAATACATTTTTAAAAAAATCAAAGTTTTAGCAGCTCCAGATCTACACTGTGAGGTCAGTGACTGGCCAGACATGACCTTGACAACCCCACCTCTCCCTTCCCCCCTCCCCCCTCCCCACAAGGTGGTCAGGGTCAGAGCACAGGCATGGCAGCCATGAGAAAAATATTTACTATTTATACCAGTCCTGTTGATAGGACATCCACTCCCAAAGCTGCCAGTCTGGCTCTTTCCAGATCCTGCAGAGCATGCACTTTTTGAGTACCCATCTAAACTCACCTGAAGTCAATAACCCTAGAACTCTCCCAGCATGGCTTATGGTGTTGTGCTGATGATGTACAAGAGCACATTCGTTTTTCCTGACACACCAGCTCATGTTGAAGAGTGATAAGAATAATGTTCCCATTGGTTCAAATTCAAACTGGGTAAAAGGAATAGGTAGGGAAGATAGAAGCATCAGAGAAGCAGGACCAAAAGGACCCCCCCAAAGGTCATCAAGTCCACCCCCCTGCCTGAGGCAGGATAATCCCTATCCAAAACACCCTATACAATCCACAGTCTAAACTCAACATAATACTACCATTAACCCTGACAACACAGACCTAACACCTGAACCTATCACAGGTGAAGCAGGGGAACCATAAAATCATAGAATCATAGAAGTTGGGTTGGAAGGGACCTTGTAGATCTTCAAGTCCGACTCCCCGCCTGGGCAGGAGAAAAATGACTCCAGCCAGGTAGACATCAAGCCTCCTCTTAAAGACCCCCAGGGCAGGAGCCAGCACCACTTCCCTTGGAAGTTGGTTCCAGATCCTAGCCGCCCTAACTGTGAAGTAGTTCTTACGGATGTCTAATCTAAACCTCCTCTCCAACAACTTGTGGCCGTTATTCCTTGTTATGCCAGGGGGCGCTAGGGGAAACAAGGTCTCTCCCAAACCCTTCTGGTCCCCCCTAGTGAGTTTATAGACTGTCACCAGGTCCCCCCTCAGCCTTCTCTTGTGG
>NW_017729000.1:19701401-19713641 GCF_001723915.1 Gavialis gangeticus
TCCACATCCCTCCTGAAGTGGGGCACACAGAACTGGACACAGTACTCCAGCTGCGGCCTGACCAATGTTACATAGAGGGGGAGGATCACCTCCTTGGCCCTGCTTGAGATGTACCTGTGGATGCACGACAAGGTCCAGTTAGCCCTGCCAACCGTGACCTCGCATTGTTGGCCCATGTTCATCTTGGAGTCAGTAATGACTCCAAGACCCCTTTCTGCCTCCGTGCTTTCAAGAAGGGAGTTTCCCATCTTATAAGTGTGGTGCTGGTTACTACTGCCCATGTGCAGCACCCTGCACTTGTCAGTATTGAAACACATCCTGTTTTTTTAGCCCACCCCTGTAACCTATCCAGGTCTTGCTGCAGTCTTTCTTTTGGTATCATCAGCGAATTTAAACAGGTTGCTTTTCACCCCGTCGTCCAAATCGCTGATGAAGAGATTGAACAGCACGGGCCCAAGGACCGAGCCCTGGGGGACTCCACTGCCCACTCCTCCCCAGGTCGAATGTGACCTGTCCACCACCACCCTCTGCGTATGACCCTTCAGCCAATCTGTAATCCATCTGACTGTGTAGGCATCAATGCCACAGTTTGAAGACTGCTATCATCATGTCTCCTCTTAAGCACCTTTTCCATAAGCTGAACATGCCTAGCTCCTTCAGCCTCCTATATATGACTTGTTTTCCAAGCCCTTTATCTTTGTTGCTTACCTCTGGTCCCTCTCTAACGTCTCCACATCCTCTTTAAAATGTGGAGCCCAGAACTGCACAGGTGGCAGCAAACTAGCCACAACAGTACTGATCTGGACAATAAATCTGTTGGTCCCAAGATCTGCAATTTTTAAATGATTCTGAGAAATCTGCAACAGCTGTAAATCCAGAGAAACAGCAATAAGGACCTGATCCTGCCATTTGGTCCTTCTATTTCTCTTCTATTGTGTGGCTAATTTATTGGTGAACTAACCACCTCATTGGAGCAAATAGATTTTAATCCCACAAGCTAGTATCTTCCTACTTAAGCCTGTGGCTTTTGCAGACAATTTAAACTGGCTAGTTCTTTCCTTCATTCCTTGAGGCCTGACAATTCTTTTTCTTTAGCCAGCTCCTGACCTTTTAACCAAAGGCTCTCTGTGCTCCCACATACGTGTGTCTGGCCTGCTAATGCACTTCTTCCTTCTTCAATTGTACCAAGAAATGCCATGTTGTGGGAAGCATTTGAGAAAGTATTTCACAGATACAGGGCAGGGGGCAATGGGTTAATACCTAAGAGATGGACTCACACTGGAAATCAGAACCGCAAAAGGGACTCATGACTGCAATTCAGCACTGGGAGCCCCTACCTTTTTATTATTTGTATAAATCACTAGGTGGATGGCACTGCAAGGAAAGCCTCCATGTCTGCAGATGATAATAAATTGGAAAGCACCATAAATAACGGTAAACCAGATTGCCAAATGAAGAAGGATTTAGATCATTCAAATCCCAAGCTATGAGTTGTCAAATCCAGTTTAATGCTGATAAGTGTGGGATAATAACTCACTGCAAACATGCCTCCCTCCCCTGGATAAGCCCCTCAAATTGAGAGAGGACATAGAGGGATTTGTTGAATGGAATGGGGTTGCTACACACTGACCAGGAATGTGACTGAGCTATTGTACAATAATCCCCAATGTCCTCAGCCTGCCGTGTAGCTGTAATAAAGACAGAAAATGGGATGCTGCAGGGTTCCATTAACTGGAGACCAGGATCTAAAATCACAGAGAAACATAACACCTTTAAGGCTGATGAAATAAACATGGGGAAGTAATGGAAAAATTAAAGATATTAGTGGGCAAAATGACTGGGTACACACTTGCATTTGCAAAAGGGAAAGCTGAACACTACTCACGGCTCTAGCTTATTCATATGCTCTGCATCTCTCTTTTTACTAATTATTGTCTCAGGACCTGTTCTAGTTTGTTGGGAGATGTTGAACCTTCCACGAGAAAGGATGTAAGCAATAATCAAACCTTCAGGGTCCTCCTCTGAATAAACGTACAAACATCTGCATGAGAGCATTGTGGAGCCTTACTGGCACAGCAGCTCTGATAGCCCATGGTTCTTTGCTGGTTCATGACACTTTTTAAAAGAAAACACGTTTTAATACATCTGTCATGTATGTGATGTCAACAACAGGGAATTCAGGCCACATGCTGAAACGTTAAACAGGGATAATCACTTTTGTAGGAAAACCATGGAAATGCTAACACAGTGGTTAAAATGCTCCAAGAGGTTTTTAAAAGGAGCCATGGCCTCAGTTCCGCAGGTAGTTTCGCACACAAAAAAATCCCCATTCTCAAGTCTAGTCATGGGATCTATGCATTTCTGATGATATGGGTATCATCTGGCACAGTGCCAAACCCTACTCTTTTGGTGAGCACTTCCTTAAACAAACCAGAGAACTAGCCCAACACCTCATCATATCAATACTATGTAAGAAAGCAGTCCTCTGGGAGCAGGCCAATACTGGAGAAGCTATGGTCACCTCATGCATGATCAGCAAGCTTTGAAATACAGCAAGAGCACCCATATGCCATAGTGATGAGCAGGAGTCTTTGAAATCCTTTCTGTAGAAGAAAATATATTACTTGCTGGAGTGTTAGCTGAAGGGGGAGCTAAAGTTCATTTCTCAGGTCCCTGACACCGTAGCACGCGACCAATATTTTACACCCCTACAGGAGAAGGAGTTATTCACCATGAGTATCACCTTACTGCCCAAAGCAAACTCATTATTTTCAGAGGTCACTTAAGGAGGAGTACTTGATTCTGTTCACTGTGATTAGCAGAACCAGGTCTTCATATGCATGGAACCAAGTGTTCTCTTAAAAGATCTGAGTCCCACATTATCAATTCCCTTGTATTTATACCTCTTATGAAATGTTAAGAAGGACTGGGATGGGAGAATTTCTGGAACTGCAAAATATTGAAAACATTGGGTGAAAGGCGGGGACAGAGGTGTGATTGGGGTAGGAAACCAACTCCCTGCATTTCGGTGGAATGAAGCAAAGCATAGTTCACAGGGTCAGGCACAGATGATCTGAAGCAATCAATCTTCCTTCAAACTGTGTGGTCCACAGTATGGGGGGATCCAGAGGTTAAACTGGTATCTAATGGCATGCAAAATCACACATGATTGATCTGCATTGATTTTTTCCCTGCTGAGGGGAATGATAGGCTAGCAAACAGAAATCAATTCCACTGCATTAAGCCCAGTAAGAATCTGGTCTCATCAGCAAAATGCCTTGAAATGTTATTGCGCAATACCAAGGACAACTGTATCACTGTTTTATTTTCTCATGGCAAGTCCCCATTTCTGCCTGATCGTCTGACTTGAAGTAGGAAGCTTAAAAGTATTCTCATTGAAGCACTGTATTGCATGTGACATGATACAATGAAGGGGCGACAGTAAAAATCTATCAAGACCCAAAACCCCACAGGTAACATCTGGATCCACATCTCTGCTTCCTGGCTGGTGTTTATGGCTGTATCAAACCAAAATCTTAGATCCAAAATACCCAAACTTCCTTTTGAGAGGAATCCAAGTGTGAAGCCAAACTTGGTTGCTCCAGGCCATTTTGTGTTGTGCTATTACCGTGTAGAAAATGACAGGCAGCAGATGATACTCTGCAAAAGGAGATGATTCCCATGGATTTAAAGGTCCAAGATATGACAAACAAAAATTATCTGCACTGCATGGGCTAGTGCTACAGGCCTAGGCTAAAGAAAGTCAGTCTGTTAACTTTTGCTTCGGATTTCTTGCGCTTTTGTGTCTATACCAGCTTACTTGAATGAATTTAGCTGTCCCCACTATCCTGGCAAGATTTAATTTGCTATGGCCACACGAATTGAAAATTCAGAAAGAGTCTAATACTGCCGAGGTATGTGCCTTTAGGAATTACACAAGTTAACTGTGTTTTAAAATAAGCAGTTCCTACAGTCTTCTACAGAAGTACACTGGGGTGCATACTCCATTGCTGGTCACGTAGAAACATGTAATAGGTAACCTCTACCCCTGATCTGAGGGATGGCAAAAGAAACCAGGCAGCTTTGGGATACAGTAGCCTGGTTCATTAATTCAAGGAGAATAAAAATCAACAACATCCGAATAAAGCCATAAGATTATATGAGGTTTTACAGCGATCTAGAGAGAAAGATTTCCCCTGCCACAAAGAACTCGCACTAAAGTCATGAAACATTATAACATGGCCATGCAGAGGAATAAGGTCTCTCCCTGCAATCCACTCCAGGACCATATTAAGGATTCCCCTTTCTGTAGATTGGGAGTGGGAGATGGGGTTGCTATTATCTCTCTCCTCAGAACAGGTGATGAGGATGGGTAGGAAACAGGGAGTAAGAAGAAGCTTCATCTCCAATGCTCCTGACATCCGAAGTAGGCTGCCAGGAACGGGTTGGTGGGGAAGAGGGGGAAAGGCACCTTTTCCAGGGCTGCAGGAAGTTACTGTCCCCAAGGAGCAAGGGGACAGCACAGAAAGAAATAGGACTCTCCCAGTTATTGTTCCTTTTCCTTCCTTAAGCACATATTGGAGGTGAGGCATGTACACATAACACACCAACTCAGCCTTAGAGCCCTGAATAAAAAGCTTGGCAAAGGAAGGAACCGGGGCAAGGAGAAAAGGGGCAAAACAAGTGGAAATAATGGAATACGTGATATACAGAGCCAGATTGTGAACCACTTACCAGGGAGCAATTCTTCATATGCATTCCCACTAAAGTCAATGACACCTGCTGGGCAAGTAATTACCACTGGGAGCAAGAGGTTCAAGATCTGGCCCAGTGACTTTTTTGTGCTAGTAAAATTAGAGACTGAGAGCAAGAAGCAAAGAGGGAAAAATGACACCCCAGGCTTGGAGTCAGCAAAGCAAAGAGATGGATGGAATAGGGTTTACAGGAGGGTCATTTCAGGCAGAGATTGCAGCAAGGAGAGAGACAGCAACATTGAACTAAGGATTGGGAGGAATCTGGTCTGGTTCTTTTCTTCTCAGTCCTTCTTGGCTACACTGGGTGTGTCTACACGAGACATTTACTGTGCAGTTGATTAATTAATGTCTCTGCATATACACATGCGCCCCTATTAGGGGGCACAAAACTAAAACTCTACAGCAGGGTAGTACTTTTAAATACAAGTACTACCCTACTGCAGAGTTTTTGTGAGCAGCAGTGCACATGTAGATGCCAACCCAGCTGGCTGGGGCATGTGGGTGCTTCAGTGCGGGGCTGCCTGACGGCTAGCCCCGCACTGAAGCACCCTCGTGCCCCAGCCAGCCCCTCCACAGCACACTGAGCCAGGTCACAGTAGCCCCAGCTGGCAGAGGGCTTGGGGGGATTGGGGGGGTCAGCCTGCCCGCCTGGGGCTGCTCCAACCTGGCTCAGTGTATTGCAGTCCGGGCACAAGTGTAAACCACATGCCTGCGAGCTTCCTGGGAGCAATAAGCTCCACAGTATATTCTGCACACTAATGGCATGGGTAGGCACACCCTTTGATTTTATTATATCATTGTTTTGGATTTCTTGCACTTTTGTGTCTATACAAGTTTACTTGAATGAATTTAGCTGTCCCCACTATCCTGGCAAGATTTAATTTGCTGCAGCCACATGAATTGAAAATTCAGAAAGAGTCTTTACCAACTATTCTTGTTCTTTATTCTGCTGAACCAGCTTCCCCTGCTCACTGGGCAGCAGTCATGGCTTTTAATCCCACTGCCACTGTCAGGATGCATGGTGCATGTCTTCAGGCCATACATGTGTCCCTTCATTAAACATACACCGTCTGTGTTAAATGGATCAAGAGGTTAACAGGGCAGGGGTCGATGCTACAGAATTCATTTTCAATTAGGCTCCCACTCTTCTTACGTCTCCCTCCCCATTCTCCCTTCTAAATGAATGACTGAAACCTACAATTACTAAGAAGGAAGGAGCAGAGCAATTGGTGAAATGCATTTGTTGGATATGAACTCAGATGCTGCATTACCACCACCACCCCATGCTGGTTATGGGTTTGCACATGCAATGGAAAACTAGTCCCGTCTTTCAACATTAAGATGCACAACTCATTAGCCCTTGGATTAATGACAATTTTTAATTGGCCAGGCTATGAAAACCTTATAGAGCTATTATACATTACACCTGTGATAACTGAACAGCATGTTAATCAAGACAGTTAGTGTGGGACCCAGAGAATCTCTCCACCACTGTGAATAATCCTTCTCACTTGGAGAGGAAAATTAACAGCTGCTTTATGGTGTCTCCAATTATCTCACTTTGCATAAGATCTGCAATCAGATCTACATCAAGTGAGTGGGGTATATCATTTATGCCAGGATGACATAACATCTGTTAAGAGACTTTAGATCCTCATATTAACTTTGACGCTGAAGCATCTTCCACATTGGGGCGGTGGAAGGTGGCACACATGGTGTTTGTGGGATAAAAGGGCTGATGGGAGGCAGTCGTTAACAGGGGTTTCATAGCTCCAAGAGGAGGTATAATAAGGAGGAAGGAGAACACTCGAGCTTAAAAGCATCCTCATTCTTGGAGGAAAGAACAGCCAAGGAGTGTTTTCCTTCCAGGATACAGCAATTCTAGCAGGGTTCTCACTGACTCAATTGACAATTAAAACGTATTGTATAGTCTTTTTCCGCAGCCACCTCTGAGTTCTTGCAATGCAAAGACAGCTTTCTTCCTCAAGCAGGGCTGGAAACATACTCACAGATTTTGTCTTCTGAAAGTTATTGTCCTGCTTCTCTGCAGTGACTGACATACTGCTTCTCAGTTCTGTGCCAAGAACTGAGCAAATCCTATCTTGAGCAAGTCCTATCTCTTCTTTCACGGGAAAGACTTGGTACTAACCTAGAGCAGAACTAAAACAGGTGGCTAACTCAGACTATCACAAACTGATGGCAACTTGATACTGTAGGTGATACAAGTTGATGGTCTTACTGCAATTCACAAGGGACAATTGTTTATGTTACAAAACACCCGAATGGATTCTGGATTGGTAAATCACAACAGCAGGGAGCAAGGTCTGGAAAAAAAACCCTAGAAAGATATTTGCACATGCAAGACAGCACAAAGTTAGGGTGTGAATTCATAGTATGCTTCCTCTCCTTTCCGGGCTCCTTGGGTGGAAACTCTTAGAGAGCCCTTACTGTACTACAACTGTGAAAGCTGAGCAAGGAGCCTCACCTGTAGTATACAGAGACTGTCTCCATGGGGCGGTGGGCTGGTGCAGATCCTCATATTAACCCTACCATGCACTAACTTCCCTGTGTGGATGAGCCTGAAGCACCCTGGCAGAGCAGTCGGGATAAAAATCAGCACTTCTAGCACCTGCATTCCACCTATCCTATTTATTACTAGCAGATGCCCTTCCCCAGCATATTAACCTTGCCCTTTTCATCATCCTGAAATTCACTATGCAAAGTTTAAAATGCAAAAAGGTAGTAAAGGAAGCTTCTTTGCCAATTTACAAAAGACAAACATGCACCCAGCTGTAGGTATAAGAGCAGAGAAAAAAAAGTGTTCTTAATAAACCTAAATTGTGGAGATAGACTCATTGAAAGTATGCTTAGTATTATTATGAAATATGCTCTGTATAATGCAGTCATTTTGAAGCAAATGAAACCCATCATGAATTGTACAGTTATTATGATCTGTCATTTTTTGTGTCATTTTGTTTCTCCAATGTCTCTGTGGTTACGATTCTGTCTCTCCACTGTTGTTTTAAACGTATGCACCCACACCCACGGGCACAGTCTTTCATTACAGTGCATATGTTTCTATTGATTAGAGGAAATTAGAGGAAATGTGCTTGGCAACTGATGAAGTGTGGTATTAGTTCATCTGTGTCCAGAGCTACCCTGATTTATCAACACACAGTGTATTTCTCTAGTGCCTTTGGTAACTTGTGTGGGCAGTGCATTGATTCTTTCTGGTGTTCTACTTAAGAGGGTCACCCGCCCAAAGGCATTGGTTAGACAGCTCAACTGGTCTATGGTATAGAGCTGGAGCTGCTCTACAAAATATGGTTTTACCTAGCCAGCCTATTTTTATATCAATTTCCTGGATTTACAGACTACTTTTTCACCTGCAAAAGCAGGGAGGGAGGTGAGCTGGGACAGAAATGCTGTAACTGGAGCAGCTGGCGGAGCAAAGCTCACAGCTTTTCTGTATGGAACGAATCCAGGATTTAGTTGCAGTATGTCTTCTGGGTGACTGACCAGAAATTCAATCATACTGCAATCATTTCAAAAATCCCTTTCATGTGTCATTAAAATGGGGACTGCATATTTAAATTGGCAGCCTTTGGGCAGAGGATTTTGAAGAGCACTGAAAAGAACAAGTATTAAAATAAGGTTTAATGTGGATTCTGTAGATAATAATAGAAAAACAAAACCATAGGACTGTTCCTTTGAAACAATGTTCTTAGTGACCCAGAACTTGTGAAAAGTGCCAAAAGATTCATCAAATGTGCTATTTGTCTCTCACACAAATATGTTTTAGAACGAATCATATCTTGAGATAACAGGAGGAAGTATAATTTATCCAGTCAAGCAGAGGATCAGGAAGACAGGGTTCTACTCCCGAGTCTGCTACTGAGCAAGTCTTTAGTCAGGATTTTCAAATATGGATACATGAAGTTAAACATTTAGATATGAGACTTAAATTTTCAAAGCAATTCTGAAAACTTGTTTCTCCTGAAATTACAGAGTTGGCTGCTTAGATATTATCAGCTGATACAGGAGCATTAACAAACACCATCATGTTGCATATTATATATGTGGATCTTGCAAGGATGCAGGATTCTAAGAACTGCCCTTCTAATCTACAGTAATGCAGTGCTGGCCATGATATCATCTGGCTCTGATGGTTACTTTATCTCAGTGTCTTCAATTTGACATTTCTCTCCCTAAACACATGCATAACTGTTGCTAAAATCACCAGGTCAGTTTATAGCCATTAGAACCAATGTTGTAACATAGCTTAGATTTTGCCACAGATGCTGTCTTTTGGTCATCTTGCTGAAGCCATCTGTTAGCTTAACAGCAAAACCTATTGATTTTCTAAAAATTTCAATTAGAAGTACCCGAATGTCAGCAAAGCGAGTTAAATTTGGAAGCCGCAAGCTTGCCTCTCATACACAACAGCTGTTTTCAGCTTATGATTGAAATTTGTTATCATCTTGCATTGATGTCATTTTCTCTTCCATGCTATTTCATTATTCCAGTTCAATGCATATGACAAAAGCATCTAGGATGAATGCAGACATTACAATATGCAATAACTTTTCACAGAGATATTCCTTTGAGTAGCAAATTCTAATAAGATATTGATGCTAAACATTTAAATCATAATACTCCACATTTATAGAGACCAATTTACTGAGGATCACAGAATGCTTACAAATACTGAGCTGTACAACAGCATGCCAGACAGGCAGGCCAGTATCCCTATCCCCATTTTACAAATGGGTAAACTGAGACAGAGATTAAAAGTGACTTGCTTAAGATCACACATCCATTTTCTGTTCTGAGCCGTTGTCAACTGCCTTTGTGAGGGCTATGCAGATCACAACCATTTTCCTCTAGAAAGCCTCTTGCATTTCATATACATCTGAACAGAGTTAAGCCACTTGCAGTGCCAAATCAACAAAACTCATTTACAAAACAACTCTCTTCCAAGATCACTGCTTGTTAACAAGGTGGGATTTTCAGACAAACTCTTACTCTCTGTTACATGCAGTGTTCCTGGGTCTTTGAAATAACAGCATTCCTCCTCTCATGAAATCTCAGGACAAGTTACCTTAGTATTTCCAGGTCCTTAAAGTGCAAAGAATTGTTTCTATGAACTGCACATGAGTCATAGATGGCTAAAGAGCCTTGCATACGGTTCAGTAGCAAAATTGCTTGAGTCTCCTCTGTATGAGTGTAAAAGGACCTATTTTACATCTTCAGGGTTGAGATATCAACAATACAGAAATTCTAGCAGCTCTGACATTCATCATGCCATAGAATCAGGGGATCGCTCCACTTCTTTTCACCATATTTTTGTGCATAACCTGTGCCATTTTCTCCAAAACCAGCTGGTAAAAATTGGTGTCTGCATTATAGGAGAGAAACAGATCCTAGACCCAAAGATGTGGAGCTGGCTGCAGTCTTGGCTCTCTAGTTGCTGCTGCTAAATTTGTACAAGGTAGATTTTTTTTTCCTTCAAGCCGTCTTTGAAAACCCAGGTACATAATATATGCAGGGGCTTACTGTATGCAAGAAAATATGGTAGTCTGACCTCTCAAAGGCCCTCCCAGTGGGGGAGAGTTTGGGAGGTCCTCTGGGATTCATCTCTTTTACATTATGTCAGGACTGATAGCTCCAGTCCATTTTTATTACAGTGCTTGGGTTGCTAGTCTTCTAGGTCATAAGTCCAAAGCCCATGCATTCGGACTCACATGAAAAACAATCCCAAGAAGCTATAGATAGGTAACACAAACTGTGGATCCTAATGAGTAAAGCCCTGTTGCTAAGGGTATAAACAGATCTGATATCCTTTATATAGCTTAAGAAAGATGACTGTAATGAATGAAAAAAGGTTGAAAAAAATAGAATGTGCTGTAATTGGGGCACAGAGCTGAAATAGTATGGTCCAAGTCACTGGTCCCAATGGTGAGTGTCGACAACAGCACCTAAAACTGAGGAGAGCATCTGTGCTCCACAGAACTGAAAATATGCGAAGGGTATGGGGGTGGGTGGCACAGAACAGAAGCCAGTGAATTAGTGACAAAGTGTGGGTGGCTTCATCACATGCACAGATAAATGGAAAGGGAAGTATGGAATTTACTTGACAAAAGATAAACACCTTTTACACGGATGGCAGCTGAGCCATTTCAACAATAATCTACTCTTAAAAAAAACAATACATGGAAGCCACAGCCTTGAAATAATGCTAATATTTGGGAGGATATGCTTAATGCCGCAAAGCTATGTGTAAGGGAAAGTAAACACCATGTTTGAAAGCTATGTACAGAGACAGTCTCTGGCATTTGTTGCACAGATTTGAATGTAATCAGCTAAAGATGGTTTATCCAACATCTGGAGCCATATCAAAGTAGGAAGACATGAGAAAGGATTTATTTTATTTGGGGCTCAAACAGCTGTAGTAGCTCTGTGACCCCAGAGCTACACTGTTGAAAGGGCAGAGCTTTATGTAGTGGTTTGTACAAATGCGAAACAAGACAATTTAAAATGATAGCATCTTACCACAAATAAATGCTCTCCCAAGATCACTTCTCCCTCTTGCTGTGTTGTCATACTCTTGTTCTCCCTACTTCCTCCCACTATTTACTCATTGTATTAGCCATCTGAGAGGCTAACCCCACGTGGTAGCATTGTCTTAACTCCCACTGCTGATCCCAATCAGTTCCCATTGAAACTCCCAGGTACTCGCAGAACAGAGGCCACAGTAGACTGCAAGCGCTCTGAGACAAGGGCCTTGTTTTCCTGTGTCAATGTACAGTGTCAGGCTGCTACAGAAACTAACACATTTCCATATTAGGTTATGGACTTACACTGGATACAGAGCAAATCTTTCTATGACTGTGTAGTAACCCTTTCTTTCCAAAGTAACTCTTCAGCTACTAATATTCCCTTAAAGCCAACAGACTGTCAAGGTCAGCCAAATGCTCCTGATGCTGTCAGGAGCAGAGAAGGTGCATCATGGGCACACATTGGACTGTCTGCTCTGTTTCTTATGTAACCAAACCCTAATTAAAGGCAATGAAAAAAAATCCTGACTTCACATCAGGTGAACATACCCGCTAGATTGATTAGGCCACAATGAAGGCCTGCACCTTGCAGTGTATTTTGTCCATTCACTTTGCAGGACCATGAGAAACTAGGGATTTCCACAACATCTACCACTTATTTCATTTTTAAGTCAGCCGGCCCGGATGATCTTCACCCTAGAGTCCTAAGGAAACTGGCTGGGGTCACTGCAAGTCCCCTGGCGCAGCTTTATGAACACTTGTGGTGCTCTGGAGAGGTGCCGGAGGACTGGAAGAGGGCCAATGTGGTTCCCATCTTCAAAAAGGGGAGGAAAGAGGACCCAGGGAACTACAGACCAGTCAGTCTTACCTCGATCCTGGGCAAGCTGTTCGAAAAAATTATTCTGGCACACATCCAGGAGGGGCCAGCA
>NW_017729000.1:19714342-19720144 GCF_001723915.1 Gavialis gangeticus
GTGAGGTGGTGCAGGCTCCCACCCTGGGGGTTTTTAAGAGGAGGTTGGATGACCACCTTACTGGGGTCGTTTGACCCCAGTACTCTTTCCTGCCATGGCAGGGGGTCGGACTAGATGATCTGCTCAGGTCCCTTCCGACCCTAGAAACTATGAAACTATTTCAAGGGCAGCTGAAGGTATTTGGCACTATTCTGAACCCATCACATTAAGAGATCTCCTTTTGAGGAACTTCTCTCCCCCATATTCTATCCAAATTTATCCTTGCTTAATTTCATGCTAGACTCGTACAGTCATCCGACCTGCTAAAATGAAGTGTTCAAACATTTGGTATATTGCTGAGAGCATTGTGTAGGCTACCTATGTATGTATATATGTATAATATATAATAGTATATTATACATAATACAGACACACCCCATTTGAAATTAGAAATGTTTTCTGCTATTGTTCTTTGAGGAGGAGAGTACAGGTGTGTATGTGCTCTCTTCAATACATCATAAGATCCTTTCACTGCAGTGATACAAAAACAGTTGTAGTCTCCTTGCAATCAAATAAGTTGCAGGATAATTGAAATGTACAGAAAAAATAAGTAAGAATATACCTAGATAGAGGGAGCCACTCGAAAACTCTGTATGGCAAAGCCATACAATGAAACATTAAATCGATCACTTTAGCCTTAAGGATTTCTTCTCAGCTCCCTGAACAAGAAAGCATTTTGTCTCTTCCTAGAAAGAAGTAAATAGTAGATGGTACAAAAATATTTGTTTTACAGGTCTCCAGAGCAGCCTGCATTTCTTCTGAAACTGATCAGGAATTTCAAGTACAAACCTGTTTGTTCTACTGTTTTCCTAGTGTAGATAAGTATCTAATATACTTTCTCCATGTTTGCCCAAAGAAGTGATCAACTCTGCTTCTCAGAGTGATAAATCCCTGCTCAATCTCTCTCTGAAATGAAGAGGTCACGGGTCATGCTATTGTTAGGATCTGCTAGGTTACGATAACAGGAATCTATTTTTAACAGGAGACACTTAATATCTCCATGCTTTAGAAGTCTACACAGTTGGAATCCCAAATATGCCATCCACTCACAACATTTTTAGAGAAGAGTATCTTATTGAGTACAGAACTAGAAAGGTTTAAATAAAATACACAGGTAAGAAGTGCCTGCTGTTCAGATCCTGGCAAGTTTTTTTTGTAGAAACTAGGTCAATTTGGTTCTCCTATAAAGAGAAACTGAGTAAGAAGATAAAGTTTTATAGTCAATAGAGCAAATGCCCTATAGAGCAATTCGAGAGCTTGGTAGCTCCCCATGCTTTCCTGCAGATGAATCTTTAGAGAAATTCAGGTGTAGACGTGGATAGAATAATATGCACTATGAGAACAAAGTCTATATAAGGGCCCGAGAATCACTGCGGTGACTGGAAAGACCTCCACTGAGCTTTGACACATGTTTTCAAAGACCACCCTTCTTAGGTATTTATTTTCCTCTCACAAGACTATCCCAAAATGCCCAAGCATAAATAGCTACGACTGCTCCACCTCATTAGAAGGCCACTTACTGAACAAATGTTTTCGTTAGTTCCTTAAGCGGTTGGTACAGAGCAGTAAATAGTTTGCGTCGTGACCTATGCTTTACATGACCTCAATATGTGCTTTAGGACACCCACGATGTCTTCCAAGCCTACAAATCCAAAAAGAAGTTAATTTGCTTTAAGTTTTAGTTAATCTGGTTGTATTGATTACACTTCCCTGCATGAACAATTTAGTTTACATTTATTTTACTACCCTCTTCCTTATCTTTTAAAATCATCACATAGATAGGATTTGGAAGAAATTGCTTGATGAAGCTTTGCATTATTTGGGAAAACCTTGGAATCAACTTTGGGATATAAGCTTTCAAATTTAGATGCAGACATTCATTAGATCAAATAAAAAAGCCTCTCTCAATCAGAAGGGATTTAATTAAGTTGATTCTGACAAGGAATTAAAAAGCTTTGCTGGAAGCTCTGATTCTAGTGTTGGGGGCTGCATCTTTGAAGCTAAACATAGTGCTTCCTCAGGCAGTATTCATATAAAAGATTTTGGACAAAATTGTTAGACAGAGATAATCCTGTTTGTTTGCTACAATACAGGAATCAAAGTAGCAGCTTAACCTGGTTGTTTCTGGTGAAGTCTTCTTATTAGCATGTGATCCACATCAAAGTTAATTAGAGTGCACTAAGAAAAAAATGCCTGATCTATTCTCAAATTCCTAATAAAACACACAGATAAATGCAGAGAGAGTGATGCTATTACATTAAATCTCTAGACAGCAGTCATCATATGTACAACAGCATGGGCTTCTCTGTACAGCTCTTTGCTGTTATTTCAAAAGAGCAAAGCAGAGATGCCAGTTGTATTTCACTGAAATGTTTGATTTTCTGCTTGGTACCAAATTTTTTTTAATCAAAGCAAAAAAAAAAAAAAATATGTTTAACCATTTTTAAAGAATAGAGATTGCAACTTGGTTTCAGACCCTGTGTCACCTCCTAAATAAGGAAAAGGAGAAAAAGAGGTTTACTAACTGGCTTCACCTGTGATAACTTTTCTCCATCAGAGGCATTTTTAGTTTCCAGTAACAGAGGTTGCTCTTTCGAACACTCTCTCGTACACCGGGCCTGATCTTGTTCCTATTAAGGTAATTTGAAAAAATTCCCAATTCCCACTGAGGTCAATGGATCAAGCTTTTTCGGAGTAGGTGGCAGGGGGGTCAGAGGGGATAGCCCTTAGTTGGCCAGGATGGCTTATTGTTTTGGCTGGTATTGCAAAAAGATTTTCAAACCACTCACGTCTCCTGTTGGCAATATCTATGGTCAGGAACATTGCTCCCCTCTCAAGCAAGAATCTACTTGAAACTCAGCTGCAACTCATTTCTCCCTTATTTCAATAGAGCTTGGTTCAGACATTAGAAATAAAATCACAAATATTGCCAGGCACTTCACTCCTGATAATTTTCCCCTTCTCACTAAATACTTTTGGGCAGGAAGGAAGTAGACCACATTCTTTTTCTAAAGATGCTCCAGAAAAAAATGCACACAGGAAAACTGCATTCCTCCTTCAACTAATCTCCTTTTTCTCTTGTTTGAAACTGTGAAGTAACCCATTTTAACATCTGATTTATTTCTTATGCACTCCCAAACCTTGGCAGTCCTTTCCCTATGCATCCTGTTGTAAAGGAGATAATGCAAATAAAAAGTGATGCACTCAAGTTGGATTAGTTGGTAGATAATATCAATTGGCAAAAGAGGAGGATGACAACACTGAAAAGCTATTCTTGTGTGTCAAACCTC
Organism: Gavialis gangeticus; assembly: GCF_001723915.1. Taxonomy (NCBI): domain Eukaryota; kingdom Metazoa; phylum Chordata; order Crocodylia; family Gavialidae; genus Gavialis; species Gavialis gangeticus. The sequence continues at coordinate 19,717,672 of NW_017729000.1, forward strand.
AAGCTCCCATTGCTAATATTTCTGTGAACAGACTTAATTCAATAGACTGGGCTTCATCAATGAAGAAGACGACTGAAAGCACAAGTTAAGCACTTACTTGATGCTCACTCACTTTTTTCACCAGCACAGAGACTGGACACACCTCAAAGATTACAATCAAGTGGATTTGACAACCAGAAACTTGATGACAAAGCATTCCCTCCACTAGCAAAATAGCATGCGTCCTCTTAAGAAAGGTGACAGCACATTTCCTATTCAAACCTTGATTTTAATGCCAGTTTATTTTGGTATCCTGACCCAAAGAAGGGAGTGATTTAGATACAGTTCAGCAGATACATCCCCAAAATGTGAAATCTACAAGTGTACTCTTAGGCTAGGGACAGACATTACAAATAAACCAGTTTAAGTGATCAGAAACTGGTTTAAACCTGTACCAAAACAGATGTTCAGTGCACGTAAACCAGTCTGAAAATGGCTGAAACCAGTTTGAGATAAACCTGGTTGAATGTAGAATCAGACTTAACTTATTTGGGTCAAACTGGTTTATGCAATGTCTGTCCCAGACCACTTCCTGGTTTAAGTTAAATCAGAGTCCCCCAGCATGCTCTCTGGGCTGGGTGGGGCTCTGCTCCAGAGAGCTGGGCTGGTGGGCTGGGCTCTCCTCTCTTCTCCCTAGCTGCAGGTCCAGCAGAGACTGCCTGTACAGCGGGATCTGCCTGGTTTCCTCCTTCTCTCCTCCTCCCCCTCACCACTCCCTGCTCAAGCAGGGATTCCCTCTCCACTCTGCCTTACACAGACACCGCTCAGCATTAACTAGTAGACCACATGCTGGCTATCCGTGCTGTGGCAGATCAGACAAAGGCAGACAGAACAGTGTCGGCTTAAGGCTTTTTGGAGCTAATCAACAGGTAGCTGGTAATGTCCCTCTGTTCCTTCCTTGGAAAATGCTGTTTAAGTTGCCTGAACTAAAGAAAGATCCTTTTGTTTTCTTAATGGGCTGATAAACACTGAGTTAGGGGTGATAAATCCTGCGTTAACAATTCCAGACTGGGCTCCAGGGGTGGGGGGGAGACCCCTCCCTAATCAGAGCTCCTGCCAGGGCCTGACCCCCCTTACCCCTCAGCTCACCACTGTAGAAGTGGAGGGAAGGCTGCTGTAGTGCCCCCTCCCTCCCCGCCCCAGCTTCAAGCCTGAGTCACTGCAGGCATGTGCCTGCATTTCTGGAATGAAAAGGGAATATCTATTCACCTCCAAATTGGTTCAAGCTTTGCGGGTTAGACTAACTGGCAAAGATTGAATCAATTCAGGCTCAGGCTTTCTGAATGTCTGTCCCTAGCCTTAGAGTTTCTTTCAGGTACCAGGCACCTTCCTTCCAAGTTCATCTGCTGAATGCCAGATCTAAGCTGATGCACCAGTTCCTTTTAACATTTAAAATGCTAGATAATTAAAGTTATCTTAAATTGACTGAAAGGCTCCATCTGATTGGAGATTCTTGAACAAAAATCAATGCTATCTTCCGAGTCATCTTTTTGTGCTTCAGAAACAGTCAGCCCTCAACAAAGAGCTTTTATCCCTGAAAATAAACTCTGGCTTGAATGCCAGTTCTGTTTTTTTATCTGCCTATGAAAATTGGGGGTTACAAAAAATGAACAACAAAAATTGCAACATTTTAACTCTTACATTATTCATTGTTTACCTGGATCTAACTAAAAATAAATGCCTCAGAAATTATATCAAAGCTGATGCTGCTTTGCAGCTACATATTAAGCTATTAAAGGTTCCTGAAGGGAAGGAGAAAAGCGGTAAAAACAATAAGGTATGAACAAAACCTATTGCATGGCAAGGCCCTCCATCACAGGTGTGGACTTTCACTCTCCAAAACCTGATTTAGGTCTTTCCAAAGAGCAGAAGCTAGAAACAAAGAGACAGGATGATCCTGCGGCTAGGACACAGAATAAATCTGAGTTCAAGACTTTGCTGGGCCATAAACTTCTCTGCCTAGGGCACATGGGGATAGGAAGGTACAGCAAAAGCTCTGTTATCTGGCACCCATGGGGAATGCTGGATAACCAAATATGCTGGTTATTTGAGAGGCGTCTTTGCCTGCCTCCCGCCATGTCCGGTGCGTCTGTGTGCCCCACTTCCCTCTCCTCCCCGTACATCCTAGAGAGAACAATCCCTTCCAGTCATATTGGATTACATGTAAACGTTATTAATTTATCAATAAATTCACCGTAGCCCGAAGTGGGACTCGGCAAAACCGGAAGTGGGACTTCCGGTTTCGCTTTTGCCTCATCGACTGGCATGCCGGTTAATATAGCATGTCAGTTAATGAAGTGCCAGATAACACAGCTTTTACTGTAAAACCATCTCTGTGTGGCATGGCAGTACCCTACTATTCCTCTGAAAAAACATGGAAGTAAAGCCTGTCTCTAAATCATGTTCCGGTGTTGCAATGTAGGTACATGTGGAT
>NW_017729000.1:19725144-19725865 GCF_001723915.1 Gavialis gangeticus
TTGCCTCATCGACTGGCATGCCGGTTAATATAGCATGTCAGTTAATGAAGTGCCAGATAACACAGCTTTTACTGTAAAACCATCTCTGTGTGGCATGGCAGTACCCTACTATTCCTCTGAAAAAACATGGAAGTAAAGCCTGTCTCTAAATCATGTTCCGGTGTTGCAATGTAGGTACATGTGGATTACTAAAGCAGAAATAGTGAGAACGAACATGTAGATCAACTGTAATTGAATCCTGGAAACCCAGTGGCATGAAATGCTTCTGGCCTGTGGCAGCAGAGTTGAGATCAATCCTCTGATAACTGAGCAGCTTCTAAAAGAGACCAGATATCAAGCAGCACCATAGGAAAGCTAGGACTCCTCAGTTATCATTATAAAGCACTGAGCACACACAACTCCTACTGAAGTTAACAAAAGTGAAGGTACTTGCAGGGAGTAATCTTCATTTTCCACATAAAACCTGGTTAGGGATAGATCTACCATTTATCTACACACATGAATTGTTAAGTGCTGGCTGTTTGCCATAGGAGGGGCTAGAGTCAAGAGGTCTTCTCAAGTCCATATCCTATATTCCTAACAAAACGCATGCTTCTCCAAATACAATCTGAAAGAGAGACTGTAAAGTACATCACTGGAGTAAAGCCAAAATAATTCAGTATTACCGCTGAATGCTTACCTAGACCTGATGCTATTTCAGGGTAAGTTAGGACAAAAGTGG
>NW_017729000.1:19730865-19750886 GCF_001723915.1 Gavialis gangeticus
CATGTAGATCAACTGTAATTGAATCCTGGAAACCCAGTGGCATGAAATGCTTCTGGCCTGTGGCAGCAGAGTTGAGATCAATCCTCTGATAACTGAGCAGCTTCTAAAAGAGACCAGATATCAAGCAGCACCATAGGAAAGCTAGGACTCCTCAGTTATCATTATAAAGCACTGAGCACACACAACTCCTACTGAAGTTAACAAAAGTGAAGGTACTTGCAGGGAGTAATCTTCATTTTCCACATAAAACCTGGTTAGGGATAGATCTACCATTTATCTACACACATGAATTGTTAAGTGCTGGCTGTTTGCCATAGGAGGGGCTAGAGTCAAGAGGTCTTCTCAAGTCCATATCCTATATTCCTAACAAAACGCATGCTTCTCCAAATACAATCTGAAAGAGAGACTGTAAAGTACATCACTGGAGTAAAGCCAAAATAATTCAGTATTACCGCTGAATGCTTACCTAGACCTGATGCTATTTCAGGGTAAGTTAGGACAGAAGTGGAAAACATGAAGCCTTCCAGGGCAGTCCCAGTGACCACCTTAATTCTTTATTAAACCATTTTTTAATAGAAAGAAGGTTTGAAAAGCAGAACAGCAAGCCTTACATCCCTGCTGTGTGGCAATGCATGAATTGACATAGGCACCTGCTCATACCATCTGATTTCAATCTTGCATATTTGCCAAAGGCTTGCATCTCGTCTTACTAGTGGAGGCGGACCATTATAAGGCACATCTTGCAAGCAGTTCTCAGAAAAGCTGGAGTTGGACACACATGAGTTAAGGATTTCCATGTGTGGCAATGTCTGAAGGGTTCTGGGCCAGGGCTACTGTCCCTATTCAAAGATCTTATCATTATGCTACCCACTGGACTTCTACAAACATCTGAATGAGTTAAGGAACCCTCCTCAATAAAAGGTACTTGCAGATGTACCTGGGTTTGTTTTATTTTTATTTCTGTAATGAACTGTGGTAACTCCTAAAGACCTCTGTAATAGCAAAGATAAAAGCTAATCCAGTAATGCTTTTACTATAGTAAACCCCAGAACAGAAACACATTACTTTCCTCTGATGGAATTTTAAATCAGCGTAAGGGATTAAACAGCATTATCGAGCTGATGATAGGGACTTGGAAAAACAGAGTGGATTGTGGGTAATGACGGTCATGTGCTCCACTATTTGTGTTCAGGTTTTAGCAGACTAAAGCATGATCCTGAGCCTTTCCTCACACAAATAGTCTTTACTCATGACAGTAGCTGGATTCAATGGGAAAATTTAAAGTAAGGACTGTTCATGAGAGTAAATCTAGGTTTGCAGGATCTGGCACATAGTTTGTCTCAGATGCTGTATACAAAAGTCACATAGATACTGCATTTTCTTGCATACAATGAGCAACTTTTCCTTAAAAGAGTACACTCCACCCAGTCCACTAAGGCTGTGCGAAGCTTCAGTGGCCGATTCGATTCAGAGGAGATTCAGCCCGATTTGGGGACCGCATCTCCGCATTCAAATTAAATCGGGAGACCAATTCAAAGCTCTGCAATGATTCAAAGCATCTGAACTGATTCGGAAAAAGATTTGGCAATCTGGCCATAGTTACTAACCAGGCAGCTGACACAGCTACCTCCAGCTGGTAAGTCTGTTGGGGTTGGGAGAGATTGGGGCTGGAGCTGGGGCTGGGACAAGCTGCTCAGCCAGGGCGGGGCAGGTTGCAGGATGAGGGTACAGCAGTGCTTGGAGCAGGGGCTCTGCCCTGCTGCCACTTGCCCAGCCGGTGCGGGGGGGAGAGTGAGATGCAGGCGCGGCTCAGGTGGAAGGGGGCATACAGCAGCAGGGCCTGCATCCCATGTCCTTCCACACCAGCTGGCAAGCGGCGACAGGGCAGAGTCCCTGCTCCTAGCACTGATGCTGGAGCAAGCTGCTTCTGCATTGTACCCCCCTCCCCCACACATCGACTGGGTAAGCAGCAGCAGGGCAGAGCCCCCGCTCCGAGTGCTGCTGTGCTCACGTCCCATACCCCTGACCCTCTCCCTGAGTAATGCACCCCCCGTGCCCCGGCCAGGCAGCTTGTCCCAGCCCCAGTCCCAGTCCCTTCCTCCCCCACACCCCTTCCCTCCTCCCTCCCTGAACCTCAACGGACTTACCAGCTGCCTGTTTAGACCACGGCCGAATCATTTGGCGCTACTTCAGTCTTTCAGATCTGATTTGGCTGAATCAAGTCAGGACAGTCATTCTAATCTCCAAATCGAATCGCTGTCCTCTGAATCAGCCTAGTCTGAATCCAAAGCAACTACTTGTCGCTTCACACAGGCCTAGTATCCTCCCTTCCTCCCCTGCTGGCCTGAAGGGGGCCCACTACCCTCCCCCCACACTGGGCTCTGCTCTTTCCCCTTGGCAGAGGTTTCTGCTGAAGAAGCAAGAAATGATCTCTCTTTATTCTGCTTTTCAAAGCGGTGTATATTGTATTTGTGGGGGGTGTTGTATACAAGAAAATGTGGTACTTAGTTGTTGGCACTGACCTCTAAAAGTGTATGCCACAGAGCCAGGCAGTATACCTATCAGTTTGAGCCTAAGTCTTTGCAACACTAAAAAATTTGTATATGTTCCCCCTATTATTCTGCTCACTGAGCAACTTTTGGATGAGATACAAAGGAAGTCATTTTGCTAGAGACAGCACATGAGTAAGCTGAACTGGGTCAGGGAACAGGTGCAAGAAATCAGCATCTGTTAAAAAGCATGGCCTTCATTATCCCAGTGAAGGCAAGGTGACTACAATACTGAACCATCCTTCATAAGAAAAAGTTCTTAGGACCTGTGGCAAATCCCTGCTAAGGCCAACAGTAATCACTGGAGGGGGAACACAGATCTGCTACAGTACCATTCTGACAGCTCAGTTGGCAATACAGCTCCTACTTCAAAGACACAAGGGGCTAATAAAAAGTCATGTAGAGCTTGCAGTGTCCCCTACATGAAGGTACCCGGAAATAATAAAAACAAAACAAAACACAAAACCCCAAAACAAAAAACACAACAACAAAAAACAAATCACACTTATCAAGCTTGAGACTGAGGCACACTGCCTCAGGTGCCACCACAATATAGAAGTCAGGAAAGGGATATATGTTGAAAATTATCATGTGGGTTTATTGTACCAGTGGTCATTGGTGCTGAACAGTTACATGACTTCTAATGGCAGGTTTTGTAATGAATTACCTTATACCTCTACAGAATGAAATGAGTGTGCTCATTGTGTGCCATAGGCCCTGTATTGCTAATAAAGATTTTCCGACAGCTTAGGAGAAGCCAAATCACAAGGTTTTCCTGCTGCTTCATTATTTCAAGTGACGAGAGTAAGCAGTATGATGACAACTGTGTAGATTCCAGTAATAATATTTCCCAACATTTTTGCATGCGTGCATAAGCTGTGCATCAGTATGGGTTTAACAACGTCTGATGTAACAAAGTAGTCTGACGAACCCTTGCTGAACTGGCGCCCTCTATTTTTCATGTCCCATTTTGATACACTAGAATACGAATAATTTATGTCTGAGTGATTTGCAACCTGCTTAGTTGCCAGCCAGTTGCCAAATTTAAAGGTGAGTCCCTCGGCTCCTCTTTGTTTGCTGCAGTTTATATAGCAAAGGGTGCCACTTCTCTGATGAGCTGCTGGGACCACTGACAAGCTCCAGATGATCAAAGCAGCACCCCGGTGGTCCTGCATAGCTGTTTGCTGCACCTACACATACCTCTGGCTTGTTCAAGAACCCTCATCTACACAGGGGACGATGTCCTTTATCACTTGTCACAATATGCAGGGACCCAGTAGCTCCACAGAGCAGACCACAATCTCTGATATGTTGCAATACATACAGGTACAACCCACAAAGCAAATATTGTTGTCCACTGATGGCTAGACAAATGAGCAAAGACTGCTTGCACAAAAAAGTGCTTGCAGGACTCCGCTTAAAGCTGAGCACAATGCATTGCATGTCACCTTAGCATGGGGGCTTTCAGCCCTAATAAGATTTATTTCCTACATAGTGAAGACTCTCAGACAAGGATGTTGCCAGACTTTACTGGGTCTCAAGAGTGCCATTTACACAGCACCAGTACTAAAGACCTGGACCTACCTTAGGGATAGAATCTGCCTGTAAATTGATAAACCAAGTTACACAATGACCTTGAACTTTCTGAGATATTATGCATGTGCCCAGATTGGGGCACATTAAGGTTAGAATTTAACCCTTTGTATTTAGCAAGAATATGATTCTTCCATTGAAGGGTTGGAGAAAGGCTGAAACGTGTGAACTGAAGTTTTTATTTTTGTCATAAAAAATAATACTCTTTTGGCTTGAAAGTAAAGCAGTCATGTCATCTAGAAGTCACTTAATGGAAACAAAAATTTACCTTTACCATGAGCCAAATCTTTTGGTCTTCTTTCAACACAACACAGGTAATAGGAGTTGTGCTTAACTGAGCTAAAACAAAAGCTGAATAACCTTGGATTTTGGACCAAAGACATGTTTACCAAGTGGCTGACCTCACTTTAAATAAATTAGCTTGGAGAACAACTCAGAAGTGATAACCCCCTCCCCTTTTCCACCCCTCAAACAAAAAAACCCCAAAAAAACCCCAAAACAAAACAAAACTCAAAAAACCATCCAGGCCTCTCAGGTTGGATCAGTGACGCACCAGTCCCTTTCTTCTGTTGATTCTACAGAAAGATTTCTGTCCCTTTCCAAATAATACAGTAGTGGAAGCTTATTCTAAAGTCAATTATGAGAAAGCATATTACTCCACACTTCATTGTTTCTTGGTTGCCTTTTTGCAAGATCGGAAAGCTGGACCCAATGCACAGCAAAGCTGGCTATTGGTATTTCTAGAAAACTTGACATCTTGCATCCTTGCACTATGATCTTTGTCAAACAAAGGAGCATATTAAATGACTGCTCATCCTGTGATAAGCACACAATTATTACTGAAGTATGGTTTCCTCAGGTCTAAAGATTTATACTGGTAGCATTCAACCGTGTAGGAGAGAAGATAAAATTTAATTAATAATTTCCACGGAGGCCAACAGCCTATTACAAGTATGTTCCTTGCTGTTTTCCACAATGTCCTTACGGCTCATAAACATTTCAGATCTTGACTGGTCATAGGCTCATACCAAGCTTTAATTTATGGCACAGGTTGCAAGGCATAATTAGCCAGATTTAAATGGAGTCTTTCCCAATGCTGCCACTGGAAACATTACAGTCTTTGCATAAAGAGATTTTTTTGCCATGGTCTGTGCACAGAATATAAAATGTAATTTCCCATGGGTTAAAGCCATGACACAGAAGAAGGTAGTAGACAAAGGTTTTCCTGCTATTGTCCATGTTTCATTTCAATATAGCTCTGTTTAGTGGTATAGCTAGCCATGAACAACATGCGTCTATGGCATGCATACTATAATGTTAGTCTACTGGAAATAAGGACATCTAGATCTTGAACAGTTATAAGACATGTTGATGAAGGAAGAAAAAATTATAAAAAAAAGTCTGTGGTATGCTAAGAAAAGGGCTATTGACTTGAGGGCAAATGGTCAATACTGGACAGATATGTCATTATTTACTCCCTAAGTAGACATTCAGTTAAATTCCAGGCTGACAGTACTTAGCCCTTACATAAATCCTCCCTGGAAAGGATATCAATTCTTCATACGTATCAAGCCTCACAACCTCCTTTATGAGGTAAATACTACATCATCCCTGACTGATCAATGACTAAAAAGCAGCACACAATATTTGACTTAACAGAAGTACTTATTTGTAGGTACTCACGTTGGAAAGATTTTCATCTAAATGTCTTACCAATGTCTTGTCACATAGCAAGTAAATGCCGGCGTCTGAAATCTTTAGAACGATTGAAACCTTTTCCTCTGGCATCTCTAAACCAATAATGGTGGACTCCAGGGAGAGCAATGAATAGGGGATGGCTCAGCCTAGATATATCCAGTTCAATGCTCTTCCTGTAAAGCATCCACTCCTGTCACTGGCAGAGACAGGATACAGGGCTAGGTAGACCATTGGGCTGACCCAGTATGCCACTTCTTATGCTCAGCCTCCTACTTCAGCTATGAAGTGACAGTGTCTAACAAGAAGAAATGTAGACGTGGACACAGGGTGACATTTCTATTTCACCGAAGTCAATGTCAAAGCTTCCACTGATTTTTGCAGGGCCAGGATATCACTCAGTGATTGATAAACAGACCATGATAGTCTCTTCTCAAATGAGTTTTAGCTCAAAATCTTCAACAGAACCAGATTCAAATGCTTTAATGGACAGACTGAGCCAAATTCAGTTCTGGTGTAATTAGATACAACTCACTGCCTTCAGAACATACTGGAGCATAATGCACTGAGAGATAATTGTCTGGCAGCCTCAGCAAGAAAGGTGGAGAAGTACCAAAGGGACCACCTACAGCTTTCTGATCTCGAGTGTCTGAAGCAATCCACTGAGCTATCTGCCTACTAATGTTTGCCAAATTAATTATCCAACCATGCCTTTTCCTGGTAAGATGCTTTTGTTGATCGTTAGGAATGAGATGAGGTAGGCCTGGTTACAATCAGTTTTATGCTTCACATGGATTTGTAGGCTAGGAATTGTTAGAAGGCTGTTTAAGTCAAATAGCTATAGCACAGATCAGAAGACAGCCTAATTTTTCATGCACTTGGCCTATTTAACTAAAGCTCATTGAAAAATGTAGGTTTTGAGGTAACTACAGGCCAAGTCACCATAAAAGTGGCATAAGCAGCTGAGTTGATATGCACCTCATTTCTGTGCAATGCAAAAAGACTTCCTGCCAGAAGCAAAGGCCATAATTGTATCATGTATATACCATTTTCTGAATCTGTCAGGTGGTTTTTACTAGCACACTGGCAAAAATGTATGGCTGGTGTTTTATTAAAATGTCTTCAATACATAATGGAGCCTACTTTCAGCCAGATGTGGGCCTGACCCCTTGTTTACAGACACAATTCCTACCCACAGAATGTTTGACAGCAATTTTGAGTACTTCTTTCTCTTAATTACTTCTGCCTATCAGATGGACCTATAGGTAGGGGTCCATCCAACTTGAGGCAGCTGTTGGCCAATTTTGTGAGCAGACCATTGGGCTGGCAGTCATTTTTACAGGCTGTGCAGCCCCCCCATGCTTGATTGGCCAAGGGGCCCTGGTAGTCCCGCCCATCACCACTAATTGGCTACAAGGGTGGTCCATGTGGCCCCACCCTCATCTCTGGTTGGTGGAGAGGTGCAGGACTGTATGCCAAACAGCCAGTCAGCAGTGAGGGGCAGCAAACTTGCCTTATCAGGCCGAGGCCCCCCTCCCTGCACCCTGCACAGCCAGGCCACAGTGGCCACAAGGACTGCTAGGTCCCCAGAGGGAGCCAGCATTTTATTTTTGGTATGTTTTTTTCCAGGGAGCCCACCAAAAGTGCAGAGCCTGTGCTTTATCATGCAGCCTGCCCAAAATCGTGATTTCAGTAGGTCTTTATATATAGGCATGAGCAGTCCCATGTACATTCACAATTCAAATATGGATGGGAAAAAAAGCAAAGTTTCAAACTGTATCAGACCAAGATTTCAGCACTACAACATTCCTTTTACACTACCAAATTGTATCAAGGCTGGCTGAAGACTGGAAAAAAAAATTTGCCTCCACACCTGACTTCCCGTTTTTATTTTTTCAAACACCAATTATTTCTTCCCATCATGTTCCCATTTAGCCTACTTGGTCTCTCACAAAGTACTATTTTTTAAAGAGCAGAGGGGTGGTTTGCTCTGCTCCGTTTCATCCCACTACAAGATGAAATGAGAGGTATTTGGACTGTATGTGACCAAGTGAGTTCTCCCTGTCACTGTCTGATCTCAGCCAGAGAAATGAAACAACCAGAGACTGCTCTGAATTCCAGTGAAGAAAAATCTAGGGTTAGCTGCCCCAAACGAGCAGATCTTCCAGGGGCAAAGCCAAACATGCTACATAGACTGCCATTTAACACAATGGAACTAAGGTTGAGGCACACCAAAGGCAGGTGGAAAAAAAAAAAAATCTTTGAATCATATTTTTAGAGGAGAAATGGGACTGCCTAGTGCAACAGAAAATGTTTCTTACATTTTCAAAGGGGCACCACTCATGTGGGCTTTAAAACACCCAGAACATTTTGTACTGAGCCATCCATGTATTTGCACAGTATGGGCCTGATTCTGATTGCTGCTGTCAACACCAAGTAAAGAAAGAAAGAAAAAAACCCAGCAAAAATAGCCAAGTAGGTTCAAATCTGTTTGATATGAGTGGTCACAAAGTCACTACCTCTTAACCTAGACTGCCCTACAGGCAAACTTGGGTGCAGACACATTGCACAAAATTACAGGTGCAATTTTAGAGACCTCTTTTGAATACTTAGCCCTTTAAATGGGCACTTCTCCTGGCCTAGTACCACAACTGTGTGCTCTCATGCTTCCCATAAATGACCTGCACCTATAGATCTTATATTACATGGTAAGTGCCACTGAATATCCTATTTGCACAGTTTGACATGTGTCCAAAATGGCTGTCACTTGCTGACTACAGCTGTAGGTATACCAATGAGGTGCAGTCACAAGGCCAGTGCTAAATATACTATGCAGTCATATGCACAGACTTCCTGTTAAAGATCTAGTCTTGTTTTTTCAGCTATCCCATGATTCACAAATGGTCTGATCATGCTTTGTACTGAGTCTACCTTATAAGTTGATGGGAGTTGCAAGCATCTGGCATGCAGCTGCCAGAATCATAATCTATGTTCAATTTTTCCACTGGAAAACAAAATCAAAACACCCTGCAACAAAGACTAATATGACGGTATGTGATCCAGCTCACTATTCCACAGCCCAAGCCTCAAATCCAGCCCCCAGTCAGCAATCATACTCCTATGGTATTTAAGTAGCAGAAGATCATGCTTCCCCACTCACTGCTCTGCTTGCAGACAGTGATGAGTTAGAAAGCCATGTATCCAGGTGGCAAGCCAGTCTCCTTTTCTGCCTCAGGCAGTGGCATTGGAACTCTGCAGTCGCCTCAAGCACTGTCACGTGGCTAATCTGCATTCAGATTTCCCAGGACCTTTGGGACAGTGTTTACTTTTTTCATATAGGAAACGGACTCTCCTTACTGGAAGGATAGGGCTGCCTTCAGAATACAAAATCCACCAGTTCCGCATCAGGCAAAGATTAAAACCAAATGTCAGACTATAATATTGTTTAAACCCTCTCCTAGGTCTGAATAATGCTTGACTTGAGCTTTACTTCTCTTGCACTGAAGTCACTGTAATTGAGAATCACGCACAAACATGGGTGCGCATGCAAGACAAATGAAGTTTATACCTAATATCACCTGCAGCACTTCCATAGACACCTCTGATTACATTCACTACAAGGGCCAGTACCATTCCTTTGGACTCAGTGGACTTGCACCTACTGAAATTATCAATGAATTTGGTCCTACACAAAATATTCAAAATGCAGCCATCTCAGAGTAGAATGATACAGCTGTTTTACAACAACAACAACAAAATCTCACAACATTTTACAACAGAAAGGAAGATGAGTGCATTCAGGTTCTGGTAGTCCAGTGATGAACGTCTATAATGTAGTGCCATCAATTCAGGGTCCTTGTGAAAAGTGATGGTTTTGACCTTCTGATGCAACTCAAACCAAATCTTAATTGTGCATGTAGACTCCCAGTGAGACAACAATGAGAGACTGGTTATATCAACAAAAGTGTTTTACTAGACATTCAAGAATTCCTAAATGGAGCCAGGGTAATTTCTATGGGTATCTGGATCCCAGCTAGAACAGTACCGTTGCCCAGGAGGCAGTGGTAATGGTGAAAGGGGAAAAGCAGCATAAACTTCCAAAGAGATTTCTACTTCAGCAACAGTGACCTTAGAAGGCTTAATATTTCAAGTTGTCCCTCCCAATACCCTGAGGCTCAGACAGAGGGTAATGATGTGGATTGTAACAATTGCACAGGGAAGTCATTCTACACTAAAGTGGAAAACCGGGGATTGCTTTTAATTCAAGATGGGAAATGCAAACTGCAGTCTAGGCCTGTCTCAGAAGGGGTAAAAGTGAAAATGCTAATTAACCTCCATTGTTGGAAGAACGCCCTGCAGAAACATGACTCAGAATGGGTCGCAAATCATAAAATAATAAAAAAGCCACAATGCTCTGGGGACATTAAGCTATTACAGAGAGTTGTTATTTGGCTGATTTTCACACTTCATTAGCATATGCATACTTTAACAACTGAACGTGCTGAGGGCTGGCAAGACTTAAGAGCCACTTTCTTGAAACGCGAACTATAAATTGAGGTGTTTTAATCGTGGTAGAAAAGCAATGGTGATCACTCCTGCAGATGAAATAGCACAGTCTTTATAGGAACACTGGGCCAAATTCAGAGTTGCTGTAAAGAGACACAGTCCAGAATCTTAAGCGAGAAAAGTTACTGTGGTCTACTGGATTCAGTTTTATATATCCATAACCCAAAATATTCTGCAGCAATTTAATATGTAACAAGTTAAATGAATGACATATTAAGAAAGTCCCAAGTTCATCCTGTACCCATCTACCCCAGAGGGTATGGCAAGTTAACAAGGAATTAGTTATCTAATAACTATGCCTAAAAATATCAGGCTTAGATCTCTGAGTGCTATAAAGAGCACCCACAATCCTCTGCACTAACAATATAGTCCCTGCAATTATTTCCAAGCACATAATTGTGGGTATTGCTGGTTAAAAGTTTTTTTGCTTTTGCTTAATTTTTTTTTTTTTTTAAATCAAACAATTTTTTTTTCCCCCCAGTGGAATTTGAATTGAAAGTTGCTGCCAACTTTCCTAGGTTGGGCATGACTCTGTAACAAACTCAAACAAGGAAGTCAAATGTATTTGAATTCTGAGACCCTTCAACTGAATTCAACTGCAGTGACTCATACATCTCTGCTTCTAAAACTGCCTCTCCCACCCCTTGGAAGAGCATGACTCTTTCAAATTCAATGGGTAAGTCATTGCAAATAGCATGCTGCAGGCACTTCCAGTGCTGACCAACCCACTGCATGTGCAAAGCATAGTGAGGAATTCACTGTCCCTCCTGAGTCTCAGGAGCTGAGGTAATGATGCACTGGGTTGTTAACAACACCCTGCATAGCGGTTACTGGTGCTTCAAAGTACAACATTCAGCATCTGAGCTAACTCTGAATGCCCCCATTACCCAAGATTACTCCCATGGCTTAACTTCTGCTATTAATTAACAAGTTGTTCTTTGACCTGTCAGTCATAATTGCTAGCAGAAAGAAAAATCAGTTTGACACCCTGTGCCACAGACCTGGAAATCAGTACATAAAATCTGGGAAACCTGGAAAGCATCTTGGCAAAGATGGGAATTAACCCCGTTTCTACTGGCATCTTCAATGCTTGCTGTCCTTGTCAGTGACAAGGTACCGTGAGCAGCAGCATGGCTGTTTATTCTGAGTGGAAATAAAAAAAATAAAAAAACCCAGCAAGAGCCAAATGGTTAAGATTCTTCACAATGACTCTTAATTTTATTTGAAAGGTTATCATGTGCTTAGTGGGTAATGATGAGCAAAGACATTACAAGGAAGTAATCATAATCCATAACTTCCATTCACACCATTAATTTAAGGGCTTGATTTTGGTCTGCTACCGCATTCATCTGGTATTTTACATTATCCGTCCTTCTGGAAATCAGGCCCATGTTTTAAAAGCAGTGGTTTTCAACCTGGGGTCTGTGAGCCCCTGGCGGTCCACAGACTGTTTAAGGGGTCTGCAAAAGATGACTATGATCTGTCAGAAGTATGTGAATACCCACACTTAATTCAAAGGGGTTTGCCCCTCCATTAGACATTTTTTTTAGAGGTCCACAAATGAAAAAAGGTTGCAAACCTCTGTTTTAAAGCTTTGTTAAAGCCTTCATTTGGCTTGTTTGCACTAGTTTCAGTCCCTGACAGTTAAGCTGGCAATATATATATATTCAGCCACTGCTTCAGAACTCCAACTTAGCCGGTGACCCTCAGGTCTGCACCGAGCACTAATCGCCTGGTTAGCAGTGCCAGGGGCTGCCATGAATATGGAAACACAGCTGGCACCAGATCAATGCATCAGCAGAGGAAATGGGCTCTGGATAGGGATGCTCTTTAATTCCTCCTCCG
Organism: Gavialis gangeticus; assembly: GCF_001723915.1. NCBI lineage: Eukaryota > Metazoa > Chordata > Crocodylia > Gavialidae > Gavialis > Gavialis gangeticus. The sequence continues at coordinate 19,743,114 of NW_017729000.1, forward strand.
GTATTCTCTTTTCCCTTCATGCTTTATGGTCAAGGAGCTCAGCCCCATTTTATTAGCACCTATTTCTAATCCTCTCCATAGCTCCCTACTTTATCAACCCCCTTTCTTTGGGGCTTGGTTTCTCTGCCTTTGATCTGCTAATTGGCTTTCACCCTCTGATCCCTTTATGCTGCCACGACATGCAAATTGGCTTTTTCACCGTCAATTCGCCCCAACTTTTTACACTCTGCTGCCTCTCTCTCTCACACAATCCCTTCACCCCCCTCACCTCTTTTAATTTGTCATGCAAGCAAAAGGAAGCCTCAGGGTGCCAATGATTAGTCTGTCCTTGCTTCGTTTCCTTATTTCGAAGGGGCAAGTTTTGCTTTTTTCCCAGGCATCTGCCAGGATTTTGCCCCTGGACCGTCGACTTGAGAATACAGTCTTGCCCCAGAGGGCTCAGTCTGGAATAGAAGCAGTCAGAGCTTGAGGCTTATGAAGGCTTCTTCTGGGCCCTAACACATACAGATGGGCACACATGCATGCTGGCTCCCTTCTAATCCAGCACAGGAATAGAGGGTGCAGACAGAAGTTACATTTGTCGTGCAGTTGGCCTCCTGAAATGCTCTACAGCCTTGCCCTGAGAGAAGCACACAGCTGCAGAGTGCTTTAAACGTCCCATATCACATGACAAATGGACCCTTATTATATGAGGGTTCAGATGAAAGTGCTCCAAACCTTCACTAACTTCCATCTGTTTGGGTGGCTAGGCACCCCCCAGTGCTGTCTGCACCATGGGAGTGGGGGAAGAAGGTACAGGAGGAGGTTTGGGCTGGGGTTTGTCCAGCCTGCACTAGAGGGGTAGGGTGGGTGAATTGGAGCCTGGCACCTAAGCGAAGATCTGTCAGATCAGGAGAGTTAGTCTAATTCCTGGTGCTTTCTGTGAAGTGCCATGAGTTAGACCAGGGAACTGCACATCTGTCAGCACCTGGAGATAAGGAAGGGACCATAGATCTGTTACCAGAAACCACTACCAACCATTTCTAAACTCCATGGAAAGGAGTTGAAGTAGCCAGAGGGCTTATACTGCTTTGGGGGCTGAAGAGGAGCTCACAGATTAGGCATGCACCTCGGTAGAGGTTCCCTCTAAAGTGAAAGACTGCTTTCACTCGGTGTGGAGATGGCTCAAAGAACCTGGCCCAGATTACAGTTAGTCAGTCCTCTATAAAACTAACTTAAAGTGCATAACTTCTGCCTTGCATCAGTTACACCTCCTGTATAATGTGTAACAGAGGGATAACAGAACTACAGACTAAATAGTGAGCAGAGACGGGCAAATAAGTAATGTCCCATCCAAGATTGCCTGTTCACTCAGATGTATTTCCTTTAAGATGTTACTGAGCCATTGATTAAGCAGCAAAAGAGCACTTTACCAGTTACTGTAAGAGAAGATGATCTTGGAAACTTGTTTGTCAGGGTGCCTGCAGTTGCTATTCCAGTAGGAGGGACACAAAAAAAGTTCATCTGCATCCAAGATTGCTGCTTTTAAATCAACAGTGGAAAAAACACCAAGGCTTACTAAATCAGCCCAGGGCCATGGGTTCCTGCCAGCACTTGTTTACATGGCAGTGGTCCGCAGTCCTGTTTGCTGCCCAAGATATTACTTGGAAAGGTTAATTGCACCCGAAGGTTACTCAAACATCAACACATGTCACAATTCAACCTGGAAAGGCAGTCAAATGCATTTGCTGTGTATTAGCATCCAAGGTCAATAAGGAAAGTATAAAACTCGTCAGGGCTCTTTTGTCTTAGGTTGCTTAAGACTGAGACCACTGAATAGCGGGTATTTTCCAGGCTGCGTTCTGGAGGATTGAGAAGGGTGATGCCAACTGACTACTGCAACTCCTGCCTCTCCTCTTAGCTGCATTATACTTAGCTGCAACTTCTCAAGTGTAGCACTGAGGGAGAGCTGCAAAGAGGCAATTTAGAAAGTAAAATCAAGGAGGTATGAATCACAGAGAGACGAGGCTTTTGCAAATCCAGACCTAAAATATATTTCCCTCCCCTAATCATCTGCAATAGCTACATTTGTGACAACCATTTTGTAGTTGTAATTTTTCCATATTTTAACAGATGTCCTGTTTATGAAACTGCAAGAGAATTTAGACCTTATGAATAATGCCTTGGGGCCCTGGAGATGTTCCTGTGTATGATTAACTGACCACAGGTCATTTGTTTTACAACAAAGATGCTCAATGATCCATATGCACTGATTTATTCAGGCTCTGCATATAGCAACGGTTGGCATCTCCCTGGTACTCTTCATTAGCATCCAGGGAATGATTGGAGGAATGCAGATTATGAGAGCAGTTCCCCATTGCTCTACATGAAAGTTCATTAGCTGGGGAAGAAATTGATTGGCTAAGATCACGATAAGAGGAAATTTCAGTTATTAAAACAATTAAGAAGTCAGATTTCAGGAGTAACTAGGGCCCCACAAAGGCACAGCTGTAAGGCATCAATAACACTGTAGCTGTGGGTCATGCACATGGGGAGTTTTCTATCTTTAAATAGAACAATAGCTCCAAAGATACCCTAGGTTACACTGGTGTAACTACAGCTATGAAGCTCATTAATGTTTCCCCTATGCAGCTCCTGTTGGAAAATGTTAGTGAAGACAGGTATTATCCAACTCCTGAAAAGGTCAGACAACACCATGGTAAAAGCCCCTGAGCCCTGTATACAATGAAGCACACGAGCCTAGAATACAAAGGTGAGGAACATGGGCTGGTTCTGTTTCCCACTGTGCTCCCTCTTACTTTCACATCTTCTTGCATATACTGGCTGCCTTTTGCAAGAGCTGAAAGAGATCACATATCACATTGCCCAGCAGGGTGGCCTGAGGCTGACTTACCACCACCTGCCTTAACTGCCCAGCCAACCAGCCCTTTCAAAGCGAAAAAAAAATCCTTTTTCCCCTCCTAGTAAAAATCACAAGTTTGATTGAAAAATCTAGTTGAAATTATAATGGAAATACAAAATATATATTAATGTTTCATATTCACCCATACCTCACCATCATCTCTGGGCTTCCAGCACAGAGTAGAAAAAGTCTGTATGGCAGAGGACATAATGGGGTTCCAGGCAGGAGGAAAAGAATGAAATCAGTAACTTGAACAGGTCTGTCCTGCCTGTGGCCACACATCTACCTTCTTGCTGCTGCAGCTGCAGAAGTTTTTGCTTACCCCAGGACAAATCAGCCAATTGTGAGGCTATGGGACAGCTTTAGGACTGACCAATTTTCTTCAGGTTAAAGTGCCAATGGGAACTGTAGCTGCCTAAGCCCCAGGAACCTCTAATCAAACCGTGAAGTGGGGCCATTTATGCTTTTCTCTGGAAATGAACTTGTATTTCAAGAGGCTTCACTATGAACAGTCAGTTCCCTTTCCAGAGCACCAGGGAACCTCAGCCCTACCCCCAACTTTTAACTCAATTTCTCCTTCACTCTCAACTATGTTCTCACCCAGCTGTCCTAGCAGTAGTTGGACACAACTCGTTTGTCACCCCGACCTTAGCCAGAGGGGGGCTAAACAGTACTGTTAAATGCCCTTGCTGAAGGAAGGCCAAACACTGGGGATGGACAAATGATCAAGGTAAAGTGATTGCACAGAGGGTAAGAACTTACAGGAAAATGGCTGATGCACAGTAACACTGTGTTCCCGCAACTCCCTTGCAGTAAGTGAAAGCTAAACCAGGGCAGCCTTGTCCTGCTTCATCCAGAAATAATTTGATCTTTCTGCCCATACCCTGTGTTGGATTGTATACAACTCAACCATACCAGATATTACTGCCCTTATGTCCAGACGTTCCCTGGCATGGTTTACACCTTACGCTGTTGTATTGTGACACTGTGCAAGTACTGATGGATGAAACTCACTATAACTAAGCAGCATCAGACCCGTCTATCTTCATAGTCCACGCTGAACTATTCAGTAGTTCAGCATGTAAATTTTCAGTAAGGATAAACATTTAGTAGAAAGTAAGTTTGCCTTCGTAACATCTCAGTTTTATCAATCTAAGTTCCAGGGAGGAAAAGCACAGTGGAGTGGTATTGAAGAGATTTTTACTCTAACTGTACTCCTTTATCAGAGTATGAGCAATTTCATGAGCGTGCAAGTACTATTGGCAATTTCTGCATCCAGCAGAAACAAGAGGATGCACGGAGGGTACTTAATGATTTTTTACTGCACATAAAAGTGGGGACAAGGTACTTTGAAGTTGAACTTGGAGTATGAGCTAAGCCACAGCAAGAGTAATAAATTATGCAAAACTATTTGTGCATAGAATTTCAATATCCCAAGGTGATGCAAATAGACAATTTTTAAACCTCTTCTGAAAATCCAAAGCAGCTGTGGGACCAAACCATATGGTTGAAGTTAGCTACCAAGAGAAAACTTAATGTTTCAGGCAGCCAGCTAAGAATTTAGTCAATTAGTGTATTAATATGTTTATGTTAGCATGATAAGGAAGAATAGGGGAAAAGATTCCCCAAATTCTCATTTACAAAACACACAGTGGAAAAGATTTCTAGACGAGGGTGCTAAAGGAAAACTTCAAAGCAAAATATGTTTGCCTTCATCTCAATCTGGAGCATCATTCAAACATTTAAACACAACAAATCCAAACCCCAGAGCAACATGCAAAAGTTCCTGGGATTGTGGTGCTGGAACTGGAGAAAGATTTATTCTACTGCAATGGAGCAACAGTGTTGAGGATTTTTTTTAAATATCCATGGGTATGAATTAGGGCAGTTCAACTGAATCCAGCATAACAAATCCAAGGTAAAAGCCAACCAGAATATAAGAATCAGCCCCTTAATTTTACTTTTGCCTTTTCTCCCATTCCCAGGGTAGAAGTGATGACAAGGGCCCTGAACTCAAATCCCAGCTGAGTCTTGTATCCTCAACAGGTTCAGATGCTAGGCCCTACATTCCACCCTGCCTCCCCACCACTCCCAGGTCTTACTTGGCAAAAGCCTCCCCAGAATTTAGGGGCCAGCTCTTTCCAGACTTTTGACCCTACTCCCAGAGCTCTGACAACAGCACACAGGGAAACAGCTGAGAGGCCAAGGAGCATTCTGGGAACTGGCAATTGTCCAACCCGATTTCTCAGATTGTGCTGGAGATGCATTAGTCATCATTGCTAATATTAACAAGGAGTTTGTGCAGCTGAACCCAGAACTACCCTGTGAAAACGACTAAGAAAGAAAGAATCCAGCAGGTGGTATGGATGCAAGATGATGGCAGTAATCTGCATAGAGAGATCATCTGCGAAAGGCCCAAATGGTTTTTCTGATGTGGTCAGTCGAAACAATCCAAGGGCCAAGTCTCTGCTCCAAAGCATTCACAGATCATGGATATTTCTTCTAAGTTGCATTGGGAGGCTGAACTGAGGAAGGATGTGGGCAAAGGTAGTGCCACTTAGTCTAAGCATTTCTTCCCACTCCATCTCCTTTTTATTTCATTTAAAGTGAAAGGGTTTGTTTGTTTTTAAATAGAGATTATACCAAGCAATGGTAGCAGCTCTGGCTGTCTAGTGTCACTGGCCAGGAGCTTAATCCAATTGTACTTTTCTATACCAGGAATGTAATACCTTGATCAACAAGCAGAACTAAAATTCAGCTCCCTAGACAGAAACTTATTATTTGCAACACGTTAGCAAAAATCATTCTACCTATATTGTAATGGCTTCTGCATTTTATCTAGCATTAGTTAACTCCAACACAAATGAGGAAGGGGGGGGTTAGATAAAAAGTTATTAATATTTAAACAGATCATTACATTTAAATTTACTAATAAAAGGGAGACTGACCATTTTTAATTGGGCGTTTAATTAAACCATTTAGTGTGCAAGAACCATTTTCCAGGCTTCCTGAACTCAAGGTCACAGACTAAAGACTGGAGTGGCTAATCAATATTATGCATTGGGATAAAGCTCAGGGCTACTTCAGAGCCAAAATAAATGGTGCAGCAAACAAGTTTATCCAAAGCCAAACAGACAACAGGGCCATTATAAAGAAAACACAATAAAATGATTTGTAAATGGCATCTAAAAAGCCAGTTGCCCTCCTAAACACACTGCCTGCTCTAAGGCACATCTCCTTTGTATGAACATAACTTGGCAATGGCTCAGGGAACATGCAATACTATAAGGTAATGGGCTGAGGTCTCCACTTCACAGCAGCTCACACAAATCAGCCCTGAGTCCAAAAGAGTCCTGATGAAATAAATGTTCTTGTATATATTTCTGTCCATTTGCTTTGAGTCACAGTATCATGGAGTCACCTCTGGCTGGTCTAGTGAATGGTCAGCAGTGAAATGCTTGAACACTGGGACTCAAATGCCATCAATAGCATCTATTGTTTGTCCTTAAGTGTTAAGTGAAGGGGCTTCAGGTTTGAGTAATAATAGATCTTTCAGTTCACAACACCACTTTTCCTTCTCAGGCTCCAGCAATTCAAGAACTGGAAGTCATAGAATAAAATTACAGACAATAAGGGTTGGAAGGGATCTCAGGAGGTCACATCTAGTCCAACCCCCTGCTCAAGGCAGGACCATCCCCAACTACATCATCCCACCCAAAGCTTTGTCTAGCTGGGTCTTGAAAACCTCCAAGGATGGAGATTCCACCACCTCTCTCGGTAACCAGTGTTTTACTACCTTCCCAGTGAGAAAATTATTCCTAATAGCCAACCTAAACTTTCCTTGCTGCAACTTGAGACCATTGCTCCTTTTTTTGTCACCTACCACCACTGAGAACCCAGTCTAGCTCCATCCTCTTTCAAACCTTGCTTCAAGTAGTTGAAGGCTGCTATTAAATCCTCTCTCAGTCTTCTCTTCTCCAAACTAAATAAGCCCAGTACCAGTGGCAACGCATAGGGGGTGCATGTGCACCCTCTGACAGTGCCAGTACACACCCTGACCAGCTGCTCTCGCTGCTTAGGTGATGGGCAGGGGGGCAGGCAGGAGAGCCGGTGCCCCTCCTGCAAGCACTGGCCAACCACTGCAGCCCAGAAGCAGCTGCAGCGATCAGCCGCAGCAATCAGGGGTTGCGGGATTGGCCACAGGGGTCCCCCTGGGCAGTGAAATTGGCCACAGGGGACCCCCCCAGGCAGTGAAATTGGCTGTCAGGGGAACCCCCCCCCCCCCCAGTCAGCAGGACTAGTCACAGGGGGGGCACGTGTCCCAGCTGATTAAGGTGGTGCCAGTCGCCCATGCCCAGTTCCCTTGGCCTCTCCTCACAAGTCCTGTCCCCCAGCCCCCTCACCATTTTTCTTGCTTTCCACTGGACTCACTCCAATTTTTCCACATCCTTTCCATTGTGGGGGCCCAAAACTGAACACAGAACTGCAGATATGGCTTCACGAGTGTTGGATAGAGGGGAAGAATCGCTTCCCTTAACCTGTTCACAACACACTTACCAATGCAGCCCAGTATGCCATTAGCCTTCTTGGCAACAAGGGCACACTCTGCTAACTCATATTCAGCTTATGGCCCACTGTAACCCCCAGTTCCTTTTCTGCAGAGCCGCTGCCCAGCCAGTCAGCTCCCAGCCTGTACACCAGGGGCGGGCAATTATTTTGGCCGAAGAGACACTTGCCCAGTTTTGGCAAGCTGTTGAGGGCCACATGGGTAGCCCTGCCCCCTGGTCACCATCTTGTGACTGGAAGTTCCGCCCCCAAACTGCTGACCTTTGCCCCCAGAAGTCCCCCCCTTTGCCCCCAGAAGTACTCTT
>NW_017729000.1:19755886-19764728 GCF_001723915.1 Gavialis gangeticus
TCTTCTCTTCTCCAAACTAAATAAGCCCAGTACCAGTGGCAACGCATAGGGGGTGCATGTGCACCCTCTGACAGTGCCAGTACACACCCTGACCAGCTGCTCTCGCTGCTTAGGTGATGGGCAGGGGGGCAGGCAGGAGAGCCGGTGCCCCTCCTGCAAGCACTGGCCAACCACTGCAGCCCAGAAGCAGCTGCAGCGATCAGCCGCAGCAATCAGGGGTTGCGGGATTGGCCACAGGGGTCCCCCTGGGCAGTGAAATTGGCCACAGGGGACCCCCCCAGGCAGTGAAATTGGCTGTCAGGGGAACCACCCCCCCCCCAGTCAGCAGGACTAGTCACAGGGGGGGCACGTGTCCCAGCTGATTAAGGTGGTGCCAGTCGCCCATGCCCAGTTCCCTTGGCCTCTCCTCACAAGTCCTGTCCCCCAGCCCCCTCACCATTTTTCTTGCTTTCCACTGGACTCACTCCAATTTTTCCACATCCTTTCCATTGTGGGGGCCCAAAACTGAACACAGAACTGCAGATATGGCTTCACGAGTGTTGGATAGAGGGGAAGAATCGCTTCCCTTAACCTGTTCACAACACACTTACCAATGCAGCCCAGTATGCCATTAGCCTTCTTGGCAACAAGGGCACACTCTGCTAACTCATATTCAGCTTATGGCCCACTGTAACCCCCAGTTCCTTTTCTGCAGAGCCGCTGCCCAGCCAGTCAGCTCCCAGCCTGTACACCAGGGGCGGGCAATTATTTTGGCCGAAGAGACACTTGCCCAGTTTTGGCAAGCTGTTGAGGGCCACATGGGTAGCCCTGCCCCCTGGTCACCATCTTGTGACTGGAAGTTCCGCCCCCAAACTGCTGACCTTTGCCCCCAGAAGTCCCCCCCTTTGCCCCCAGAAGTACTCTTTTCAGCAAGGGGTTTTGCCATCTCGGAACCAGAAAAATACCAAATGATACTCCAAAAAGCAAACTTCTACAACATTCATTAATTTGACTTCAAAAAATATTTTTGTCCTGATTTACATGCATTTGTGTAGTGTACACAGAGGTCATCACACAATAGCTTAAAATGAGGTCTTAATCTTGTAGATTGTGAGGGGGTATAGGATTGTGTGGGCTGTTGGTGTGTCTGTAGGGATGAACAGGTATGGAGGGTGTGGGTATGGGGTGAGGGAGCATGTGGGCGTGTGTGGATATGTGGGCTGTCAGTCAGTATGGGGTTTGCAGGGGGATATTTGTGGGGGGGTGGCTGGAATGTGTGAGGGGGTGTGGGTGCATATGTATGGTGGGGTGAGCTTGTGGGACTCGCCCTACTAACACACACGCACACACAGCCCCTTCCCCCTGAGGTACCGGTGAAGCCCTGTGCTCCCCAGTCCAGCGATGCAGCCTGGGAGCCAGATGGTGCTGGAGCAGTGCTGGGGCAGAAGGACAGGGAAATGGCTGGGGGTGGGGTGGGGCTAGGCTGCTGCATTCCTGCTGAAGCTCCCGCCTGGGTCCTTCTGCCTCTGGTTCCTGTCATCTTTGGCAGGTGGCTAGAAGCAGATAAGTATTTTCTAAATTTTTTAGGGGCCTCACAGGCCAGATAGAATGGCCTGGAAGGCCGGATCCGGCCCATGGGCCGTATTTTGCCCACCCCTGCTCTACACAGTGCATGAGATTGTTTCATCCTAACTGCAGGACTTTGCACCTGTCCTCGTTGAACCTCATGAGATTTCTTTTTGCCCAATCCTCCAATTTGTCTAGGTCACTCCAAATCCTAGCCTACCCTCCAGTGTATGTACTACTCCCACTCCAGCTTGGTGTCATCTGCAAACTTCCTTGATCACGATCTACATGAGGAAGAATGATCAGGTAGTAAACATCTCTTTAATATAGCTGTCAAGACAAGATCCAGGAGTAGGAAGCTAAACAAGATATCCAAGGCCTATGCCAAAGAGGATCTGGCATCTAAGAATAATAAGTAAGTGTGGGCACCACATATTGTTTTGTTAAGTAATGTTAACTTCATATAAGTCACATTTATGACCAGGCCCTGAGATAATTTTGATTTCTTCCTTATAATAGCTTCTTCTAGATTAACCGTCATTCTCATTGTTACGGCTTCTGCCACTTCCCTTGGGCACTTCTCCTTCCTTGTCAATACATCTTATCATATTTATGTTACATTAAATTAACTTCAGTTAGGAACAGAACTGAATGGATGGAGCAAAATGGTTTCAGGGTTATTTTTAAGTAGTCACTCAGACTGCCCAAGCACAGCAGTGTATGGGGGGTATCACTTGCATCTCCCCATAGCTCGCACACAAATTGAAGAAACCTATTCCAACTCTTGGATTGGGTTTAAATTTTGAATCCATAGCCTAGAGTTGGGAACTGGCACTTTAAAACATTCATTTGAATTAAAAAGTGGTTCAGTGGGTTGATTAGTGGGAGATATCTTCACTTGAAGAACTGAAGATTGCAAAAAAAAAAAATATATATATATCTTCAGCACATGCAAGATTTAGTCCACCAGATTTCATCACCTTGTCAGTAGTTTATCACATTGTCAGAAGCAGATTGCAGGAAATGAGGAAGTTCAGTTAGGCAGTCGCATTAGAAGAAAGAAAAAGAGACAGCTAGATCTAAGAGAACAATGCACCATGAAGATCCAGCAATTTAGTTTTAATTTATCCGTACTGATTTTGAACGAAGCCAACTGCCAGATTTAGGCTTACACGGAACATTTATATCCATTTAACTGAACAGTTGTAGGCTTTTCAAATGAGTTTTATTATTATCGTGTAAATGTAAAAACCACAAAGCAAAAAAGGCAGCTGCTGTGCTTTCTCTCTTCAGAGAGGAACACAGGTGCTGTCCAAATTTACAATGATGAATGCTCTCCATCTCCAAGCCCCTGTACATAAGTGCAATAAAGACCTACAGCAAAATTACACATTGTGTGGAGCTGTAGGTGACAACAACCCTTCTAATGAACTGTTCAGTGAATTTAGAGAGAGGACTTTACTGTAGTGTTCCCATTTAGTATTAACCATGCCTGCTGGGTTGCAAATTTTTCCCCACTGCCTGCACTCTGTAAGCCATAACCAATGCTACCAAAGTCAATGATGTTACAAATTTGTACTCATGGAAACAGGAGCACAATCAGATCCAATGCTATCATGAAAATAAAATAAGGTATGCTTAATCAAAGATAAAATAAGTGGGCCTTTCACTTAGTAAAACACCCACACTACTTTTTCTTGTGGTCAGCAATCAAAATCATGAGCACGCTTGTGAGACACTAGCCAGTTTGTTCTGATACTGCTGGAGCGGGTATATGGATTGGGGCATCTAGCTTCAGGCACACAGCTTCGCCCTCGCCTGATACAGAGAAAAACCCAGAAGTTTCAACTCCCAGTTCCTTGCTCTAAGCACTGGATAAAATTCCCTGTGCTACTTCACACCTCCTTTGCTTCAGAAGAGAGTTGTAAGGATTAATTTAGCATCCCCACAGCACTTTGAAAATAAGACCAAGCATCAGCATTAAGTACTAAAATTTTCTGGTTTGACTCTAGTCCTGAAGAAATTTGCTCCAGCCTCTGCTTCATAACTGAAGGGATAAATATGCCATGAGTTGCATACCAGGCGGGAAATCCTGGGTCATGCAAACACAAATGCAGTTGCGTTGACGTAAATGGGAAATATTGTTTTGTCTACACGCACCCTTAAACACATTCTGCCTGACATGTAAGGGATTACAAAACATAAAAAACAACTTTTACTTCACACACAGCCCTTTTGTTTTAAGCATGAGCTTAGGGCAAATGTTTTGCAAGTGCCGTGTTAACGTTAGGCATGTTTTGTTTGTCTCTGTTTTATGGAAAGAAAGATTTGGTGGACTGAGATCTTGTTATGCTATATCCCAGCTACTGTAACAGAGATACATTTACAAATACACTGCTTTAAAATAAGTCTAATGCAGAGAGCAGATAGTAAATTGCTAATGAAGACTAACTGTTTAGAACATCTCTGAATATTCCTATCTGCTGCTGGCTGGGATGCTGGCTTCGTCAGTAACTGGAGACATGTGCAGCGATAAGAGAAGTGAATCAGTGGTTATCAAGATTCTGCACACACTGCAGAACTGCTGATCTTGACTCCAAGGAGTTTATTAAGTAGCCTCTGAGTTTATTGACCTTATTTTATACAAAGTTTCCCTTTCTTTGCCATATTGTTCAGATGGCTCTCCGAAAGAGTTATTCTATAAGGTGTCACACTGCCCTGTTTTTTGTCTTACTTCAGATTAACATGGGCTAACTACCTTTCCTTGGGGTAAATAGGAAAGCGTGTTGTCCTGAGAATGTGCTATATTGTGTAGCCACCTTGCAGGCAAAAGATCTTTACTCATACAATGGAAGTGCCTCAGCATTTTGCCACCTCCAAAGTGCTACAGGCACGAATACGAAAGACTATATCCAGGAGCAGGAGGACAATTCAGTCTTTGTGGCTCATTCACAAGGTTTAAGCTTTTGTTGGCAATATGGGAACACCTGTCCCTCAGAATTGTACCACACGACATCAGATGCCCAGCAAGTCATCTGTGACTGCTGTCTTGGAAAATATATGAAAAGAGAACCCTAAAGATGAAAACCTGTATATACCCCACCTGTATATACAGTTCCCTAACCCCAAATGGTCTGGATCAGGCACTAAGTAATAATCAATCAGACAAATACAATTTGCTAGAGTCTGCACTTTGTCTAAGTGTAAATCCAGAGTAACTCTAATGGATATAAAGGAATTACTTCAAAATAGCACCCAGTATACCAGGGAGAAGGATCTGGCTCAAAATCAAACACTTTTGTGTTGTGGGGGGACCCGGGAACAGCGATGAAGCCACAGGGGTCCTTATACCTGGAACAATGTCTGATTTTAAGGGCTAAGCAACAGCTGAATGACATTAAAGACCACAAACAAAAAAAAGTAACAATGTGCCACTAGGATTAAACTGAAAGGAATCTGACCCATGGTAAAACTGCTCTTTCCATCCTAGAGCTCTTTAATTATATCCTTAGACTAAAAATTACTAGTAATTTGCATCTCTGCATTTCCCTTCATTTTCCCTTGCTTATTTCTGTAAGAGAGATAAAAAGCAGAGAGATAAAAGAAATATGAGCATCATACTGAACAGCACACAGGGCCAAGTTTGTCCCTGATGTAACTCCACTAAAAGTGGGTTGAATTAGACCAGGGATCAAGGTGTTTAGCTATATAAAGCCTGGGGTAGTTTAACTCTCAAGCCGAGGAAAGATGGACTGCAAGTGAGGTACACAGATAGTGCAGAAGGAAGAGGTAATTTGCAAAGAAAACCAGCAAGTTCTGATCTAAATCTGGGTCTGGGGAGAATATTTAAGTTCTTCTGGCTAATCACACATTTCAATATTCAGAATATCAGGGGTAGAAGAGTAATAGTTACGCCATAAATATCTTAAAAAGGTCTCCTTTACCTTCCAGGAGCAGAGCTAACAACCATGGACATATTGAGAAATAAAGTGCTCCCTAATTAATGCCCCACTTTATCCCAACAATGCAGTTTGTCCAACAATGGGCTGTCCCCTCAAAATCCTTGCCTCTTGCTTAATTTCTGAATAATCACAGCTACAACATCACTCCATCAGTACTAAGAACTCATAACATTTGTACTTTTTAGGATAAATTCTCAAGAGAACTAGGACCTATGTTTTGCAAAAGCAAATCTACACCAATAATGTGAACTGGGTAGCAATTTGAATATTTGCATCTTTAATTAGTGCCTACAGTTCAGCTGAAAGCACTACATTATAATCATAAATATTGCTTATGAGGGTATTGCAGGAGGGATAGAAGCAATGCAATTCTTGCACTTGAACTGTACAAATCTCAACCTTCTTCTGGCACTAGCCTCTTCAAAGCAGACAGGAAGGACAAACTGATGCCCTCCATGCGCGCGCGCACGCACACACACACACACACACACACACACACAGATTGGGTGGTGTATCCCCTTCAACAGAATGGTCCCAATGCTCCTTAGAGAATGCCACAGGCCTACTGTTGTCTCCGGAAGTCCTGTTCAAATTGGGCACCGCTGCACTAACTAACACAGGACTGGGATCAGGAGGTAAAACTGGAGCCTACTGGACCTTCAAAAGTTTTAAAAACACTATAGAGACCAACCTGTACTGACAAAGCAACTGACCACCGCTTCCTGGAAAAGTAAGAGGAAAGCTGGAAATATTTTTATAAACCCATGTAGCTGCATTAACAATGGGTTCTCCAAATGAAATCAGTACCTCTTTAAACAAAGAAATAACCCTTTCCTGTTTGGAATGAAGCTCTTTTAGATTTCAAAAGCATGGTGTGGTTTTTTTTTTTTTTAAGATTGCGTGGGTGGCAAGTGGAGAGGATCCAGACATGAAGACAGTTACTGGCAATTTCTTTCACTGATTACAGATCCAGTGTTAACTCCCAATTCCAAAAAAGAAGCCGCCTCCTCCATTTTCCACTTTTCTCTTCTATTGCTACCCTTGCTATTAACAATTCATTGCCGAACGTGCTCAACTTGTAAAGCGATGGAGAACCTGAAATATACAGGTCTGCTGGGCAAAAGGGGGAAATAACAGTACACAATGAGAAGAGAGCAGGGGTGAGGAAGAAAAGAAAAAAAAGAGAGAGGAAAAAAACCTGAAAATATAATTAGGTCAGTGAGAAAAAACTGAGTGGAGAAAGAGGGCAGAAGGAGGGACTTGGACTGAAGATGAAAGGAAAGTAGAGGAGATTAGGGAGAAGGAGGGAAAGAACAGATTCATGCAACAGAGGGATGCTGGAGTCAAAGGAAAAGGCAGAAGAATAAACTGGAGTAAGGCAGAGATAAGAAAAGCCAAGAGAAGACTAAGAATATTAGTGGGGGAAAAATATATTTGTTCTGTTCTCAAGAGTCCATTATGAAAAGTGCTGCGACTGAGAACAACAAAAAGCTGTGTGTACCCGTTTGTATTTTATTTTAGTAAGACCCCAGACACTGGAATGTACAGCCTGGCAGCCAACATGAACAAAGTGTTTATACAGCCTCATCCCAATCTTGCAGGCAGAAGGGCACAATCTGTACTGTACTGTTGCAACAAAACAATATACATCCCCAAAACCCCACTGCCATCAGGTTGGATTTCCACCAATATTGGACTCCACGCATTCAGTTCTCTTCTCACTGGGATAAAGAGGAGTGTGCCTGCGACTTTATTCTCTTTCATTGTGAGTATCCCAAGATAGCACAGGCACAAAAATCCAGGCTCCAATTATTTCACTGTGTGGTTAGCTTTGTTACGTAGTGTGATCACACCTCTCTCATCTCATCTGCCCACATGACTTGAGCTCCCATCTGCTGTTTCTTTCTTTGCTGCTCAGTTCTCCTCTTCCCCTTTGCAGGATCATCTGCCAATCTCTCATTGACAAGGCTTTTATTTCCTAAGTTATACTGCCAGTTAATTTTGACTCTCAATGTTAATTAGCTACATCCTGAGGTACCTGACTACCCAAACACTCCTTACCAAGACTGAGACACTGCTTGCCAATCACACTCTGCCTTCTCATATTTTTGGCTTTTAATCTCTTGCATGGTCTATTTTAAAATGGAACAAAGTCCATGGGTGCCAGGGCCAAAGAGGTTTGGCTTTTCACAACAGAATATAAAATTTCCTACAAATTCCTCGGATTTAAACAAGCTTCCTTCAAGGCTCTAACAACTGGAATTGGCCAGTGGAGCCATAAAAAAGAAAAAACCATTCCCCCCTTCTGTAGCTAAAGCTGCAGCTTGCAGGTCCCAGCATATCCACAGGCTACACACATTTCACTGTTCCCTTTGATACCTAAATTGAGCTGTGTAAAAAGAGTCCTTCACAGTCTCTTCCCTGACCATATAAACCTCTAAGGCTGTGGTGGTGAATCAGGCTTTTAGGGGCAAATCCAAGAACAACTGCTGGAAATGGGAAAGAACAATAGTGACAAGACCCATGTCCAGGGTAAAGGGCATCATTTGGTAGTCTGGGCCAAATAAGTCTCTGCTCCCTGGATTATAGTAAATGAGAGATTCTGAGATTGGACTGGGATCCTTCTGCAACTTGATTTAATTTGAACATCAGAGGGCTGTACTGAATTAACTGTGGATGGGTGTATTTCAATTCCTCTCTCTGCTATTCCTTTTTAAAAATCAAGTTAAATTTCATTTGCCATTGTTCTGCCATTCCCAGCCTTTAGCAGATTTTCAAACCTTGGGTGAAGCTGGACATTTTGATAGCAAAGCACAGGGAAGTTGGGTATTTTTACATCTTGGAAGTCAAGGGCAGTGTAAATTCCAGCAAGCCTCAAGTCTCAGTTTTGGATTAGCAAAGTCATTCCAATCAGGATGTGACTTCACTTCGCTGGGCATTTACCATAGCTGTAAATCAATCTTGATTTTCCAGTAGGCTTATAAACAATGGTTGTGTATAAAGCATACTTGTCACAATCACACATGGACATGTGTGCATGAGCAAGCACACACATGCACAGTATGGTAATGCTAAAAGTATAGATCTTTGTAGGAGAAAACCTGTTAAGATGTGCTTAAATGCTTCCAATTCTTCTGTCAAACAGCAAAAGACTGTTTCATACCCTGCTCTCTATTGCAGGACTTCTGTGTGAAACAGTATCCAATAGACTCATGGCTCTGCTGGCACTTCCCAAACCAGGAACACAAATACCTGAGCATTCATGCAAGCAGGGAAAGTAGGAAAATGAGTTATTTCTGTTCTGCAAGTGGACAAAGTGAAGCGGGGGGGGGGGG
>NW_017729000.1:19764829-19777098 GCF_001723915.1 Gavialis gangeticus
TTTTTGTTTTTTTTGCAAGGGGGGGGGGGAGAAAATGACTTGCCAAAGGTCCTTTAACTGGGTAACAGCAGAGCCAGGAGTAGAAACAGGTCATCTCTAATTTATGGTGTCCAGAATACAAAGTTATGCGAGACATTAAGCACACCTTCCAATGCTCCTGTCATGGAGGGATTATAGCTTTTCAGAGATGGGGAAACCAAGGAACAAACATTTAGTAGCTTGCCCAAGGTCACTCAGGGGAGGCACAGATAAAAGAGTCCAGGCACCCTATGCTATGCTTTGCTTTAGCTAGATCCTTTTCTCTCTCCCCCCACACACAACATTGTCAAGAAACCTAGAAAGTTATATAGTAAGGTATAGCCTGCAGTTAGAATATTGGATCCTCACACTATTCTGCCACTACATCTCAGTTTTATCCTAGATGCACAAAACTGTTAGCAATCCCTAAACCCTGAACTTCAGCACTTCTATTACTGCCACTCTGGGCCCGTCCTGATCAGGGATGCTCTCTCTCACCAAACGTTGTTTTGGGATGTGTTCACAAAGGACATCGGGGAGTGAGGATCCTGCCCAATTGCAGTAGGCCTGATGGGTCATTTTTCTTTCAGTTTTTTTCCACATGTGAAAGCCTGCTCTGGTATCCAGCTCTAATCACAGAATCAGATCTAAAGCTCAGAACTGAGCGAAATGGTTTGCAGTTTTATGAATGCCCTGAGCCTAAACAGGTTTGACTAGGGTATGTTGGACAGACAATGGGCAAAATGGCTCAATGAAGTTGGTGGGAATTTTGCCACCTGACTTCTGTAAGGCTAAGATTTCACCCATGTTTGTCTTTTGTTGAAGCGAGCCTGCTTTGTCTTACTCAGATAGCCAGAGGGATATGCTGAAGAACAAGCAGTTGCATTAACTGCCCCAACCCCTGTCCCCAAGGTGTGGATCAATAGGAAATAGCAATGGTGCTAAATTTATAGAGATGGGGAATATGAGTATCCTCCAGGCTCCTGAGAAGCCCAGGGGGGTGTGAAATTCAAGTAGCCATTCATAGATCAATTGAGAGATTACTGCCATGGTTTTATAGCATTAGTAATAGATTTACCCGGTTATGGAAGCAGAAGGCAAAAGTTAGTTTGCTCAAAAGTGCATTTCTAAAGCTACCAGTTCTCCAATCAAGGGGGAAAAGAGAGAAAGCCATAGTTTTTTATATGTCACATTATCAGTAACTGTTTAAAGTAACGCTGCTGCTATTTTTACATCAGCTGTGTTCCTTACCGAGCAAGCATTACAAGGTCAGGTCACCTCCTGGGGTTTTTTCCTGTCCTGACACTATCAAATGGATGTCTGCCATGCACTGTATGTGGGCCAGTGATCACGTATCAGGCAGCCCGGGATCTGTCCACGGTACTGAAATGCATCCTCCCACCTTTTATAAGATTCAGTTTAAATGGGACAGTCAAGTTTACGTTTAATCTGCTTTTGTATATATTTCCCCTCTATGCCCACTGTAATTAGTTTCAGGTTATGCACATGTACTCAAAGACTCGTGTAATTTTTAAAAAAATCTTCATTTAAAAGTGTTCTCTCTCTCCCATTTCTGTATTAAAGATCCACTTAAACTGCAGGGAAAAACTGCTAGTCAAGGAAAACACTGAACATGGCTATATACAGATTGATGTAGATTGATGCACAGAGTAAAGCAACTGAAGATTTTTTTTTCTTTCCTCTACATTGCTATGGTCATGGTAATCCTGCTTGTTACTTATAATAATAGAGGGGAAACGCACACACTTCTGTCTGGTTTTTAAGCAGATGGTCCTTCTTAAAAAAATCTTCCCACAATTGATAATGAACAAAACTGATCTAGAGCACAAATGACACCACGAGAGTGCTAAGTACTTAGAGAAAAATCAGGGAAAAAAACCTCACAGCCACCTTGCAAGCAAGTGCACTTTACTATTGCACATTATAGTAACACACACATAAAAATGCCTTATTAAACAAATGGCTCAAAGGATTTTTAATGGCACATTGAGTCTTTTACTTGTAAACCAGCTGAAGAGTACCAGCCCACAGTGTCCTAATCTTTTTCAGTCACTTGAGTCCTACAGATTAAATTAAAGGAATGGGTGCTTTCATTCAAATCTGTACTAAATAATTGGGCACTCCTCTGAAATGTAACCATGCCAACCACAGTTCCTTCCCTACCCAAAAAGGGTGTGTAAACTTTGGTCATCAGCAGGAAAACTAGAAATGGCTGGACAGAGACTGAACTATTGCCTCCTCTTTGGAGGTGGGGCCCTTCTAGGATAGCGGCTGTGAGTGGGGGAGTCTGGACTCTCAAAGTCAACAGGACTACTTGCACATCAAACATGTGCCTAATTCAAAAGTACCCTGCTGAATTTTCAGCAAGGACTCCCTCCACCCACCCCCTTGTATTCATGTACAAGGGTTCATCATGAATACCAAGGAAACCAAAGGCAAATCAATGAAAGGTGTGTTAAAGCATGTTACACGCCCCTCTGGAAGTGCCCATTAAGCAGAAATGTGCTCTCAGATTGCTATAGCTTAATCATCCAAGCAGAAAGTTGCAGGTCTGTGGCAGATCCATTCCTGAATGGGAACTGCTACCTGAGGCTTCAGTGTGCTTCAGATTAAATGCAGCATCTTTACACTTGAGTCTTATTTACTTCTACTTGCACCAAGAATCCCTGCATAGGCATGAGTAATTTTTTTCTCTAACTTTTCTAGTAATAAGAACAAAATTTGGGGGGAGCAGGAGGGGAGGGGTAGGAGAACATTTTACTCACTGTGTTTAAGAGCGTCTGGTTGAATGTGCACAAGCAATCAAGGGAAAAGTTGATTTAAAGTAATTGGGATACATTTGGTCTTATGTGTTATGGGACCCGTTGCCTCTCTCAGCTATATTTTGTTAGCTTGAGAAGATGATATTGGGTGAGTATGGGTGTGTGGCAGAGGGAGGGATGAAAAGGGAAGGACAAACCCCAGGGATTCATGTTTTGAAGATGCACCTTGTATCCAAGCACAGACAAGCCCAAGGTCAACGGTTTCATTGCTCCAAAGGAACATTACCACTTTAGTCAACTAAGGTATTCTCTCAGCTGACTCAGCTTAGTCCCACTGAATACAAATACAATTGCAATGACGAAGCACTACTGGAAGCCAAGCATTAGGATGTGTTCACCACCGTACCATTCTTGTATAGGCAGGTAAAATAGTTAACTATGTGCAGTATAAACAAAACAAATAGCGACAAGTTAAGGATTGCAAAGTGACCTGAATCTACAAACCCAGGGACATTCCTTGCTTAGAAACAGGGCAGCATTTGGTCTTGAGAATGAATCTTAGTGAGCCGTACTGCATTAAGTAGCATCTGGTGCATTGCTTTATTTGTAGTGAGTGTTAGGCTTCAGAAGCTCAGAATCCCATCTGCAACAGCAAACTGTTGCAGCATTCAGCTATTGATAGTTGCTGGTATACACTTATTTCCAGCCAAGGGACACCAGGATAGAGGATGCAACCAGGTGGAAATAACGAACTAGGGTGACTTACAGCCAAAAAGGACGATCCGTTTCCCCACACCTCAGTCTTGGAGATGGAAACACAATTTAACAGCTGTGTCTCATTATTTATTAAGCATACTAACTAGTAATTCTTACAGGTGGTCACAAATCCAAACACAGTGGACAAAGTTCTCTACTTCTAAGGAAAATGTAAACCCTTTGGCTTTGAGTCAGTTGAACTCATCAGAATCCAGCCTGGCATTGCACTCATGTTTAAGAAGTAGTATCCAAAGCAGTCAATGCGCTAAGCTCAGAGAACTGAAAAAGTGGGAATACCTCTGATGAAAAGCAAAGCAGATTTTCAGAACAAGCATAAGAAAGGGGAAAAAAAGTGGGAGGCCATTTGTTCTACCTGGGCAATGGTTTTTGATTTAACTGGAAGTGACAGAGCTGATTTTCAATTCCATGTGCAGGTATGCCTGGAAAGATGCCAGGGCCCTCAGTGCTCATGAGCCATTTCACAACTGCAAACACATGTTAGAGAGCTGCTTAGCTACCTCTTTGTACTGGTGGCTATATTCATAAGTGCAAGCCTGCAGTGGCATTCTCTTCCTTCCCCTAACCACCTTGTTTCATCATTGAAGTTGAATATTTCTTCAGGCTATGGTGCAGTTAAACCTAAAGAGCCCCGATGTTTTCTAGAAAGGCCTGTAGGACAGTATAGTCCCTACTGATATTTCTACTTGCTAAATCATTCCCCACAACAAATCACAAATAGTAATAATCAGAGTAAATTGGTGTATTCCACAAGAACATTGCAAATGGGGGTGGGAGACTGAGTTGGCTCAGTAACAAATCATAAGTCTCTCATTAACCAAGATTTGAACTTGGATATGTGGTAGTGTGGCTCAGTGGACTGGAATACCAGGGTTCAATTTCCAGCTCTGTACCTGGACTGCCGAGCAAACTTGGGTTAGTTATTCCCCTCTTTGCATGCAGTGACCCCTTCTGTAGAATGGGGAAAAAAACCCCAAAAATCCACTGAGCTCCTCTTTAAACTGCTTTAAGATCTACTGTTAAGAAGGATCATTTCAAAACTAGGTATAAGCACAATGAAGCCCTAGCAGGTTGATACTAAAAGAAGTTACTGAATATTAGGGAAAGATAGCTTACAAGAAGGACAAAAGCTCTCATGCTCAATCACTGATCTGTCCTGAACATCAGGCAGCTGTTTTTACACCCTAGTGCCTTTGGATGTTTAATTTGGCCTTCAGTCTTCAGCCTTGCTTCATTACTTTGCTCTGAACACCTGTGCAGACTGGGAACCAAGAATTATCTCCTGCTTTCTAGAAACTGTCAGAAACATCAAATGCAAAATTCTGACTGTATTCAAAACCTCCACTGAAAATGAAACTGCCATCTCCATGTGAAATAGGAAACTGCTACTGCAGGTTATCTCTGCATGGCTTAGTGAACAGAAGCTTAAGCATACTGAAATACAGATCCTTGATTGTATTTTTATGCCCAAGACCATTACAAGGATGTTTCTACACTACCTTCACTTCTAAGAAAGGCTTACTAACTGGCTATTAAGCTGTGACACTTCAGTAATATTTAAGTTGTTGTGTTTTGCAGCTTTTTTAATGAAAGAATTACATCAAATTAGCAAGTAACACTAGGAAGCGGGATTCATAACTGAAATGCCCAGTCCACTGGGAAGCTCACACTCAGCTGATATAAGGTTTCATTTTCCAGCTGTGCTGTGTAGGAGATGTGACAAACTGGTGTATATCTTCAGGGTGTCTATGCACCATGAACTTTTGACATCTCGCTTACTGCTGAAATGACATGTTGAGATGGTTTCTCTTTTTCTCCTTTCAAGCATTTGCTATACTTTAGCAGCCTACAGATGTTCTGATCCAGTGAAAGAAAAAATGACCTGCAGTGCAGAACTGGGCAGATCTCTAGGTACAACATTCTCTGGTTCTGGAATCATCACATGCAGCTGCACATCCCCACTCAGGTGTTCAGGTAGGCATTTGGGGGGCTAGCTCTCTGGGGTGGCAGTTAAAGAAAGTAGGAAGGAAGGGGGCTGCAGCTGTTGCTGCATCTCAGTGCAGAAGACTCATAATTCAGACTCTAAGCATAAATGTTTTTGGGCATTCAGGGCTCCATTCTCCGCACCCCAAAGAACACTTAATTTGTCCAAGTACATGCACAGACTCTGCTGGGTGAACGAGGCTTACAGGACCCTCTCATACAAAAGTCCTTCATTAATGTGGTAGGCCAGATGCCTGCCATCACTAGTCTTCAAGCTGGCTGGGCTCCCTTCCCCTCAGACAGGCTACAATTTTGTTTAGGAGGGGGAAACCTTCAATCCTGAGGTCATGTGACAGATATAGTCACTATACCTGTCCCCACATCCAGGACACGACTTGGGTCACAACGAAGAGAACCCTAATGAAGACAAGATGTCCATATGTTAAGTATGCCAAGAACATGCACTACCACCTAATGTAGGCAGCTTAAGAAGGGTCCAGACCAAGGCAAGTGTGTTGCTGCCTGCCTGCATGCAGTGTTGCCAGTTCGCACAATTTTGTTATCAAGTTTGGGTTAGTTAATAACAGTTAATTAAAAAAAATTCCAGCCCTCATGTTGGCAAAGAAAAAGTTTGAAAACATGAACCCAAGAGTAATGTTTAGAGCCTCACACTTTGAAAGTGAAATTATTGGGTTTTTTAATCCTTTGGGACTAGCAATTCTGTGCATGCCAGTCAGCAACAGAAAAGAGGATTTAGCTCTGGTTTCTCCTATTGATAGCAGCTCCTCTTGGCAGTAAATAAAAAAGAGGTGCACGTGTACATGCACAAATGTGCAAACAACTGGCTACATTTGCATAAACAAACATGAAAACTTTGCACAAAATGAGTATTTTTTATTTACACACAGAAAAGACATTCCAATTGCAACTGCAGTACAGTGCACATGTCCTTTTGTATGGGATTCCTGTTTCAAGTCTCATTCAGAGCTGAGCAGGACAAAGCATTATTGAATTGAATACAATTTACCCACAGAAAACAGTTTGTTTCCCATTTCTAAAGCATCAATGGATCCAATTATGCCTTAGTTACATTGGTGTAAATTGGGAACAGATCTATTGCAACTGGTGGGGTGATGCCAATATAAATATGGCGCAAGAAAAGAACAGCTCTCGTATTTCCCAAACAGGATGACCACATTAACGGAGACAGTGAAAACTTGATTAATTAAAAATGCATGGCCCATTTCAGTAGGTAGTTGCTCTGCTGATTGGTAAAGAGGTACAGTGGAGAAAGCAAATTTGCTGCATTCTCCTACAACGTATTCAACCTTCTCTCTTTTACACCCAGTGACCTGATTCTGTGGCTAGTCTACATGTTAACCGTTTGCTGGGAATTCTGCATGTGGATAAGACAGATATTCAGACTGTAGTTAGCATTTTAACAATGCGAATGCCCAGTTCCTGAAGTGACTGGATTAGCTTAGCAAGAGCTGCCAACCTCAAAACATGTGCGTGTCTGCAGAAGCAGAAGAGTGTGAATAATTGAAGGCTGCTCATGCCCCAGGGACAGTATCTAGAGGCTTTAGGGATGCCAGTTCTTATACTGGTTTCACACAGATTTCTACTAGCTTATCCTTATTTACATCAACATATATTAAGGAAGAACAAGTTGAAGTGATATATTTAAGGCCTGGGGCCCATTCTGAACTTCTAAGTCCTGAATTCTACTTTAAGTCCATGCACTGGCCAGCCTTCATCCTGAACCAATGATGTTCGGCAGACACACCTGTGCTGCCTTACAAGCTTAGATGTCATCATTTCTTTCAGGACCAGACATGTAAGTACCCCATGGACTGCTGTCAGACGAATGGGCAGCTGTACCCCCTTCTAAATGGTGTGCTTAGCCAACACATTTAGGGCCAAATTGTATTTCATGCTTAGAGGGGTCACAGAGGTCTGAGGGAAGTGGTACCCTCATTCCTAGAGCCCCACCCTGCTTCCATTTCCTTCCCTTCACCACTACACAGACCTGCTGAGCATCACAGGAGAGGAGAAGAATTCGACATCTCTTGGCTAGGAGTGTGCATTCTGCAGTCCAGCACTTCTTTTTGCATCCCTTGTAGGAATAGTGGCAGCCTTGAGCATCTGTTGAAAACAACAGACAGGCAGGGAAAGGAAAAGGGCTAGAACTAAACTCAGGATTGGCCAGGGGAGGATAGAAGCAGCAATTTCAGGTGCCCCCCAAGAGATTAACCAGGACTTAGTCCAAAGCCCACAACAGTCCCAGCCAAACTGCAACTCTTGGCAGTTATGTAGGATGGCAGATGTATTTATTTTGTCTGTCAGCACAGGGTTGAGGTCAGTATCAGGTCAATTTCCATCTAGAACCTCTGGGTGTTCATCTCATACACACAGTCACGGCATGCTGAGAGATAACACTCTTAACACACTACCTGTAACATTATACCTTTAAGCTATCTTGGTCACTCTCCTTTACCAAAGATGCTGGCTTGGTTACTTTAAGAGAAGGAGCATTCTGCATGCAAATATCATGGGACTCTGAGTGATCAATCAACCTCTCAAGAAATCCTCACATACTCTTCTTAGGTCTTTTTTGCTACAAAGCTTCTGAGATTGACACCAGCTGCAGCAGCTTCCTGCATCAGAGGTTGTGGCTCCATCATGACACCAATTCACCTTCATCAGAAGCCAGAGCCTGGCTTCTGTTCAGTAGATTTAAATAATTTTTGAGGCTTGGCGAATTAATCAGCATCCACTGCTATGGGTCACAGCTGATGCCAAGAGCAAAGAGACCCTCCCCAGAACACAAGCAAATCCAGACGAACTTCATTATTTAGAGAAGTGCATGTTCCATTTCCAATCAGTCCCAGCAGAACACAGGCATAATGACTTTCTGGCAAAAGACAGTGGCTGTGGAGATGGCACAAAGATTTAGATGGGCCCGTTCAATGGGGCTCTGGCTGATGCCAACAGAGGACCCCAGATGCCTGTATTATTTGCATTCTCCAGCTGAGAGTGTTACCCCTGAACTGCTCTTCAGAACCAGAGGTAATCAGACATCTGGTACATCATTCTTGCTAGCCAGAAATTTACAGTAGGGAACAGGTTATAAAGCAGCAATACTCATGCTGTTATAATTAAGGGTCTGTCAGCCTTCTGCACCATTGGTCAAGTGCATTTAGGGATTTCAAGAGAAAGCTTCACAGCCCTGACTCATCCTTATACTCTTCCTTTCTTCCATCCCAAAGCCACCTCTTCAGTACAACTCTACCTTCCTCTAAGCAGGCAGGATAGGAACCTGGCTGTCTTCTGATTAGGGCTGTCAGACTAGATCAGACAAGTGGTTCATCTACTTCAGTATCTTGTATCTCTGATAGTAGTCAGTACCACCAAATAGTTCTTAAAGGGAGGTACAAGAATCCCAAAGTTTGCAAGTCTAGAATAACCTGCCTACATATATTTTATAAGAAGGTCATCCTTTTTAGCCTTATCTGATGTTAGGTATTTAAAAATCCATATAAATACCTAAACTTTCCTAAATCCTAACCCTTGATGATACCTTATGGCAACGAATTCCATAGGTTACTGATATACTGAGTATATAAGTAATTCCTCTTATCAGTTTTAGATTAGTAGCTTTCCAGTTCAACTGAATGGCCCTCTTATTTCACCGAGTGACAATCCAGCACATCATAAAAGCCATTATTACCATTCAGTTCATGTCAGCTGCATTACTGAGGTGGTCCCTGTCACCTCAATGACCCAACAGAGGGCAAGGCCCAAAGTAAAGTTTTCTTGCCTGCTGGCTCAGAAATCTGCTTGATGCCAGATGTCTTTCTCCTATTTAGTATTACTAATTGCTATATTTCCTCCCCACCCCTTATTTAATGTATACCAAAAATGACAACACAAAATCTTTAGGCTGAAATTCAGCATTGACCTCCTCCCCCCATAAACCGACTGAGGGCCATCCCTTGGGCCATCCACCCTAATGTCCATTTTCCTTTTCTAAACATCCAGCCATTCTAACAATCTTTTCCTTCAGGCGAATCTCAGCACCCAACACAATATTCAAGTAGCACATTAAGACTGCAGTGTCACAAACCAGATTTTTAGAAGGTTTATGTCTGAGTACTTGCAGAAAAATGAAATGATTAACTGAGTTGCAGAAATCCTCCAGGCCAGGCACAAGGGAGTCAGAGGCACACGTGAATGATTTAAATGGCACCTCAACGGTTTGTTTCTCAACCGTAACTGTATTAAACTAGAGTAACTGCCAAGCAGGGCTTCAGCATTACAGCATCTCACTGCGCTCTCTGAGCAACTGGAAAGCAGGTGGTGAATGTGTATAAGTTTGGTAGGGGAGGAAAAGCTCTCTAAGAACAACATGAGGCCTTTTAAATGAAAATATGGCCATAGTATATAAGTGCCTGAGCTAAAGTCAAGAGAAGATGCGAGAAGGGCTAATTTTGCTGCAGGGGCTTCAGACCCCAAATTTGTGTCTAACTAATGTCGTAGCTCAGGATTCAGAGTCCCTACAATGCAGCTGTAGAGGTAAGGTTCCACTGCAGCATAGGAATAACCCATCCTCTTCAATTTAAACCCAGCTTAATGCTACAGAAAGATGCTAGATTGACAGGCCAGGTACAGTGGGTGGATCCACTTCTCTTTGCCCAGGTTGAAATACCAGGCTTAGAGACGTACGCTGCTGCCTCTTACAAATAGTTTTATTTGCTAGCTATGCCATCAAAATTGGAGTACAAGCACTTAGTGCTCTGCATTGTGTGTTTGAGTGAGTTTAATGGTTGGGTGCCAGGTGTTGACAAGTTATTGCTTCCCCAAGACATTGGAGGCTGCATCTGGCTCCTTGCAGTCTGAGGTCTGCATTTAGCCAGATCCAACATTCTGCATAAACAAAGCAAGGTACAAGTGCTGTCTTCTCTGCACTCCTGTGACCTCTTCCCATTTTGCTCAGTAATATTTATTAAGGCCTGCAATTAGACTCTTTTATCAATGCCTGTTAGCATTCTTTCCTTCATTTGTTTCTTACTGCAGTGCCATTAGGAAGAGTTGTCAGTACCTAGTGTCTAATATTTGGACAAACTCATTGGTTTGTCTGACACCTATTGCACAGATGAACCAGAATGAGTCATTTACAAGTTGATGGTATTCATCACTTGGGTACTAAATGCCAAATCTGGAGCTATGGTATCATGTATGGTATCGTGTTTCATTAATTTCCTTGTTATGAATTAAGAAGTCTTGTGTAGAGAGGTTAGGGTATCATAATCACAATGCACTGCACAGATCTGAGATCAGCATTTTGCTCAATGCAGTGCAGCTATGAAATCACTCTTGCTAGTGTCATTCATTAAAAAAGTATGTTTATGCAGCTGTAACACATATTGGCAGGTTATACAAATTATGACATGTTAAGAAAGCAAGATGAATAACATTTCCCTGTTTTTAAAATGACCGAGATGAACTCAGCAAAAAGCCATACTTATGAGTGAGGCATTTGGTTGGATTTGCTATATTTGCAGATAAAGCAATGATGACCATTTTAAGATTCACCACTTCCCCAGTTTCTAGGATTTGGTGGTGTTGTTGGTCTATGGATAAATACTTCTCACTTCAATACTTTGATTTTAAATTAACTCCAAGCCACAGCCCAGGAAGGTTCACAGTATTTCACACAAAATTGTATAACATTTACATGAGGATGTCATTGTGGATTTGACCTCACTCTGCTTACTGATAATGTATGAGCAATAAATGATAATGTGCAGTATGATACTTGATTTATTTTTTCCTGTGCAGGCCTAGCAAGTATAAACCTATGCACCTTTAAAGTTGTTACTTGATAACAAAATAGACATGAGGGAGATGACAGCCTTTATCTCCATTAACATGTTATTGTGTTATTCAGAGAATACACACAGGGACAGATCCAAGTGTAGAAAAATCACAGTGGTTTGTTTGCATACTCAGAAAGCTCACATAGGGGTCATGTTTTATGACCTGGACTCAAGAGACTCCATGAAAACCTGAGATTCCTGTTAAGGAAACAGGACTAGATTTACTAAGGCTTTTAGATACCTACAGATGCAGATAAGCACATCATGGGTTTTACAACTAACCCCACTGAAAGTCACAATCATAAGGAGCCTAACCTCCTTAGGCCTTCTTCTAAATCCCACAGCGTGCCTGTCTGCATCACTGGCAGTAGAGACAAGGAAGTACTTGTGCTGTTGCCCAGGGGAGGCATGCAGCCTATGAGGGAGTAAGTTGCCCCTAAGCTCCTGCTTGATCACTGCTCATGGTATTGCTGCAAGAAAAGCTGTGGACTCTACCCCCCCCCACACACACACACACACACTCCAGGGGTGGGCAGTGGGGCATGCAGCATGGGGAGCAAGTTAGGGGCTGTGCAGGTACACAATGCACCAGTGGAGAGGAGATGACATGGGAATACAGTACAGTGGGAAGGGTGTCCATGCAGCATGTGGCTCAGAGCCTGTGGCTTGCCCTAGAGCAGCCTATGCTGCCTTCACTATAGTGGCCCACAGGATGTGTGGTCCCCAACTGCTTGGAAGTTGGTCACCGCTGGTGTGAAGCATTGGTGAGACCCCATTTAGAAGAGTGTGCAATTATGGTCACTAATGGTAAAAATAAAAAATAAAAAAAAGG
>NW_017729000.1:19777297-19778550 GCF_001723915.1 Gavialis gangeticus
AAAAAAAAAAAAAAAAAAAAAGTGAACCTGAATTTGAAAGGGTACAAAGAATGGATACAAGGATAGTTAAGGGAACAGAGACCTTTTCTTATGAAAGAAGATTTAAAAGGGCTTGGCTTGTTTAGAGATTGAGAGAGGAAAAGGGCTACTTTTTTTTTTTTTTTTTAACAAGACATTATGTGAGATTAACAGAGAAGAAGAAGAGCAGTTTCAACTGAAAAACTACACGCACAAGATAAAATGGCTGCAAACTGGCTATGGATCATTTTAGACTGGAAAATTAGAATAAGATTTCTGTCAGAGAGGAGGAGTTTTGCACAGGACTTTACAGGCAAGAAATGGGGACAAACAACCAGAACCACCTTAAGACCGAACTAAGTTTATGGAAGGAAGAACAGAACAGGACGTTCTCACTTCAACAGTATACAAGATGCACAGATAGGATCATGTGTTTACACTCTCCATGTTGGTGTAAAGAGGTAACTCATAATCTGGTAGGTGTCTGGTAATCCCAAAATTCAGGATTACCAGGAAGTGGCTCAGGAAGCCCTTTCCAGTCCTGTGTTCCTTCATTTTACGGGTTCTGACTGGGACTGAGCCAACTGGGCCTGTGTTCACAGAAAGATTTGCTAAGATTAGCAATAAAGTTTAGAAGCAAAGCTGCTGCCCATTTTCTAGTAGATCTGAGGTAATCATTTGGTCATTTTAGAAAATAACCAACCCCCCCCCTCCCAAAAAAAAAACTAACCCCCCCCCAACCCAACAACCCTCAGCATTTTCCATCGGGTCTTGCTTTAAGACTCCTAGAGCCATTTGAACATGCAGACTGTGGATGACCCACAACTCCCTGTGTCAGTGTGAGTCCAAACATCCTAGATGCAAAAACAATGCTTGTATGAACCCCTGTGGACCAAAAGGCATTTAGCTTAGCTTTGCACAGTTTACAGGCTGACCCAAATGGATTGAATGAACCAAACTCATCCCTGGTGTAACTTACTTCCATGGCAGAATGGATTTAGCTAAGGGCTGAATTCATTGTTTCTTGTACTGTAAAAAGGATTCACAGCAGACAAAGGAATAATGATTTCTCAAATTTCATCGTTTCATAGACATTAGGGCTGGAAGGGACCTCAGAAGATCATCGAATCCAGCCCCCCACCTGAAGGGCAGGAAGTCAGCTGGGGTCATAGGATCCCAGCAAGATAAGCATCCAATTTACTCTTGAAGGTGTTCAATGTAGGTGCTTGAACCAC
>NW_017729000.1:19779131-19785801 GCF_001723915.1 Gavialis gangeticus
TCACCCCTGAGCCTGCGCTTTTCCAGGCTAAAAAGCCCCATGGTGCTCAGCCTGTCATCATAAGGTCTGTTTTCCTGACCTCTGATCATGCGCGTGGCTCTTCTCTGCACTCTCTCAAGCTTCTCCACATCTTTTTTGAATTGTGGAGCCCAAAACTGGACGCAGTACTCCAGCTGCAGCCTCTCCAAGGCAGAGTACAAGGGGAGAATGATGTCCCGGGATTTGCTTGAGAAGCATCTATGGATGCAAGCCAGCGTTTTGGTCACTTTACTAGCCACTGTCCCTAGTGGTCACACCAGAGGATATACAGGTTCCCCATGACTAGATGTAGCAACAATTCACCGAATTAGAACAACTCAAGGCCACATTACTATGATCCTCTGACCAGTACCACCCACCTTTTTGGATAATGCTGACCCACTGGCCAAGACGACATGGAAGCTAGCTTTCTTTCTGCCACTAGTAACCCTGCTGACAGGTACCAAAATAGGTTGGGTATGGATCTGGCCCTATGGGTTTACTCAGTGGCTATTCTCCAAGCCCTGACCAACAGACTGTCCCATATCCTATAGGTTAAAGCTGTTTTTAAAGCAGTTCAAAGCATTAAGAACAAACTTCAGTATTCTATAACTTTGAGTAAGTGATAGTGCATGTACTCTCTCCCCCATTTCTAAAGCTGATTAGGGAGGAAGGGTGGCCTTGCAATTAAAACCAAATGCCTAGGACTCAGGAGACCAATTCAGTAATGCTACAGGCTCCCTGCAGGTCCTTTGGAAAGTCGCTTAATACATCTTTGACTCAGCTCCCCAGATTTAAGAGAAAAAAGATACTATTCCCCAATTCAGCTGAGCACGATGAGTATGAAGTTTGTGACATGCTCTGATACTGTTGTGATGGGACCACGTAAGTCCACAAAGAAGGGTACATAGAAGTTGTAGGGACTCCCTTTAAAGAAACTTAATTAGGGTCTGAAATGACAAGCCATTTATACTTCTTAAGTCATTGTCCCAAACAGACTCAGCTGCCTCTGATGGCTCAGAATCCTGTAACAGCTGCAAATTGCTGGGTGCCTCAACCGACCTCTGCTATACTACACTGGCACATGCACGTGCAGAGCTGTTGTTGGGATGCCCGTGCAGTGCCTGAGCCCAGAATCCGGCCCTTGATGCAGATGGGATTTTTGTGCCGGCTCAGCATATCAGCATAAGTATTTTAATCTCCCTCATCTCAGTCATGCAACCAAGACAGAAAGAAAAGTTAGAAAAAAAAGGTTCTATTTTTAAACCACCCTAATCAGCAGCCTGCTGCATCAACAGAAACATCACCTCTGCCATGCGTGCACCACTCCTCTATGCCTCACTTCTACAAGCACTCAGCAGGCACACGCCTCATTCATTAAGGTTAATGGGAGTTACAAGCACATGCTAACCACATGGCCAGTCTCTCAAGGGACCCGGACTCTTAGCTTCAGAGGACGCCCGCCCTGAAAATTTAGACCCAACTCTGACCTTGATCAGGGTCCCAAGGAGGGACAATTAGCTGCTTTAATTCCCAGACCAGAAGGACACTTCATGAAGTAGCCTGACCTCTTGGACAAAACATACCAATAAACTTCATCTGGCATCCACTGACGTTGGCACACGCATTTTCTCAGCCATTTTGGGGGCTGCATGGGTCCTTTAAAAACCTCCTCCTCCCCAAAGTACGGTTGAAACTGCTGCTTTAAAGCCCCTTGTACGCAGAAGATCCCACATCAGAGCCTACATGAGCATGAACCTGGAGAGAATTTAGGTCTCACATGTAATCAAAAGTACTCTTCAAACAGCAGTTGTTGGGGTAAGTAAGAAGGACAAAGCAGTTACCAGCTGCACACAGGACTCCATGCTGTATGGCTGCCAAATACCATCACTTGTGTTACATGCTGGCTTCCTCACTACTGAGAGTACAAAACACCGCATCTTCATTGCAGGCTTGCTCTGTCATTTTTGTTTGTAGCCACCCAGACATCCCAGGAGTTGTCTGTCTTATACCGATGGGGGTGAATACAGCAAAGAATGGGTCAAGATACTGGTTTAGCAAAGGGATACTTTGATGTGTAAAGGACAGGGCTGGGAGTCAAGCGATCTGGTGTTTCTTCTCAGGCACATCTAGTCATTTTATCTGCATCTTGGACTGCCTCATGAGCTTTGGTAAAGTGCTTCCAGATGCTCCCACAGAGAATCCCTGATGTTGTATAGGACATGGTAGTTGTTATATTGGCTTTACTGTAATGGGGACAGGACTGGATTGTTAGGAGACATCTAGCGAGTTGCCCATGCTAAGATTGATGCAAAGAATGCATGTGTGGGGAAGGAGTGTAAGCCCCTTCCCCTGCATGAGGGTCAGAGGGAGTGCAGCAGACATTAATTGCCAGTGACCAGAGCAGCTCTTTGGGACGGGTCACTACGGGTTCTGAATTGCATCATTAACTGCTCCCAATAGTGCCAGTAATCCATGGATTATGGAGTCCCCAAGTAGGTCTATTTTGTCATTAATCCACAGATTAAAGCATCCCCAAGTCGGCTTTGACGCAACACACCACAAATGGCTGAATTAAAAAGGTCTCATTTCAATGATCCATGGATTAGACACAGAGTCTAGTCCATGTGTCCCTCTGACCCAGCTGGACCGGAGAAGGTCAGGGAGAGGAAGACAAGGGCTTTATTTAAGGACGAAGTGTAAGTAAACTAAAACCAAATACTTGTGGGTACTAACAACATCAATGCAGTTCCTAGATTAATTAAACCTGCCCCATCAAACAATGGTTTGCATGATTCCACAGGAATAAGATACGAGAAAGTCCTTGCCCTCAAGCTGGGGAAAAAAAATAAATAAATAAGTAAACCACATACTACATCAAGCTTTTAAGAAAGGCACTGTATATAAATTACAATGGGAGGAGGGGGGAAGAGGGGAAAAGAGAGTTGCTGTCAACAGCCAGAGAGAGCTCTTATCAAATTGACACTGCAAGTAAAAAAGCTTTTAGGTTCCCAGCACAGCAAAAACTGGCCCCAGTAAGCAGACTAATCTTTTAAAAAATTCTGTCAATGTAAGGAAAATGCATTAATTTGCTCTCTGCAGAAGGTCCTGGAATGCCTGCCAGCAGCATTAGATACAATGCAACACAATTGAATCAAAAACCAAGGTGGCTGGGCATTTAAGCAGAGTGGGAAGGGACCAAGAAGCAGTAGATGGGCAAGGACCTTGGATGCAGTTATCTGAGGAAATTAGCACCACGGATGTTTGGTCCTTAATTATATTGAAAGCTTGTGGATTGGTTTACCCAAGAACAAGAGAGAAAGAGAGAGAGAAACCTGCTTTTTTGCAATATGAGAAGCTGTTTAGGCATCTGGCAGCTTATAAAAGTATCTTAAGGCTTTGTCAAGATCTTTAGGTGGCCTCCAAGGACATGTTTGTAAAAGCTATTCTGGTCACCTGTCGGGTGGAGAGGGGAAATGTAAAAAAGCCTCTTGTTTAAAACTGGCTCATGATTATGGAGGAAAAGAAGATTTAATAATAATTTCTTAGTGGCAAGGCCTGCACTCTTTTATGGAGCGGTGTCTGAAAGAGTTTCCCTTGGACCATCAGCACTGGAAAGATGTACACAGGAACAATCCTGTATTAGCCAAAAGGGGCCTTTCCCATCTCTAATACCGAGCATGCCAGAAACTGGAATTCTGAAACATTCTCCTCTTGCTAATACCATGGTAACATACCCCCCTCACCCCCAAAAGGGAAGCATGCTAGTGCAAATGTGAGGGGAGAGCAATTCCTAGGATTTCATTCAGCCCAAATGTAACCTAAGAGTACTCCACATATCAGACAGGGTTTAAACAGTGCAGGGAGAGGAGGAGAAATTTCAGAGAGACTGGTTAAATTCAGATCATTCTCTGGGCAAAATAGCAGAGTGAAGACAAAAAGCAAAACACCCAGCTATTTCTGTGTGCTACCTCCAGGCCAGATTCAGGGCCTGGGACCCTGCCTTTGGTTAACATACTTCAAGTCTTGAGGGTGATCATAACCTGGCTTCCATTTAGGGAGCCACCTAGTGGTTTCTTCAAAAAGTCCTTGGTCTTACTGATATGCTTGGTGCAGTTGTCATCACCTAGGACAGGAAAAAAGGTCCAGATTCACAAAAGGACTTGGGCACCCAAGGCTGAGGTTTGGAGAACGTTTCACTTCTCCAAACCCATGGAAAGCTGCCAACTAATCCTGAAGGTGCCTAAAGTCAATGGGTAGACAAGGTTCTTTGGGTAAATATGGTATCTTTTATTAGACCAACTAAATAGTTCGAACAATTGTTCTTTCCAAGCTTTCAGGCACAAACACTTCAGGCATAGGGAGAGTCTGCTGGTGTTTTGTGTTCTCCTGGATAGAACAGAAGCCAATATGCAAAATGCAGGTCTATGAAAATGCAAATGTGTGGCAGTGAGGCTCAGAGGCCATGGGAGATGGGAGGTGTGAGACAGGTAGGTGGGGGGTGGGGAAGGGTTGACCTGGTGATAGAATGTAGCTGGTAAAATGTAGAGAGGTTGCCTGGGGTTATCCAATGGCAGGCAGGTTTTAGTGTGCCATAAATCCAATGTCTATATTTAGTCCATGATTTTTTGTATCCAGTAGATTTATGAAGTGAAGCTCATAGGCTTGTCTACGGAAGGTGTTTTGTAAATTTCGTTTGAGGATTAGAATTGAGAGAGTGGCTGGCTTGTGAGACGTGTGCACCCACAGGTAATTGGGTATTTTTGTCTTTGATAGATTTTCAGTCTGCATTCATCCTGGTACACAGTTGTTGTTTGGTTTCTCCAACATATTTTCCATCAGGGCATTTAGTGCACAGGATGAGATATATTACATTTCTGGAGGTGCAGGTATAAGATCCAGGAATGGTGATGGCTCTGTTGTGGGGTACAGAACCCCCTGGAGGCAACTAGCACTTAAGTTTTCAATATTAAAGCTCCCTGAGCTTTGGTTTTTGGGCACAATCAAAATTGCCTCAATCCTGACAGCGTTGAGCAGTTTGTGCTCAAGTCCCACAAGGATTCACAAACTAGGACTTCCTCTACCTATCCTGCTGAAGGGACTTGAGCCATGTAGCATTCTTAAAGCATTTCATCCAGTGCCTATTTAATAAAAAAAATATAACGGCCTTGTGGCAGGGACTGGATTACAGATCCTCCTTCCATCCCAGCTGAGTGGCCCAGAGTCAGGCTTCCTCCTGCATTCTCTCTTTTCTGTCCAATTAATCTATAATTCTTTTCTGCAGCATCACCACATTCCCCACTATTCAGAACAGCTAACTCTGGGATGGGACATTCTCCTGGGAAGTAGGAGGGAAGAGAATTGAACCAGGGGTCTCACATGTTGAATTATTTTTCTAAACCCAGAGCTGTTTGATAGAAGGGCAGCAGCACTAGCCTTTCCCTTTAAAGCCCAGGCAAAGGAAGAAGCAATCCCTGGTGTATTTGGTGGGTGGAATCCAGCAGGCATGGTCTGCAACTATCTACTGGATTGAGTCCATCAGGCAAGACAGAAGGAGGAACAGCTGGTTTATGAATCCCAGGAGGACAGAGCGATGGGGTAAGTGTTGGTCTGGACAATGCTGACTAGTTCAAAATGTTTTTAGGGAGGCCCAGGAGTCAGCCTCAAGGCACTTGGGAAGTGTTAAGTATCAAAAATATGGGTTCCTACAGATGCTGATCAGAAGTTTTGAAGATCCAGGTTTTGAACCTAGGCACCCAACACCCATTGGAATCACTTAGGTTTTTTTGGTGGATCTGGGCCTAAGCAACTTTGTTAATGTCCCAACTCTTCCCTGCAGAAGTAGGGGCCTGGCAGGTGATGCAACAGTCCACTTCAGGGACTACTGTGGTGGCAGGGTTTGTAGCAGCCAAATGTGAAAAGCTGGGGAGCAACCTGAAGTTTAGTGGGGAATGGAGGAAGATCTGTTGTCAGCCATTTAAAAATTAAGAAGTGGGATTTTGCCTGTGGGATCAGAGTTTGAGATATACAGTTGCTTTTCAGCTTGTTAGCAGACAAAACATCCAGTTCACAAGTGTTTCAAAATAAAAGCAGCCAAGTCTTGAAATTCTTGCTCGCTCTATTAGGGGTGCACCGATAGAGATTTTTGGGGCCAATATCAATAGCCAATTTTTAAGGAGACATATAGGCAGATATTGATCCGATTTCTGATGCAGCATGATGAGCTGCATACAGCTGGTAAGTCTGTTGTGGTGGAAGGAGAGGGGGGAGGGAAGAGGCATGGGGAGGTGCTGAGGGGGAGAGGTGTGGGATGGAGCCACGATTCATCTGAGGGATGTGGTAGGGGTGGTGCCCCTGGATCTGCATGCGGCATAGGTTAGGTGGGCGGCAGCTGGGGCTGTGCTCAGGGTAGGTAGCAGTGGTGGCACTGGGAGGCAGGGCTACAACTCCCTCTGTAGCCTCCTCCCAATGCCTCTGCCAACCAGCGCAAGCGCAACCCCTGCCCAACCCCACTTCCAACACCCCCACACTGGGAAGAGTCTGATGCAGCTCCAACCCCAGCCCTAGCCTGCAGCTGAAGCCCATCACAGCCCACTGCATAGAGATCCAGGGGCACACACCTCTCCCGTACGCCCCTCCTGGGGCATGTGCA
>NW_017729000.1:19786731-19788017 GCF_001723915.1 Gavialis gangeticus
CAACCGCAGCCTGACCAATGCCACATAAAGGGAAAGTATCACTTCCCTGGACCTGTTTGTCACACACCTGCTAATGCATGATACAGTGTGGTTAGCTTTTAGGTCTGTGAGAAACAGCTGTGGTTCGATCCCATTTTGAAGGGCTGATTAGTTTCGGATCACTATCCTGTTTTGTTTCGGATGAATTTGTTTTGGACATTTGGCTCTGCCAAATCTGTTTTGAACAGGCTGCAAGGGAAGCTTCACACAGCCCTGCCCAGCTGGGGGGGGGGGCTTAGGGCTGGGAGCTGCAGGGCTCCAGTGGGGAGCAGGATGGGGCCATGGGTGGCTTATCTGGGGGAGGTCCTCTGTGCAGGCAAGGAGACCCCCATGCAGATTTCTGATCATTGTCACACCGGGTCACAGGGCAGGGAAGCAGAGTGGCGAGCAAGCCTGCTGGTCCTTGCTACGTGACTCAGCTCCTTAAGGAGCAGAGATCTGCACCGGGGGCCTCCTTACCACTGCTGTCCACCCCACACTGGCCCAGCGACTTGGGGCTGCGTGGGGCAGGCAGTGGTGGTGAGGAAAAGCAGGCACAGTTCTCTGCTCCCTGAGGAGCCAGGTCACACAGCAGGGATTCCCCAGCTCTCTGATCATTCCCCCAGCTCTTCCCGGGGGCATGGGCCCCCAGATCTGCAGTCCAGGTTTTAGCAGGCTGCTGCTGCTGGCTGGGAGCAGCAGCAGCAGCACAGTCTTCCCAGTATTCAGCACAGGCTGCTCCAAGCAGCTGCCATTGGCCCCAGCCTGTAGTGGCAGCCTGCTGAAGCCCCACGCACAGATTGGGGGTCTGCATCACCCTGGGAAGAGCTGGGGGTGCGATCAGAGCGCTAGATCGCAATATCAGAGCAGTTCTTCCCTACCTCTTCTTAGTTTGTTTCCCTGCAAACCTGGCTCCAAAACATTTCTGAAACCTTTCAGAGCCTTCCGATTCATTTCGGAGCCTTCAGTTTTGATTCGGATTTGGCATTTCGGGCACTGAAATGGTCCGAAACGCCTCCAAAATGAAAAGGTTGCTGAAATTTAGCACAGCCCTATTAGCTTTACTGATCACTTAATCACGCTGATGACTCATGTTCACCTTGGAGTCAGCAGTGACTCCAAGATCCCTTTCTGCTGCTGTACACTAAGAAGGTCCTCCCCCAGCCTGTAAGCGTGTTGGCGATTACTTCTTCCTACATGCAGCTCCTTGCATTTGTCCTTATTGAACTGCACTCTATTCTGTTCCACCTACCTTCCCAACCTGTCCA
>NW_017729000.1:19793017-19798733 GCF_001723915.1 Gavialis gangeticus
CAAGATCCCTTTCTGCTGCTGTACACTAAGAAGGTCCTCCCCCAGCCTGTAAGCGTGTTGGCGATTACTTCTTCCTACATGCAGCTCCTTGCATTTGTCCTTATTGAACTGCACTCTATTCTGTTCCACCTACCTTCCCAACCTGTCCAGATCCGCCTGGATTTGTTCCCTACCCTCTGGTGTGTTAACCTTACCCCATAATTTGGCATCATCTAGAAATTTGGACAGAGTGCTCTCCACACCCTCATCCAAGTCACTGATGAAGACATTTAACAGTGCCAGTCCAAGGACTGAGCCTTGTGGGACTCCACTGCCCACATCTTTCCAAGTCAATACCAGCCCATCCACCACCACTCTGGGTGTGACCCCTAAGCCAGTTTGCCACCCACCTGACCATGTAATCAATATAATGAGAAACCATATTGAAGGCCTTCTTAAAATCCAAGAGAGTTAATCATGTCATAGAACTTTTTAGACATGGGTTTTAGATTTCCAGACTTGCTCTTCCATTCTGAAGCAATATGGGGAGTATTCATTATATTGATTCAGAACATAACTTAGTTCCAAACCAATGAGAGTGTTTCTCCATCCATCCCCTCCAGACAGCCATTTTGTCTAACCAAATGTTAGAATTCATCTGATTCAGTACAACCTTTCCTACTTTCTGGGAAACCTTCCCCATTCCCTTGTTCCCTCTTCAGGAGGTGCCAAAAATATTTCCCCAACAGTGATAATCCCTCTTCTCTGAAGATTTCTTAGAAAATGGACTCCCTTCCCACTCCCCAGTGGGACAGTTTCATAAGCTCAGTCTGAAAAGTAAGCAGCTTCTGGAAATGATAGACACCCACCACATTTGCCCCCTACTTCCCAAATCGGATACCTGGGACCACTTCTTCCCCTCCCCTTGCTCTTTCCCATCGCAGAGCCATCCAGGAAGATGAAGTGTAGCAATCAGCTAACCAAAGAGATTCAAGCTAGTGATTGGCTTGTTGCTATTCTTCCCGTTTGGCAACCTCTGGCCTAAGGAAGAAGGAAGTTCATCAGTAAGACATGAGTGCTAGACATCATGCTGAACAAAAAAAAAGGAGTTGGGCCACAGAGCTCAGAAGACAAGAATAATGATGTGGAAGAGTCTGGAAGAGGAAACTGGGTCAAGGCATATAAAGAAGAACCTATCAAAATATAACCTAAAGCCTTTGGACAGATTAATTTTTTGTAGGTTGAGATTTCAATTAACTTTAATCCACACTGGTAAGCTGCTTGACAGGAATGACTTTTCTTTGGAACTGCTAGACAGTTCACCACTATGACAGCATACTGCTATATGCTGGGAATGACAAGCATTAGATCATTCAAAAGCAGGGTGGAGCATTCTTGAGCAATTAGGCCATACTTCAGACAGGCCTGATTCCCAGAGAAGTCACAGGTGTGGAAAATACCGTTAAATGCTTGTATTGGATATGATGAAAATCTCAGGTTCTGCATTTCCTGACTTCTGAATATCTGCACTGTACTATTAAACACAAAAAACCTCCATCTGTTCCACTGCAGAATATTGGCATTTACCGCATGAAAGGAACACCCACTTCACTTTCTTCTTTGGAGTAGGTTAGTAGATGTCAAATGGCAAGAACACCAACAAGAACACAACATTTTGTCTGTTTTACAAGAGTAGGAAGGAAGATTCCTCAAGGCTTTAAAAGCAAGGTCAAACAAAAGTCAGAGTTGCTGTTGTTAGGGCCCTGGTTTTTGCAAGCTCTCCATGCCTGAAAATCCTACCAGCATCAATCCACAAAATTACATAAAAGTCTTGCAGGATCAGTCTTAATATCATGTCCGTAGTACTAACGTTGTGTTTCCAGACTGGAGTAGTGCAAGAGCCAGAGTCACTGTACTCTGCATATTAAAGTATGACAAGAAGCTCAACCATTAACCTAGCATATTAATACTATTTACCACATTTGTTCAGCAGCAGTTTTCTGTACTACAAGTCATCTAAAGGATTTCGGAGATCTGCTGAGTGTAGAACAGAACTATTAGAAATAGCCATACCACTATCTAAAAACCTTTACATGTTAGAGATTCACATTTTGTTTCCAACTTTACAGGAAAAGGCATCATTATGCATGCCAGAGGGCTTCATTTTGGTTAAAAGGGAACCCTGGAAGAAGACGAACAGGGTCCTTTTCACAGCTATGGCACCAATTTCTCCCATTTCAAATGATGTCCTCAGCATTGTATATTTTTAAATGGCTATTCAAGGCTTCAGAATAAGCCTTTCTATTTCTGAGATGTAGACACACAAATCAGAAAATAAATAATAAAGTTGTAATGAATGAATTAGTTAAACGTCTGGGGGAAAAGAAAGAGACCTAAGATGGAAAGGCACTCCCCCACCAATAATATTTCAGAACCATTTTCCATGGTTTTCTTATGCTTCTCTTGAATTCCATTATACCAGGACCTGTAATTTTCAGAGCATTATGTTCAACAACTTAATATTTCCTGGCAACTAAAGTGGAGTTAATAGCACATATTTCTTTCCTCCATTACTGGTAGTTCTGTGCACTGCACTAGAATGAGGCATTCAAGTGTGTGCATTTAAAATACCATTCCCATCCCGCATTTGCATTATAATATCCAAGTGATTGAAAGAGCAACACCACTTCACTAAGCCAAATTACATAACCCCATTCCTTCAGCTGACACACTATGGGTACCTTCATTCCAAAAAACAGCTCTTCACTTACTGCAGAGGTATTGTAAGGATGTTTTTAAGAAAAACATTATCAATTTAATTTTTTTAGATCTACATTTTCCTTTATGCAAACAAAAGTCATTCAGCTTCCCAGGATATATTTTTTGCCTTTTACCATGCACTAACAAAGCATAGCATTTCCAAGTGCACTCAGCCTTCCTTTGATAGAACATCTGCATCAAAATTCAGAAGTCAGGCAAAGGATAGCACGTGCATGAGAAACTCTCAGCAGATAATTTAGCCATTAAACATTTCTAAAAAATCCAGCAACAGCTGGTTTGGCATATCCCAACCTGGCTTTCTGCACAAAGAGGAGTAGATTTAAATTTCCTCAAAATTTCTGCCTTTTTTTTTTTTTTTTTTTAAATAGAGAAGGCTATGCTAGAGCTATATACAGCAAACTAGAGAGTTGTTTTCTTCCAAACTCTGAATGCATCACATCCTAAATGGAGGGAATGACTTGACTTTTAACTTCAGGTTAAAATAACCCAGACCTCCCGAGATCACAAGCTTAAGTCAATTCACCCACTCATCCTTCCAAGCTAGCCACCCACTCTAAATAGGATAGGAAAACATGAGCTGAAAACGGGATCAGCTGCTCCTCCAGGAGTGGTACCATTAGTCTCCCTCAGGGTTGCATCAAAAAAGCAGCTTTAAGTAGTGAGCAAGGTTGCCCAAGAGGTGTGCTCATCTAGCTCAGCTCCCACTCACTGTGGCCACATGCTGCCTTTCTGAATGCTCTGCCAAGAGACTGGACCTTGCCACTCTCGCTGGGCTGGACTTCCCAACATGCACAGCCCTGGCTCTGCAGGCAGATACTAGGGAACCAGTGCAACCATCCTGTGTAGAGCATTAGGGTCCAATCAGAGGTGCTATAGATACACATATATGCAAGGAAATGTGCCACGGGGAACAGATGCTCAACAGGATTAAGAGATGGTCTAAAATGAACAGATATCACATTCTCACTCCCAATTATATTTCATAATTGTGAAAACTGACCT
This sequence comes from Gavialis gangeticus, assembly GCF_001723915.1. Classification (NCBI taxonomy): domain Eukaryota; kingdom Metazoa; phylum Chordata; order Crocodylia; family Gavialidae; genus Gavialis; species Gavialis gangeticus. The sequence goes on from NW_017729000.1 coordinate 19,796,780, forward strand.
TGTACACTTCAGCTGCTAACAAGCAACACTGTATGGGATCACACCGATCTATTCACTGGCTCACCAGGAGTCCCAGGCTTTTCTTATGTTAAGAGGAGATCTTCCCCTCTGGATAGCCTCCTTTAGGAATCTGTTCACTAAGCTAGAAGCATACACGTGAGAAAAATCCCACTCATTTGATGCATTTATGTTTCTCTCTGACTCAGTAGGAATCTTAGAAAAATGGAACAGAAGGAGAGCATAATAAGCTTTCAGGGATGGGGGTATTTTTCTTTCCCCCCCCTTAAAAAATGGAATTCCCTGTAACAACATAATGCTGCAGAGGGATTCATTGATTTAGCAGTAGCCACATTTCATCTACTGGAGAAAGTTGTAAAATAATTGATGTGAAGGCAGTAGCTTTTCAGCCATTAGAAATTCTAGCAAAAGCAGGTGCTTCTTCCTGTCCATCTTCCTGATCATCACCCATTGGTGGAGGCTGCCTCTTTGTGGCAGAATGCAGCGCAAGATGCAGCACAGATCTTGCACTCTGCTGCTTCAGCTTCACATGGCCACAAGATCTGCTTCACTCACCATACTATGCTCTAAAATCCATGTTTAAATGTACCAGTGGTCAAACCCTAAGATGTGGAGGCAGGGAAAAGACATTAGATCTACTGACTCTGGTAGAATAGCAGGTAGTCTGTTCACCCTTTTGCAATACATTTTCTTTGCTACTGAAGCCTGGAGGGGAGGGGGGAGTCTTATGAAAAAAAGAAAAAAAAAAAAAAAAAAAAATCAGTTTTAGGAATACGGGAATGAAAAGAAAGGAACACAACAGTTTCAGTACTCAAGTTTCATTTTCTAAATGTTAAGCCCCATCTTAAAAAGCTATTACCACCACTTACAGATCATATAGGGGTGCCAGCGGTATGGTCACAACCCACCAGCTCTTCAGATCACAGCTGGTTGTATGCCAGGTTTCCGCTTATTTCATAATTAAATTCAAATACGTCCCATTTATACATGGCTTTGAACATACCAAGAGATTCCTGGTTATTGGTTAGCACCAAAATCCCCTTGGAGAACTAGACAGCTCTGTTCCCATTTACAGACATGAAAACCCACAAGAGAGAGCAACACGACATGCCCGGTGCCATCCAGCGGCAGAAAGGCTCAAGATCCTCCAACTTCTCATTGCACATCCATGCCTCGGGGCCACGCTGGTTCCCAAGAAGCCCCTGCTCGAGTCTAGCGGAGGTGGAGGCATGCGAGCCCCATGCTAGGAGACAGGACCCTGCGAGTCTGATGCCTTTCTCCGTTAGCCACTTGGACACCAGCGCCCCCAGCCTCAGTTTCCCTGCCTGTTCAAGCCCAGAGGCCAGGGCCTCCCCTTGGCTGCAGAGAGCGAGGGAGGCCAGAGCGTGCAGCGCAGGGCCACCAGCTGCATGTCTCCAGAGTCCCCACCTGCCTCCTGGCAACCCACCGGCCTCGCCTGTCGGCAAGGAAGGGAGCAAACCCCTTCCCCACCTCTCCCCCCACCCACCTGCTGCTGCTCCCCCCGGGCTCCGCACCCGCTCCCCGGGGGCCGCTCAGCCCACGCAAGTTGCAAATGCCAAGGCATCCCTCTACCTTCAGTTGCATAGCTGTGATCGCGCAGGAAACTGCTGTTTATCTTGCGGGTATCAATGTCCTCCTCCATTGGCAGCGCGCTCGCTCGCCCCGGCGCTGAGAGCAGGCAGGCAAGGATCCATCATCCCCGCCCGCGGCCGAGCTCAGCGGCGCGGGGGGACGCGGGGCATGGTCCTGCCCTGCCCGCAGCCCGTCCCCCTGCTCCGCGACGCCCAACAGGTTCCCGGGCGCAGCTGCCTCCCCCGGATCGGGGCCCCGGCCTCAAGATGGTGTCTGCTGCGGCAGAGCCCGAGCAAGGCTGCGGCTGCGGCTGCGGCTGCGGCGGCCCCGGGGATCCGCGCAG
>NW_017729000.1:19799208-19827565 GCF_001723915.1 Gavialis gangeticus
CTGCAGCAGCGCGGCTGGGCAGGGAAGTTGCTGCGGCAGCGGCGGCGGCTGGGGCTACCGGAGCCTTATGGTGCATTAGAGCCCAAGCTCCTCCCATACAGCGCGGCGCTGTCCAACCGCGGCGGCGGCCCGGGGCCGGTCCCCGAGCGGCGGCCGCGCGTCTCCCTGCTGCAGTGGAGCGGGGGCGCCCGAGGGGAGGCCGGGCCTGGCCGGGGGGCACCACGCACCTGTGCCCACGGAGGCAGCTTTCCTGCCGGAGAACTGCTCTTCTGGCGCGGGGCAGCCGCTTTACGCCCGGTTCCTGGAGATGGGAGTCTCTTTTGCTTGCTCCGAGGGTCTTCTGGCTAAGGGCAGAACCTCCGGGCTTGGGCCTGCAAGGGACTGGTGCCTCTTGAGTCGGGGGGCATATGCCCCCCCCCCAGCAGTCAGAGCCCAGGGGGCCGATTTCACTGACCCGAGGGGTTTCCCCAACGCCCTGTCTCACTCACCAAAAAGCAGTGGGGCCACTTCTGGAAGCGGCGCAACCGCTTTTGCTGGCAGCCCCACTCCCCAGATAGCACTCGCAGTGGGGGGCACTAGTGATCCCGCCTGCCCCCTGCCTAAACAGGGAGCACGGCCTGACAGGGTGTGTGTGCATTGGCACTCTCAGGGGGTGCACGTGCACCCCCTACGCGTCGCCACTGGCAAATAGGATGCCCGCCAAAGGTTTTGGAAACCTCTGAAGCCCCAGGTGCAGGTGGGGGATGTTTGCCGGTAGTAGGGCCACTTATGGTTCTGGACTCTTGGATTTGGAATTAGTTTGAGCTAATTTGGCCTTGGATACAAATTATAAAAAAAAGAGAAAGAAAAGCCTTGGCCCTGGGCTGGGCTGGGCTCTGCTCTTGGGCCTGGCAGCTGCCACACGTTCAGGTGGCTTTTTTTCTTTTGAAATGTTGTGTTTCAGGCCAAAGCAGCCTGGTCAGTGCCAAATGCTATGGGCTCAATCATGCAGGGATCCTGTCCTGCCTCCCAGACTTCAGCCGGGGGCTTCAGGTACTCCTAGGTCCACGGCAGGCCATGCCCACAGGATGCGGATGCCAGCCAGCCGCTGGGGACCCCGATGCCTGGTTCTCTCCTGACACCCCTAGCCACAGGGTGTGCAACTTGGGCAGAGCATTTCGGCCCAGTCCTAAAACCTCCCTCAAGAGCTGTGATTGACATTGCTTAGTTGATGTTGGGATCAGGCACTTGCCCTCTCGTCTGCTGGACCCTGCTCAGCTGTGGAATGGGATATGGATGTTTCCCTGGTTACAGATGGTTTAAGTATAGGGACCTGGTGCATTTCAGGCTCACCATTTGCATTTAAATAGCAACGATTCTTTACCTTGCAGCTACACCCAGGTGTAAGAGCCACTATAAAAATACTGGCTACTGTACAGCACAAGGGGATTCAGAGGCCTGGGTTCTTTTCTCCACTCTGTCTCCAAGCTGCTGTCTCAAAGGAGGTCCCTTCTTCTCTGTGCGATTCTGATTTCCTGCCCTCTCTTTACCTCTCTTGTATTGAGTTCAAAAGTTTTATGGGTCATGGACTATCTGTTCCTAGGCATTGATAAAATACTCAGTACAATAGGACCCAACCTTAAGTAGGGCTGCCAGGTGCTATCATAATGCTTCTAAGTAACAGAAATGGCATAAATAATCTGTGCATTTCAGTAGCAGCCTTATTGCCATCACCTGCTTGTGAGTCCTCTAAAGAGTTTCAGCCTCAGAGCTGGATCCTGGGTCCTGCCTGTCTGATTCACATGAAGAATGCAGCACTGGCTCTTATGTGCTTACAGATTTATTGCATGGGAACTAGAAAGTAAAAGTCATTTCTCCATATGAAAGAGGAGTCTAATGCAAATAGTAGGCAAACGACATATCAAGTCAGAAGCTCTTTGCTTTTGTAGTAAGCTCCTCGGGCCAGAAGCAGAGTTTTTTTAGCGCTTTGTACAATACTGGTAGGGGGCTGGCTAAGGACAGATAGCGTCCATGCCATGCCACAGGTTTGCATTTTCTGGATCGCTCCTGGGCAGTCACCAGCCAGAATTATAACTGGGTTTTGACTGACCCTGGAAGGGGCTGCTCTGGGCAGGGTGCAGCCATGTTTCCTCCATTTTCAGCCTTAGTCCTTTAGCCTGCAGTATTCTGCACTGACGGCATTGAGACACCACAAAGGAGACATGGGCAGGAATAGGGCTGTGGCCCCTATTCTTTTCAAGAGTGGGGTTGCTGCTTCCCTGGGCTCTGCTTCCCCCCTTCCCTCATTCTCTTCCTGAATAAGTCAAGATGACCTTGGGTGCTCCTGTAGCTGTGAGACCTCTTCAAATCACAGCCTAGTGCTTAAAAACCATAACACAGCCGATAATAAATAGCAGATATAATGCCAATACAATACAACATTCATTTGCTTTAATGGTTACTAAATGGGCAGCTGGTTGGTTAAGTGCACCCTGCTTCTCTGCAAGCCAAATGCGAGTGCCAATGAGACAGATGCCAGTGCTGGAAAAATAACTTCCACAGCTGGGCATCTGGACCCTGTTACTGCCTTCAGGAAGGAACAAGGATATTGATATATATTCCTGAGGTCACAATATTTATTTACGAGTCATGGAGGGCAGAGCATGCACACGATTGTATGTACAGTGCTCTGTTATTTCAGGTGATGTAAAAGAGGCATATACTAGATGGACAGTTGCGCAGTAGTTTCTCAAATCTCCGCCCACATGCCTAAAGAGGCCTGACTGTCACCATTTCGATACCAGCATCAGTAGCAAGTTAGCTTTTGTTATTTGTCCTTAACGTTAAGCCTCAGGGGGCCTGGATTCTCCTCTAGCTTAGGAGTAACTGCTGAAGTAAACGGAGTTAAGCCGATGATGCGTGTGCAGAAAGAGGCCTGTTATCTCACTGAATAAAGCAGTATATTAGCCTAAGAGGGTGAGGTTCCTGTGCTTAGTGGTCATTTGGAACTGGGGCATTTGTGCATATTTATATGTTTATACAGTACTTAGTACCATGGAGTGTGGGTTCATGTTGGGATTCCAGTAATAACGACAGGAGATAAAGTCTAGGTAGCTAGAGCAGAGAACCACCACTCTGTTCCCAATATTAAACCAAGCTAATCCCTTACAGTCTATGTGCCTCAGTTTCTCCATCTATCAAATGGAGAATATAAGCATTTCCTTCCCTCACTGGCTTGTTGCTGTGAGCATTAGTGTGTATGTAAAGTGTTTTGAGACGTTCCACTGAATGGCTTCAAGGTTGGAACTGAGTAATTTGCAGTGTCCTTAGAAGTGGCTTTGAGGGGCGTTCTCTTCCAAGCAGGTTTTGAAACAACATGCCAGCTGGTGCTTTCCGAAGCAAAAAAAAAGACCTTCAGAAGATCCTGTCTGATGCAGGGAATAAAGTAAACCTGACACACATTTAACAGCATACAAAGACAGAGAAGAAACCCACTGGGAAAATTGTCCCCACCCTTTTAATTGCACTTCAGTAAAATCATTGACTGCAAAGTTAAAGTGCAAAATATAACTATTACTTTGATGTACCAGACATTTTCATCATTCAAGCGATTGCTGTCTTGAGAATCAGTCTGGAGGAGTGAGCATGGGGAGGGAGGAAGGAAGGGAGGTAGCCCAGAGTTTGACCAGAGGCTCTGCCAGCAGGACACTGGGGGCCCTGAATAATCTTTCTGTTGCCGTTTCTGCACCTCCCCACTTACAGCACACAGTTGTTGAGAGAGTTAATTGTAGTGAATTGAATATACCAATCCCATCTTCTTCACTGAATGATGGTCCCTCTGTAACACTCAGGTGACTTTCAATGTGCCCGCAAAGTATCAGCAGCAGAGAGAAACACTGCTGGGCCCATGTGGTTGGATACGCGGCTGTACCTCTGACCTACCCCATGGCATAGAGGAGCATCAGAGATTCAGAGGGGACATAGCAGAGCCCTGCCACCCTATGCCATTTCTCCACTGGTGTGGAGTCTACAGGAGCCATACAACTTAAGAGCTGTTCAGTGGCAACTCTCAATTGCATTAGAGCTAGAGTCAGATCTCAGGATGGGATGTTTGGTGGTCACCCTGCTCTCTAAGTACACTACAGCTCTGACCCAGGAGAGGATTTATGTAGGCTAATACAGTACTACATCAATGGGAAGGAAGATTATTATTACTGTGACTGGAGGAGCCAGAATGGCTGTGTAGTGAACAGACAAATACCACTGTGGCACACCCAGGTTTGCTGCTTTTGATTTTCTTTCCTAAGGATAAAAATCTCCTGAGAAGCGGACATGATGCTATATTCTGTATTATTTCACTGAGATTGTGCTGCCTCTTTTGGAGTTACTTATTTCAAAGATAGAGCAGCAGATAGCATCTGCCAATGAGGGTTTAAGGACTCTCTACACATGGCTTATTGATGGGACAGTCTACTTTCTAAGCCATCGTCCTGTGCCTGTGAACCTTTTGAAAGGATATGCAGAGTCCTTTCAGATGAATATTACTGGCAAGACAAGATAAAAACTCTTTCTGAATGATGTCATGATCATGCTAGGAAAAGGTGAAGTCCCAAAATCTTCACTATATGGTTCCCAAGGTGAATTCTTTTACAAAGTGTTGTATAATGGCTGATACAACATGAGTAAAATTATGTTCAAACCAACTCAGGCACTCACGCACATATTGCTTGAGCTCCCACGCATTTATCATGTCATAGGGCATTTATTAGAGTGAGAATTATACTGACATGACAAGCCAGAAGCTTTCCTCTGGAGGCATTACCCTCACAGAGGCATAAGCAGAAAGTTCACATGCCAAAAGTCTTTATCAAACAATTGAAAACAAGTTTATGCACATGCTTAATGGATATATTTTAAAATTATCTGTATCATGTTTTAAGCTAAACAATTTATTGGAGCAACACCTATACACAGTAACCCAAAACCTGGCCTCGTTTTCAAGACCAAAATATAAGCAGGTATTAATGGACCACTGTTGTAAAAAGCAGTAAAGCAGGAGTGGGCAATTATGTCAGCTGGAGGTACACAAAATCTTCTAGAAGATACCATTTTAACAAATTATAGATTAAAAAAACAAATCATATACTAAAAGTCAAACCTCTACTATAACATTTTATTCCCAAACATTATTTTTGTCCTGATTTATGTTTTTTTAACTAGTGTATACAGAAGTGATTGCATAATCATTCAAAATAGTCTTACTCTTACATATTGTGTGTGGGGGTGTGTGGGGGGTGTTGGGTGCGTGGGAGGTGTAGGGGGTGATATGCACATGTGTGTGGGGGGCAGCCTGCACGCTAGCTCCCAGGAGCCAGCCAGGGGTGGGGAGAAGGGAGGAAGGCAGGAGGCGCATGCAGCAGAGCTCACCTGGGTGGTGCAGTGCGGGTGTAGTTCATCCCTGCCCCATCCAGCCCACAGCTGCCCCAGCAGCACTCTGCATGGGGCAAGCTGCACCCAATCCTGCCTGGGGCAGCACGTGTCATGCTGTGCCATGCTCTCTCCTGCCAGCCCCGGCCCCAGCCAACGCACACAGCTGCCCAGTGGGGCTACAGCCACCTGGGTACTGCTCAGTTCCCCTCACTTTCAGCATCTCCTCCTCTTCCTTCTGCCTCTGCTGCACCACCCTGGGAAGCAGGTAGCACTGTGAAGCAGCAGTGGCAGCTGTGGGGACATGCATCAGGCACCATATGCCCAGCTAGGCAAGGGGGAAGCTGTAGCAGGGTGGCTCCTGCCCCAGCACATAAGGCTCCAGCTCCCAGGTGCCTTCTACCCACTCGGTCAGCTGCTGGGAAGCTGTGCACCTGGGCCAGGGCTGGGACCATCAGGGGGTGTGGGTGGGAGCACATGCATGCTGCCCTGGGCCAGACTTAATCAACTGGTGGGCACATGCCCGTGGGCTGGATCCGATCAATTGGCAGGCCAGATCCAGCCTGTGGGCCGTATTTTGCCCACCCTTGCTGTAAAAGGTGCAATAACATTAACATTCCCAATGTATATGCGGTCAGAGTCAGTGCCCTGGATTTCCTGGGACTCAGGAAATCTGGGTTCAAAATTGGCCTCTGTGTCACTTGTATCCATCCTTTGGGTATCTTTTCATCTCTGTGCTTTCACCTCTCCATCTTCAAACTGAGGATAATGATTCCTACTTCTCCTTATAAAAGTGCATTGAGATCAACTGATACAAGTTGTATAAATGCTGGTATAAAAGCCAAGTATTATTGAAAGCGAAGGTTTTGTAAAAAAAATGGAGGTCTGATCTGTTCTGCAAATAGATGCGTGTATGTGAGCTTTTATGCATGCATGACTGCATTTGCCTGTACGCGCACATATTGTAGAGTAAACGTAATTTAAATCTGGGTTTTCCATCTCTAATTCTTTTTAAAAAATGGCATTTTTCCCTTCAAATGTTACCATAAACATATTTCTTTTATGCTTAGGTTTTAAATGGCAATTTTCCATCAAAAGCAAATGTTTAGCCAAATTAACCCTCCCCTGCAATTTTAGTGAATTTTGCTTCATAAAAACAAATAACACATCCCCTCCCTCTTCTGTTTCTCTTCAGATTAGTCCAATTTTACTGAATGGCAATGATTTCCCCCTTTATTAAGTGGAAATATTATTCCTCCAACTGTGCATTATTTCTATCTGTACATTCGTAAGTCCTGCAAAGTTTTCTTTAAATACTTCAAATACATCCACAGTCCACCTGTTTGTTATGCAGCATGCATAGATCTGCTTCCTGAAATTCATTTATTCTCAGCTCTCTAAAATCCAGGAACAAGCCTTTACAATAACTAAAAGCATTAGCTGTCCTAAGCAGGAACCCATTTGCAGATTAAATTCACCAAAGATCAGCTTGTAGCTGTCACTGTTCTCCAAACCCCCAGGTGTCTACCATGTTACATACTTTGACATATCTTGAAGAGTCAGGGCACTTTCCACTCGACTGGTTTTGTGCTTCAATTAGAAATGCTGTAAGAGCCCCTGTGCACCAGTTTCTATGGGACCTAGAGAGTGTATTAATAATAATTCAATCAAACTCCAATTGTATTCTTACCATAAAACTCAGCTAAAGAACTTCCTCCAGCTAATTTATTTTTACATTCACATCCGTAAGCACTACATGCAATTTCCTAATTACTGGTATAGGTTAGACTGTTAGCTTCATTTTTTACACTTCTAAATGTATTATTGGATTAGGAAAATTATTCTAAATTTGCAAAAATTGTTCTATTGATAAATCTGCTACTTGCCCCGTATATACTATTTTCATTTCTTACTGCAGTAATTATGTATTCTGTACATTTACTTCCTCTATTTAGCTAAAGTAATTTCTGTCTTCTGAGATGCCTTCTTTCAGCCTGGGTAAGTTATTTACATTTGGAAGTTCAATATCTATTATCAGGTTATTTCTTTTCTTTTAAGCAATTCTATTTGATCTTAACCTATAGCATGCATTCTGACAGAGGTAATGATAAGCAAAGCATCATGCTCTAAACTTGGATGGGAAAATCAGTAAGCTAAGGTATAATGCTGGTTTGGTCTAACAGGTAACAAGTGTAAGGCTTTTGAGTTAATAAGTAGAGGTTGAATCTGTAGCACTGTGGTACTGCTTAAGGGCCACAGTTAAGGATCATGGTTTTTAGGTGTAGGGAAACACAAGTCAGTCTCTTCTTGTAATACTTACAGAGTAACAAACAAGCGACAACAGGTGGCTATAATATATAAATGAAGTAAGCAAAGAACAGCTATTAAATGCTTGTGTACTATGGAACAAGCAATGGTCACAGCACCTTATCTCACAACCTGTTTAGCTACCGCTGAATTTTTTGGAGGTATCACAGCATAGGTGAGTGTTATGGAGGTTGTGGTTTCCCCCCAACCCTTGCAGTAAATTGCAGTCAACAGAATTTATAAAGTGCTGTAACTGGTCCTGTTATAGGGGTGAGCAATTATTTGGGCTGGAGGGACACTTAAGGAGTTTTGGTGAGTTGTTGCAGGCTGGGGAGGGGAGGGTGATGACCAGGGCTGGTATAGGAAAGGTGCAGCAATTGATCCTATCCAGCTCCAGGTGCATCTACCCCACACCCACCACCGGTGGCTCTGGACAGAGCAGGCCAGTGGCAGGTGGGGTCTCCATGGAGACTGGCCCAGGACCCCCATGGGTAGGGTGCACTCAGCTGGGTGGATCGGCTGTGGAGATGGGGAGATTGGCACCTGAGAGTGGGACAGGCAGGCAGGGCCAGGATCACAGAGTGGTGACTGAGCAGGGCTGGGGCCTGGGCAGAGCCACAGCCTACTCTCTGTATGCCCTGTGATGGGCGCCGGTTCTGTGTGTGGGCATGTGCAGTGAGCAGATCACAGCTCTGCCCTGGGCCCCAGCCCCGTGCTGTCACTGCCCGGCAATCCCGACGCTGCCCACCTATCCTGCTCCTGGGGGCCACTCCCTGCCCACTTGCAGCCCCATTCCATCTGCACAGCTGAGCATATGCTGCCTGTGGGGGTCCTGGGCTGATCTCCATGGAAATACCACCAGCTCCGCCTGGCACCTCCAGTGATGGGTGCGGGGTAGATGAACTGGGTAGCCTGGGCAGCAGGGGTGGGTCCAGCAGTGGTGGTGGAGATGCTGGCAGTGGCAGCCGGGCAGAGTGAGCTGCTGCTGTGGAGGCTGCTGGGAAGCTGAGTCTCGCCACTGCACCACCCCTGCCCCACTGCACGCCCAGGGATGGTGGGACTGGTGGCACATGCCATGGCCCAGGCTGTCCCCCGCACCTGGGCCAGGAGGAGCTGAAGGACTTGTTGCGGGCCGGATAGAATTGCTTGGCAGATCGGGTCTGGCCTTCCCGTTCTATTAACTGCTAGTTAATTGTTTTACTGTGTGTGAGATCTGACTCTATGAAAATATCTTTAGTGTGAAAACAGAGACTTGGATCCCTGACTGAATTTAGTGGTTATGTGTGAGGGTATCTTATGTGTCGGTAAGTGGGGGAGTCTAGGTAAGAATATGTAATGGGTAATGTACATGGTAAGTGGACAGAACTATGAATTAGTTTAAACCAGGGGTGGGCAATTAGGGAGTTTTGGTGACTTGGTGCTGGCCAGGTCAGTCCCCCACCCCTCCCTGGCCCATAACAAGTCACCAAAACTCCCTAAGCAGTAGATTACTAGACCACTCCAGTGGCGCTGGCCAGAGTGGACACGTGTGGTCTCCATGGAGGACAGCCTGGGACCCCCATAGGTAGGGTGTGTTCAGCCAGGTGGATGGGATGGGGCTGTGGGTGGACTCAGAGCAGCATCTGGGAACAGCATGGGTGGCTGGGGCCAGGGCCAGGGTCACAGGGCAGTGACAGCATGCAGCTGGGGCCAGGGCCTGGGGCAGAGCTGTGATCTATTCCCAGCATGGCCCCACGCTGTCACCACATCACAATCCTGGCTCCAGCTGTCCATCCCGCTCCCGGATACCGCTCCCCACCCACCTGTGGCCCCATCCCATCCACCTAACCAAGTGCAACCTGCCTGTGGGGGTCCCAGGCCAGTCCCCTTGCAGATTCTGCCTGCCCATGCAATCCCTCCAGTGGCCCCAACAGCGAATCCAGGGCAGATGGGGCAGGGTGCTCAGGTAGGAGGGCTGGATCCGGCAGTGATAGTGACACTGGCAGCAGCAGCCAAGAGGAGCCACTGCCACCAGAGCTACTGGGAAGCAGAGTCCAGCCCTCGCAGTGACCTAGCCCCACTATGTGCCTGGGGGTGTCAGGCCTGGCTGCACACACCATGTCCCAGGCTGGGTGAGGCCCTGGGACGTGCTGCAGGCCGGATAAAATCCCTTGGTGGGCCTGATCCAACCCATAGGCCATGTTTTGCTCACCCCTGCTTTAAACTAAAAGATGAACCTAAGTGCAAGTAGAGTAGAAGAAGCGCAGCCAGCCCATGGGGCACTGCTGGTGACTGCTACCTTTAAGAATCTGGAGTGGAAAACAATAATGAAAGCTTGGTCACTGTGGAGGGCACTCTGTACCCCACAGCTTATCTCCTGGCATCTAATTGCAGCTTGGCTGCTTTCCCAGGCTATTTTTGGGGCCAACCTTTCCATCTGCAGTGGTAGGTCTTACTCCAGTGAATACTTGGAAGATGCTATTTTCTGGAATTAGGTCCCTATGATATTACTTTACAGCTTGTGATTTATATGAAGGGCTGGAAACTTAAAATTCTTCACATGAGTAAGTGTTGTTGTTCAATATAATCTGTCCTGTAAGAATCTGAGATGGATAACCTTTGATGTTGGTTTGCGTGCGATTGTTTAAAGAAAGTCAGTGTGTTTTTTTTGTTATAGGTTGTGATTTTTTCTGCATGTTAATTTGGTTGGTTTGCACTTTATTTTACATTTGAACTATTTGTGGTTCTGCCATTAGCCCCTTCTGGTATTATGGGCTATCATGGACATGGGAGTGCTATGGTGATTGTATACCATGAGCCTTTCTTTTGCTGTATTGAAAGCACCTCACTATTTCGGTGATCAGTAATGGCAAAGTGAGGTTTTTCTTTTAAAGTGCTTTAAGAAAGTTGTGCACCCAGGGATCTCAAAGTCGATGGGTGACCAGTGCACAATGTCCTAAAGTTCCACTGGGAACTCTAGTCAGAAAAAATTAAGGAAAATAAATAATTAATTGCAATTTAGGGAGATGTACCGGTTTGGCAGGGTGACTGGCTGGATTATCCCCAGCTTGGCACTAAGTAAGGAGACTGCTCACTGCCTCAGTAGGTAAGACTGCAAATGTTTGATGGCTATGTAGAGCCAAGAGACATTGTCTTGAGAGGCACTGTACAGCTAAGGTCTGCAATGCTGAGCCTTGTTCTTGACATTTTACAGCCTACTGAAATTGAGACAGGTATAAAAACACTTAGCACTTTGTCTTCAGAGCGTGTTACAAACAATAGCTAATTAAGCCTTCAAAAGTCCCCTGGGAGTTCGGTTGTTAGCAGTGGACTTCATTTCCAGTCTGGCAAAAATTAAGTGGAGATAAATGCAGAGAGCTGCTCTACAGTGTCCTGTATTGCTCATGAGCTGCTGGCATTCTCCGGCCAACAACAGTCTCGATGTAGAAGGCACTGGCCTGGGAAGAGGCAGGGCTGGCTGGCACACAACGTGGCCTCTCCCCGTGGGAGATTCCAAAGATGCCTTGCCCTGGCACAACACCTGGCATGAATCATCTGCCTGCGATGTGTGCGTGTGTGCACACCCATATTCATGCAAACTGCTTGCAGCCACAGGGGTGAATCTGTGCTGCTCTCCCCATTCTACAGCAATCAGCCTGGTTGGGATCCAAGTCAAGTCATTGACTCGCTTGACACTGTTCCCATGTGAGCAGGATCAAGCCCTCGGCTGCTGGTATCTTTCCAGTGCTGGTGCCGTGTGAAGTAAGGCGGCTCTTTCAAGAACTGCTGCTGTACAAAGAAGACTGAATTGCAGAGCAGCTTCCTGGCATGACTCTCATCTTCATTTTATCAAAACAAACACAGATCAGAGTTCACAGCAAGTTCACCTGTTTCTTTGCCTTGTTCAAAAATGCACTCAAATTGCGGCCACTGGAGTTCCCTCTCCTTTGTACAGAACGTGACATATGGCAGTGAGCAGGTGGTTTTGGGGAGTGATATTAACTATGGATGTATGAAATCACAACAGGAATAAATATTTAATTTGATATGTTTGAAAGCGAAAGGAAGGGCTTTCATGATGGTGGACTTAATGCAAATGTAAATTAATTAGAATTCATGACATTCTTTGAACCAATCATTATTTCATAAAGTGATGCAATCATTTAAAACCAATATTGACTTTCCAAAAGCTACTGTAGACCTGAATATTCAGCTCTTGTTATCTTTCTTTTTAAAAAGAAGGACGGTTTGTTTTTGTTTTTTTAATCTCCCCAGGGAGAGTTTGATTTAAATGCAAAATACAAGTGCTAACCACCTTTGTTTATATTAGCCACGTTTGCATAACTTAAGCTTACAAAGGCATGTCTTAATTGAGCATCCATACGCACGGAGCTAGTTGTAACATGGCGTGGAGTTTACTCGGCTGTCCAGCTGAATCAAGGTTGAGACCTAATATTCAGTCTGGGTGAAGATCATACCATTAAGTTAATACTCTGAGAGGAAACCTGCTTGACGCTCTCCTACAACTCCAAATACATTTATAACTGTACTTGGAGACTTCCTGCTAGCAGATTTCAGAAGACCGAGCACTTCAAATCTAAGAAGCTAATTAAGCAGCAAAAATGGGTAATTATCCTTCTATTATCCCATATGTAATTGGTGTCAACCAATCAGGCTGCTGGATGGCTGGCCCTTATTTAAAGAATCATGCCAAAGGGAATGGGATGTTGTCACAAGATAAAGACCCTAAGAAGTGTGGAAGGAATAAAGAAGTGTGATATGAAATGGGATGTGTTCAGGGCTTGCTGATCTTAGCAGATCTGGGCTGGGTCTTTGTCCTTCACAGGTACTCCAGAAGACGGCCTTTGTAAATCACTACGGCCTATAGCCTCAAAGGTATTTAGTTGTCTGAAATCTTGCAATTTGTGAGATCAATACCTAAAAACCTTTATGGATCTGGACTTGAATGACACACTTTCAGATAAAAGTATTACTCCTGACCTCTAGACAGAGCATTTGTGGTCCATGGGACAGGGGTTGGCAACACGTGGCCCGTGGGCTGGATCTGACCTACGGAGCCAGAAGGCTTCATCTCTGCCTGTATCTGTGATGTGTTCACAACTACATAGATGGAATAGGAAACTGAGGGGTAGAACCCAATTTCAACCTCTTGCGTAAGCCAATGGGAAGCATTACTTCAAAGTCATGAGAGATCTATATAGGACAGGTAAATTATGTGGCAGTGGATGGATTGTGGAGGGATATTTTTTCCTAACTTGAATTTCATGGGTTAAATTTTAAAAGAGGTGTGGCAGAGTGTGTAAGTTTTCTGACTCATCCCAAGTTAGTTTGGCTTTCCTCTGCTGCTACTTGCCCCACAGCTACCAGGTCTCGACCTGCCCTATGAGGAGTTCTATGCCAAGATCCAGCCGGGGGTGGGGGGGGAAGGTGAGTTTGATATCTTGGTCATACAGAATTAAGCCCCAAGTGAAGAAAATTAGGAAGTCCTCACACCAAAAGTGAGCAGAAACCTAGCTCCCTCCCCTTCGCAGATAAGGGTGATGATCTCAAGATAGAAAGGGAAAGAATCATTTCGCTGAATGCAATGTAGGTACAGACTTCTGCCTCACAAAGGTCATATGATAAATAGATCTACTTCATTCATACTTGCTACATGTTATTACTGCAACCAGTACAGGTTGCATATGATTAACAACATGCAAATAATGAGCATCATTACAGATGCACCACTCTCTGGCTTGGTGGATCCCTATTCCTAAAGTGTTTCTCTCCAGTTTTCAATTGAACTGGCCAGCATTCTGTAACATTTCTGCATGCCTCTCTTAGTTTCTGCTCATCTACTACTGTACATTTTCCAGTACCACCTGAGAACAAATGGCTTCTTTCATTTCTTTCTTTATTCAGACTAGCTTTCCTGTCCCCTATCAGTGTTCCTCCTGGGGCGCGTTTCCGCCCTCCACCCGAACTTTGCTTTGCTACACAATACCTTGTTTGAGGCAGCGAATGCCACTCAAAGCCACCTTGTTGGTCTGCTGGAATAATTCATGCAAATTCTCATATTTTTCAAGTCTAAATTTCTTATATATTTATTTTTAAAGAACCTGTTTATCCCTAACCCCACAGAGTACATCTAGTATGCTTTAAGTCTTGCAGGCGAAGTGAATGTTCCTATCTCTTTTATGTAGCACTTCCGGCAGTAGGGATGAAAATTATTATATGTGCCAAATCTGGGATGGGCAGTTATTTGGGCCCAGGGGCCACATAGGGAGTCTTGCGTTGTTGTGAGCAGAGTGGGTGAAGGGCAACTGGGAGCTGGAGCTGTAGCCCCATGCACTGGGGCAGGAACCACCCAGCTAAAGCTCCTGGCTGCCTTCCACCCACCCAGCAAGGGCGGCCAAGTGGGTGGAAAGCAGCTGGGAGCTGGAGCCAGAGCCCCATGCACTGGGCCAGGAGCTGCCCAGCTGAAGCTTCCTCCTCACCTGGAGCAGCACAGCAGGGGCTGGAGCAGGAGGAGGAGCTGCTGCTGGAGTCAAGGGGAACTGAGCAGCAGCCATGCTAGGAGCAGCCCTGTGAAATCCTGGAGGCCTTATGAAATGCATTGTCTCTGCTTTCAGCAGGATTACATGGGACAGTCAAGTAAACTACATTTTGCTCTATAATTTTAAAGCAATATTTTGCCATTTATTTTCTAGCTACCTTAAGTTGACCCAAATGTGACAATTGAGGCCTGTTCCAAAAATCGCTGAGATCAATGGAAAGGCTCCCATGGATCTCACCAGCTTGTGGATGGGGCATTTGTGATCACCATTCACTTCATGTTTATCAGATGGGATACAAAAGCTATGTGACTTAATAGGGAGAAATAATAATAGGCCATCTTTATATTATACAGTAGAAAAATCATTTTCAGTTGTATTCAGAAGACATACAAGACCTAATATACCTCTAATTATTACATAGTAACTTGTGGTTATTATTCTGTAGCACTTCTAGTATCACTGATTTATTAGCTTCCTATTTTGCCAGAGACTGGCACAATAACACTGTAACCTCACATCATAATTGCCTTCTGAATTGTGTATACAGTATGTCGGATTTTCTTGGATCTTGGTGCACTCAAAAGTATCCAACTTTCAGGAGTTTCGTGTAACAGTATAACCTACAAAATATATAGTGATTAGAAAAAGAGCTGCTTTGTAGCAGAATTTTGCTTAAAATTCCTTTCAGTGCTCTGAGGCTGTGAAGAAGGGAAACAAAGACCAAAATCTACTTGGAAAGTCCTGTGCACCAATCATCAATCTAAGAAAATGCTACTCTGTAAAGAAAGCCACTTAGATCCTTCTCAGTCACTGCATTTTATCCTTGCATTTCTTCCCGCTTTGGTTTTGGCTATGTTCAAATCAACTGTCATCTATCACAGGCCTGACTCTGATCTCATTTACAGTGAGGTAAGGCAGGAGTAAATCTGAAGTTTAGTTTAAAACCAATATGAAGTCAGAATCTGGTGCAACATCCTATAATGGCTTATAAAGGAATTGCTACAGATCTAGCTTTCCAGAGTAGCTTGGGAGCCCTGGATCACGTCAGTGTAACCAGGAGCAGAAAATGGTCATCAGTCTCGCTTTGTCTTCCTGAAGCTTACTATATACTGTGTAAAAGTCAGCTGGAGAATAGGGCCAGGATTCAGAGTGATCTAGGCAAATTGGAGGATTGGACCAAAAGAAATCTCGTGAGGTTCAATAAGGAGAAGTGTGAAGTCTGGCACTTAGGATGGAAGAATCTCGTGTACTGGTACAGGCTGGGATCAACTGGCTAAGCAGAAACTCTGCAGAAAAGGAGCTGGGGGTTACAGTGGACAATAAGCTGCATATGAGCCAGCAGTGTGCCCTTAAGGCTAATGGCATACTGGGCTCATTAGTAGGAGCATTGCCAGCAGATCGAGGGAAGTACCTATTCCCCTCTGCTCTACTCTACTCCACAGAGATGAGCCTGGAGGTACATGTCCAGTTCTGCACTTCCCGCCTACTACAGAAAGGTTGTGGACAAGTTGGAAAGAGTCCAGTGGAGGGCAAAAAAAGGAGCAGGGTCTGGGGGACTGGGGCACATGATTTCTGAGGAGAAGCTGAGGGAACTGGGCTTACTTCTTTTAGAGAAGAGAAGACTGAGAGGGGATTTAATAGCAGGCTTCAGCTACCTGAAGGGGGGTTACAAAGAGGATGGAGCTGGACAGTTCTCAGTTGTAGCAGATGACAGAGCAAAGAGCAATGGTATCAAGTTGCAGCAAGGGAAGTTTTAAGTTGGATATTAGGAGAAAACTTTTTTTTTTTCCCTCACTACTAGGGTGGTGAGACACTGGAATGGCTTACCTAGATAGGTGGTGGAGTCCCCATCCTTGGAGGTGTTTTAAGACCTGGCTCAACAGCCTTGGCTGGGATGATCTAGGTGGGGCTGGTTCTGCTTTGAGCAGGGGGTTGGACTAGATGACCTCCTGAGGTCCCTTTCAACCCTCATTTTCTATGATTCTGAGTCTTGTTAGTGAGGTATCTTTGTCAGACTTGTGATACAACAGCTATAAAATGTAATTTTACTGCAGGAAAACACTTCCTGTTAAAACTTTAACTTCCTCCTCTTTTTCAACTTCTTTTAGCAGGTGTTCTAACAAAAGCATGTTCCTATCTAAAAAAAAAAAAATGTTAAAGCTACAATACAGTAGCTTTAAAAAAATGAATTTGTAATTAAAATCCAAAATTCCTATAACGAGGGAGCATGTTGCTACGATGACATAGCAGTGTCATCACGGTTTCTGCCAATGCATACTACAGCGCTGTAGCGTCTTGTGTAGATGCACTTAGTATGGAGCAAAAAACATAGCCACTAAGAAAGAAATGTAACCACTTTAGAAAGAAACATACACTGCTTCACATGGGTAAAACACTTTAATGTCCTTTAAAAGGTATGTTATGAGCTGTCCACCATGCACTTCTTGCATCAAAGTAATTAGCTTAAATACTTATGCAATAAATAGGATTTACTATTGCTAAAGATTAAGGCCATATGCTACAATGTTAATGCATTCGAATGAGCTGAGCAAAGCTTGTACTAAGGAACTTTTTTTGCTTGAGAACTATTATTGTAAATGCCGCCACAAAGGAGGCAATTTTTAAAAACTTGAATGATGATCTACTGAGGTATGAAATGGCAGATTGCCAAAAATGGATTCATACTCTTGGCATCTCCAGGTGTGCAATACTTCTGCTGCAGTTCTAAAGACCTGAAGCACAAATAACTAAGGTCTTTTGGGGGCATATATATAGCACAGCAAATATACACAGTGCTTTGTAACGCAGACATACTGGCTCCTTGCCCCAAAGTGCTTACAATCTGTTGCAGAGACACATGATACGTGGGATAAACAGGGTGCAAAATGATACAGAGACACAGTTTCTGAGACAACTTTGAAAGGAGGGCTTAGACTGAACAGCTACATTAACTGAGCATGGGGTAAAAAAGGCAATATTCTTTATTTCTTGGATTTTTCCAGATTTTTTTTTTTTAATTCAGGGGGCAGGAATTAACCATGGCTCTTCTAGAGATTAATGGCATAATCCAACTTCCATCAAATTCCATGTAAATTGGATTATATCCCAATATAAGGTCAGAGAGTTTGCATTTAGACATGCAATGGAGTTGGTTTACCACTGTAAAAGTTATGCTGATGAATATCCTCTTATCTTCCAAATGGCTGCTCATTTCAGTCATGTTTCCACCCCTGTTCATCTGATATTGATGCACAATCATACTGAGTTGGATTTATAAACATCTAGGGAATAGCTGGTCTTTGTATGTATTTGCATTTGAACCACAGTATGTGTGCATGAACAAGAGTGTGCGTTGTTCTTCTGTTTAGAGCACTTCTATCGTCCATACAGAGAGCAAAAACAAAACTACAGGGCACGTAGACAATCGCCCACCAGAAATAACAAAGTGCACAGTTTGTGAACAGCAGATAGGCTTAAATAGTTTTATCAATTAGCAATTCAGCTAAAGGGAATAACAAACACAGAAGTGACAATTGCTTCATAAACAAAATAACAAACAAACAAAACTGTGTTCATGTCATTGTCCTGAATAATTTAGTGCTCCCCAACATATCTAGTACTAAGGTACTATTTCTTAAAATGCCTATCTGTAGCTTATTTAAGCTAGGGCCAATGCCGAATGTGTTAGGCTTTGTTTAAACCCCAAGATGGATTTTGTTCAAGGGGATTGAGACTAAGGTGACAGATGCAGGAACCTTTTTGAACTTTATGTCCAAAACCCTGACTACTCTATTTCTTTGTTTTAATTTCATTTCGGATATAGTTGTATTAAAAGGGAATGGTATGAGTTAAACTAGAACCACCAACAGCTTAAAATATGTGTAGGGCAGATCTGACAACACAGGCTCCTTCTCTAAGATTATTCCTTTTTTAAAAAAAATATTCTGCTTGTCTTCAAATGTCATCTAGTAATGGAAGTGAGACAAGTCAGACAACAGCTCTGCCATCTTTGGAAAATTGAAAGCACAAAGGATAATCAGTCGGACAGGATTAATTCCCTAAAGAAAAAGACACTGCATATCAGCTGAGCAGCAATCTTGACCTATATTGGGATTAGTTTTTAAGACTTTCCAAACCATTAGAAGGATGTATTCTCAAAAGGAACTTCCAAGATAAGGAAAGTTTAGGGATGATTCACTAATATGATATTCTAAACACATCAGTTGGAAGACAAAGTTGCCACTGAAAATTTTTAAATGGACTAAATTGCAACATCTGACAAAGTGCTCTCAAATGCATAAAGACGAGCAAGCAAATAGCTTATGGTAGGGGGGTGGGAGGGTTTCCCAGATGTTTTAACTTCATTCATTAACTATAAACTTAGGCCTTACTATCACATTAGCAAATATAATATTTCTAGAGCATCATGTGGCATAGTGCCCCTCTGTAGTGTGATGCCGCCAAATGAAAGTAATTTTACTAAATGGCTTGGATGTATTCTAAATGATTTTCATTTAATTTTTCCTTGCAGTCTAGTTCTTTTTTTGCGTATACATTTTAAAGTCCTGGATCTTCCTAATCATATAGTAGAGCACATCAACTAAGAACTCATTTTGCTAGCTAATTATGATTTTATTATGTCCCAACATTTACACTGAAATGAGTGCTTCGGAAAATTGAGGACTCCTTGCTACTGATTGTTTTTTAGCTTTATTTCTTACCAGCCAGATAAGTTAAATGGTATGAAGTGAAGCCTTGAGCTGGTTTCATTTTACCTGTGGAGACCAACTTCTAACTGCAGTAGAGAGGACTATCCGGCAGTGAACAGGATTGTATTGTTGCAAATCTGGCAAGTGATCTGAATATGTCCAGAGTATGCATATTTTTTTTTAAACTAGCTTGAAACATTTTTGTCATTCTTTATCAGCTTATGCCAACACACTCTGTTTCATCTATTGCCCAAACCAAATTAAATTTTTTTTTTTTTTTTTAATCACTTGAGTCTGAAGGAACTTTTAGTTGCATACAGGCTCACAAGCCAGATAGTTTGAGAAACCGTTTCAGCAGTTACCATGTGCGGCGTCCTGTATCCTCTTGATAGAGATGTGGTGTTATGTTGTTTTTTGTTTTTTTTTCCCTCTTAACCCAGGCTAATGTAGGCTGCATGACCAACCTCATGTTTTATATTGCACCAACATACTCCAACTATGTTCCATGTAGCCACAATGTGCAGGGTTCTATATCTTGTTCAATCCCTACAAACCCATGTAAATAACTCCAATTTTTAAATATTCAAGAATAAAGTTTTAAAATATACAGTAATTCTTTAAAAGTAGGATTAATGCAAGACTAGAAGCAGCCACAATATTGGAAACTGGATGCCCTGGCAGTGATCTTTAAAGTTATCCACTAGCTAATTATTTGAAAACTCAAAACCTTGCAAATTTTCAGTGACGCTTTACTAAACAACAGCAAATGCACACTCCAGTTCTGGTTGCTGATAAACAACTGTATTTTTCTAGCAAAGCAGCTGTGAAAAAGCTCCAAGTTTTTTAGCTATGCACTGCAATAATTTAAAGTCAATCCTTCTTAAACACTGGTGTCAGCATAGCCTTGCTTACCCTTTCATTTGCTTCTTGTAGTACCCAAGCTTTGCTTTAAACTAACTTTTTATGGAAACGTTACAACAGTTCATCATAACACAGTTTGCTCTGATTATTGCTTTACTGTAGTAAAAAGAAATGGATCATTATTTTCTATTGAGAATGAACTGCCACAGAATATTAGCTACAGTGTTTAGCACGTGTGTGAATGCCCTGTCAGGAAAGGTACATGGGTGAAAAAAACAAGAGAATGCATTGGAAAAGAAAGCTGTATTTGTATTGTTATGGGTCAGGAACATCAAATATGAGGTCTGCAGACCAGACTTGGCCCACAGAACAGTTCTACCTGGCCTGCTAGTAGTCCATCCTATTACCGGAAGTTGAGAGGTGTGGCCTGCCATAGAATTTGGGAGGATGGAGGGCAATGGATGTAGTCATTGGTGGCAGCCTTCTGGACCTGCGCTGCTCCCCAAGCACAGCTCTGTACTGCTGCCTGGCCCTAGACCCACTGCAGTTGTTTCTAACCCTATGGATCTGGCTCAGGTTGAGCCCCTGCAGTCAGGATCTGGCCTGGGGTGAATTTGAAACCCTTGTTGATAATTTTACCTATAACATTTGAAGCAAGAGCCAGCTGCCAGCACTTTGCTGCCATCTTTAAAGCATACCCTCCACACCGTGACTTCTGGGCTGACGCTTCCTGTGTCAGAGTAGCAGCAGGGCAGAGACACAGGCAGCACATGGCTGCCCTGCTCCTACCACAACTGCACTTCCCAGCCCTGCCTGCCTCAGCTCCAGGCCCTGGTGCCCAGGGACATGGTCCCCAATCCCTTAGGGGTGTGGCAGCTGTCCTGTTCACCTGCTGCCATTCCATATGCCTGCTGCTTGGCCGTCTAGCACTGCCTGACTCCCCCACCTGCTCTGGACAACTGCTGGTTGATTGGTACATGGCCCTCTGGGCTCCCTCCTGCTGTGCAGCTCCTCTGCCAGCCCCAGTGACCATGGGCTCTGGGATGCCACTTCCAGGACCATGGTTGCACTCCTGTCCCACCAGCTCCACTGCCTCTGGGCCTGCCACACCAGCCAGCACTGGTGGCAGTGCATTGTGCTGCAGGAATGGGAAAAAACAAGTGGGTCGATACCAACTCCAGCCCCACATGGCTGTCCCTGATGACACCCTGGAAGCACCTAGCTGTCTCTGCTAATATCCACTTGCCTCCCTGCCCACCCCCCAGCACCACTCCAGGACGTGCACATGCTTGTAATGAAAAACTTTATTCACCTCATACTCCCTTCCCCCTCCCTTCCCAACACACAGAGCCCCTCTACCACCCTCCCCATCTGCCAACAATAGAAATCTCTCCTCCCAAACAGAAAACTATATACAGAAGTCTCTGTCTGAGTCTGCAAGTGGGGAGCTGTGAGGTGGGGGTGCCCAGAATGCAGAGCCTGGCAGCAGGTAGCCAGCACCCTGGCTGTGGACCGTTCCCCCTGGAAGCCATGGTGCATAGCAGGGGCTCCTGCAGGTGGGAGGCAGCAGAGGCCCTTCTCCGAGGCCCAGGTGGGGGTCTGATGGGGGGTGAGGGACCTAGGGGCCCTGGCTGGCAGGTTGCTTCTGGAGAAGCTCCACATGGTGCTGCTCCAGGGCCTCCAGCCAGGCCCAGGGCACCTGTTGCGCCTGGTCCTGTGTTTCCTCCTGGGTGGTCTCCTGGGCAATGTCCTTGTCCCACTAGGCCAGCTCCTGTGCCTGCTGCTGTGCCACCCAGTTCTCAACTGCTGCCACCAGCCACTGGAACGCAAGGGTCCAGTCCCTGGTGCACTGCTGGCGCAGCTGGCACATCTTGGCAGCTCCAGCAGTGAGTGGTAATGACCCTGCTGTGGCAGGCACGACCCTACAGCCTCTCTCCTACATCCAGATGTTGACCCTACAGAGGCAAGAGATAGAAGGCTTTTGTGTGAGTTTGCAACATTGCAGAGATAGGATGCTCTGCACCAGGGGCCCTGTGCTGCCCAGGCTCAGATTGGAGGTCAGCTGTGTATGGGTGCCCAGGGACCATAGTAAGCTGTCTGAGTAGGGCTGGACCCAGGTGGCTGCTAGCTGAGCCTCCCAGCTCTGCTTGCTCTCCTGGGGGCAGTGGGCTGCTGGGTGCTGACCACAGGAAGCCTGCCTCCCTTGTCCCCGTCTCAGGGTGGGCTGGGCCAGGCCAGGCTGCTGGCATTATCTGCTGCTACAGGTCCACCCTCCTCCCTGCCCACTTCCCCACAGTTCAACCTCTCTGCTACGCTGCTACCCAGCCTGTGGCACCTGGGCTTGGGGTGCATGGGGTTCCCAGAAAACGGGTGAGGGGCTAGCTGTGCCCCTGCCCTCCTTGCAGGGGGCTGCTCCAGGGAGGTGCCAGGGGGCAAGCTCCCCCCTGCACCACCACTGAGCCCTGACCATGCCCCTGCAGCATATACCCCACACAGCCTGTGATGATCTGTCTGCAGGCAGAGGGGTGCCCAAGCCATTATGCCTTGCTGCTGATGCTCCTGCTGGCGCCCTGGGCATACCTGCACTCTCAGTTTGGGTCCCTGAGCTATGACAGCACAGGGGGCAAACCCAGGCTGACCTGCAAACTCTACCGCTGCCTGGAGGGCTACCTGTTGCAGAACTACATATCCCTGTCCCTCACTGCCAAGACGGACATCACTGCCAGCATTGACACCTCCCTTGGCATGTGAGAGGCCTGTGCCCACCCAGCTGTGGGGACATGGGCTGCTCAATAAAATTCTGAACTGTGTCCTACCTCTCTGTATGCTATAGGGGAGGAAACTGCAGCCATGGGAGTCTGGGTGCCCCGAGCAGGGAGTGGAGGCAGAGCCTGGGGGCAGGGACAGGAACTGCTCTCCCCCTTCCCCTCCCCACTCCCTGCTAATCAGGGATTCCTCCCTCCCCCAGTGGAGGACTTACCACACATCTGGGGCTGGCAACACTGGTGACTTGGCATGGGGGTCCTCATCGGTGACAGCAGCCATCTGCATCTGGTGTCCATGGCCTGTGGTGAGGAGCAGCCTGGTGCGCAGCCAGGGCTCCAGCTAGAGGACAGGATGAGCAGAGGTTGCCTGCGTCCTGTCCAGGGGTCATATAGGGCCTGGTGGGCTCCTGTACACAGCGACAGGCTTGTCTAGGCTCCTGGTGTGTATGTCCCAAGGCACAAAATGGCTGGAGGCTTTTATAGCTTCCAGCTAGAGGCTGCCAGAGAGCATCCCAGCCCTGGAATTGGAGAGGCCGCCAGCCAGCAGCCCTGCAGACAAGCACTTTAATGCACATGTAGATGTGCCCTGTGCTATGCAGGGACTGTGGGACACCAGGTCGTGTTTCTGAATGCCAGTAGAGAGCCCTAAATTTTCCCCCCCTCTTTTAGTTTTACATCAGTTTTACACTGATGCAATACCACAGCAATCAGTGGAGATATAGGACTATATAACTCAGAAGTACAGAATCTGGATCTGCATTTCCATTCCTCTGAGGTCTAATACATCAATGAAAACATGATCAAAATGTGGCTTTTTTTGCTTAAAATGTCCCTACTACTGGGTTCATTTCTTTTTAAGTGTAGATCGAGCTGAGCAAATAGTTACTCAGGAAACTCAGCCTCCTATTATTCCCTTGGGATATCCATGAAATAATAGCACCTTTATGTAATGTATTTGTGGGATTCACTCTCATTATTTTCATTTTGTCAGTTGATGGCTAAGAGTTCTTTGTACACACCAGAAACTCAAAATTCAAACTTCAGGCTGTGCTGCAGAATTCTGATTGATCAGGCTTGGCATTTTCTGGCCCCTGACAGAATGAATATGCGGTTTGTTTCCAGCAAGAATTCTCATCTGAGCAATGAGAACCTTGGTTTCCATCTACACACTTGCATGTGACCTTTTTGTTATCTGTGAACTCTGATATCATGGAAACTTGCCCTCAGTTGGTAACAGAGAATGAAATTCACCACTGTACTTTGTGCCAAAACAGTATGTATGAACTATTTAAATTCTACCTCTGTTGTGGAGGCCTGTAGGGCTTGTCTATACCACCTCTAGAGCACTGCAGTGAATGACAACATAGTCTGTGCATGCTAAGTCACAGAACAGAGATAATGTAGCTACATTTGTGCTGCACAGGGCATGCAGCAACGAATCGTCTTGAGCATGTTTATTGTTTTGGGCCCAGTGCTATGCTAAGGCAGCTACAGTTACATTGGTTTTGGATTATAGCATACATTGAGCAGGTATCTTGTGCTTCACTGTGGTGCTTCCTTATACATTCCAGAGGCAGTGTATACGTGTCCTAGTTTGTCTGCTGTATTGGTGTCCCAAACCTCATACACCCTTCATTTTGCTAGTCTATTGGACTGCAAGCTTGCACCCTTTCCAGTTGAGTTTGCAAATGCACTATAATGTCTTGTCCATAACTGTTGAGTAATAATCATGTGGAGTGGATGCATTTCAATAATACATGCAGTGATTCCAATGTACTCCATATAATCTTCATATCCATTTAAGCCTAAAGTATTTTTGGAATCATCTGGACTGGAAGATGCAATATAAATATATTATGAGGGCTTAAGGGGAAGTAGCCGGCATGTGGACCTTGCACAAGGCTTAAATGCAGATGAAATTCATTCAGATAGTGGGCACACAAGAGCTACAAAGATGGTGAAATCACTTATTTACAGAGAAAATATTTGCCTAATTGTTGTTAAACTGCAGAGGGGAATCTTTAGATTTAACTGTGCAAAATATAAGAACCAACACATCTCTATGGTTTTGAATTATAATTTGTAAAGGAAGCATTAAGACCAAGAAGCCAAGTCCTGGAAACCAAAAGCTTACACAAGTTCTCATAATGCTAATGTCATAAAACTAATACTTGTATGTCACTGATGCTTATATATAATTTACATGATGTAATTTGAAAAAAACAAACCTTGAAAAGTGTTAATTAATAAAAGATATCAAGTCTTATTAACGTTCATATAGTAATTACCAAAATCAGAAATCCATCTGTTAAGTAGCCAGAAAGCAAGACAAATGACAGTGTTCTGTTAAACAGATTATAAAATGCCTCTGGGAGGAAAATCTAATAGCCCCGACTAAATCATGAATCAAACAACCCACTTTACCACATGGACTACATACTCGTGTGCATGTGCACATGTACACACACATACTCACCTCATTCTCAAGCCCTTTTTCTGTACTATTCAAAAAAAAGTCAGGAAAAAAGTGCTAACATCAGGTTTCTAGAGACCTGATTTAAATGTAATTGTTAACATTTTTTGCATTAAACCTTTATGGCCAAAGTTTAATATTTTACTTCCTCAAATGGCACACCAACAGCAAAAAGATGCAAGCATCGCAGACCTTATGTAAAATAACATTAAATCCAATTGCCCTTGTCCATATGGGAATCCAATTATTTTAATCCAATTGTATAAAATTGATATCACTCTTGTCATGGTTTGAATAATTTCTACACATTTAAAAGAGGAAACATTCTTTCATTTAATATAATTAATCCATAAGTGTTTCTGGACATACTTAGATTTCAAACGTCTGTCAAACACAGTGATACATGCAAAATGTGTATAAAACTGCATGCTAGCTCACTGAAACTAATTTGTGCAGTCAGTTACGTGGCATCTTTCATCTTGAGGGCTTCAAATAGTTTTACAAAAATTTACAAATGAGCTGTTCAGTCTCTGTAGTTTGATATTACTGCAGATAGATGTATACTGAGGCATGCAGAGGTTAAAGGCCTATTTGAAACAATGCAGACTTCAAACAGGAGTCCTGATTACTGACCTTCTTTCTCCAGCTCCTTGCCACACTTCCTTCTTGGCCCTACAAATAAAATTAGCCATTCCAGATCAGAAAAATAAACTTGATTATCACTCTGCTAATTGGAGGAGCTATTTTGTATACTCTCTCTACAATATAACATCTATATATCCATCATTACCATGTACTTTTATCAATCTTAACAAGTAAGGAGGTCCCAACGCTTTTTTTCCCCTTCATCTAAACTTAAAGGCTAGGGACAGACGTTACACATAAACCAGTTTAAGTGATCAGAAACTGGTTTAAACCTGTAACAGAACAGATGTTCAGTGCACATAAACCACTTTGAAAATGGCTGAAACTGGTTTGAGATAAACCTGGTTGAATGTAGTATGTCAGACTTAACTGATTTGGGTCAAACCAGTTTATGCAATGTCTGTCCCAGACCACTTCCTGGTTTAAGTTAAACCAGACTCCCCCAGCATCCTGGCATGCTCTCTGGGCTGGGTGGGGCACTCTGCTCCAGAGAGCTGGGCTGGC
Organism: Gavialis gangeticus; assembly: GCF_001723915.1. Classification (NCBI taxonomy): domain Eukaryota; kingdom Metazoa; phylum Chordata; order Crocodylia; family Gavialidae; genus Gavialis; species Gavialis gangeticus. The sequence goes on from NW_017729000.1 coordinate 19,825,418, forward strand.
CCCTTCCCTCTGTTTCCTGGCTGCCCCCTGCTCCTCCCACTCCTCTCACCACTCTCTGCTAAGCAGGGATTCCCTCCTTCTCGCTGCCTTACACAGAAATCTAGCCAGCATGTGGTAGCTGCAGCCACCCTAAAATTCCCCATGGTCTCTGCCTCTCCCTCCGATCCAGGTGCACGCATCCACCCTGTGCCCTGCTGCCATTTGCCCTGCCAGGGCGGGGGAAAGCCATGGCATGTCCAGGAGGTGCAGGGAGGCAGGAGTGGCTTCTGCCACTGCGTGCCACTTTTCTGAGGCAGCACAGTGACATCATCCTGTGCGCCTCCACCCCGGCTGGGCAAGCGGCAGGAGAGCATAGCCCCCACTTGCAGAGACTTCTGCCGCCCATCCAGACCACAACCCAGCCCAGCCCACCCTGTGCAAATCTGGGGGCACACAGCTGCTCCCATGCCCTCCCAGACTGGCAGTGAGAGCCGCCGGAGGAGCCACCTGATGAGCAGCTCCCAGACTGGTGGCATGCAGTGGTGGGAGCCCCCCTCCCCGAGTCCTGTGCCCCTCACCCCAACTGGGCAAATATCTTCTGAATTGAATTAGCTACTGAAGCTTCACACAGCCGTATCAGCAGGTAATGTATCTCTGTTCCTTCCTTGGAACAAGTTGTTTAAGAAGAGCTTGAACTAATAAGAGATCCTTTGGTTTTGCTGATGGGGTGATAAATGCTCCCTGTTATGTAACTAAATGCTATGTAAATCCCAGCTGGCTCCCTTGCTCCCTAATCAGAGCAACCTGCCAGGGCCTGGCCACACCCCCCTCATCTCAGCACTACACAAGGGAAGGGAGGCCTGCTCTAGTGCCCCCCTTGGCTTCTAGCCTGAGCCACTGCAGGCATGTGCCTGCATTTTTTTCAGTTCAGAGGGGATGTCTGTACAGTTACCAACTAATTCAGCCTAAGCAGGTTAGACTAACTTGCGAAGACTGAATCAGTTCAGGCTCAGGCTTTTTGAATGTCTGTCCCTAGCCCACAGGACAAGATGAAAAATGAAAAGGGTAAAAGAATGATGTTTTTGTGTCCCCCCCCCCCTCCTTTAGCTAGAAGTACTAAAAAGGTGATCAGGATGTTCTATTAAAAACGTTCCACTCTTGTCTTTTATGCACATGAAATTTCATGCATGTGAGTTTTATGGTTCTTTAAATTCAGGCACCCTGGTTATGCGCTGATACCCTGCAATGCCTGCACTCTTAAGGACAAGTGTCCTTGCAAAAGTGCAAAATCAGCATACAATGGAAAAGGTATAGATTTGAAGGCAGACTAACTTACAAAGAATTTTAACCTCATGCATCCGGAGGCAATTCATTAGATGTCTATATGTTTGGATAGGGGGCGGAGGCAAGGGAGGAAGTGATCCCAAATAAATGCGTTTTGATTTATAAATAAAAGATGAAGTTTGCAGTTTGCCTCGCAGCAGAGCTTTTTGGATCAGAACTCACACTTCTCCAAGGCAGTGATACACATCCACAGTTAACCTTTCCCAGAGTTGGGAGCAGTGGTTTCATCTAAATTTAGTTTTTGTTTTTGTTTGCCCTGGTTTGGCATTTCTCTTAAAATGCACGTGTGGTATGCAAGCCTACATGTATGTATGCACACACTATTTCCCAGTCATCCTCCTCACACTTCAAATTCCATTACTAACCCTTTCTAATGAGCACAAAGCATGTTGGGAAAACCCACCCACTAAAGCAAATCTCCCTGGAGTCCATGACCTTGATGTGCAGGTCTGAGGAGTCTCTCTTGTTCCACTAAATGGCATGTTGGTCAAGACTGATTATCATTCAGTGCCGCCAGGCAAGTAATTATATAATAAACGTGAAACATTATACAGAGATTCGACTGTTATTTTTATGACAAGCAGCACTCCACCAAGCAACAAAATGCTTTTTTTGTGTCTCTTGGTCTTAGAAATATTTTTTTTCAGAGAGAGGACTATGTTTCAAAGATTGAAATGTAGTTGTTGATGTTTCCATTTGGTATCAACTGGACTGTTTTCTTTTCCCAATTACCCCATTGTCTAAGACTTCTGATTAACATGTTGGCCTCTGGATGAAAGGAAGCTTAAGCTGCTATTAAATTAAACAGACAAGCCAATTAGTCTG
>NW_017729000.1:19832565-19847349 GCF_001723915.1 Gavialis gangeticus
ATGTTGGCCTCTGGATGAAAGGAAGCTTAAGCTGCTATTAAATTAAACAGACAAGCCAGTTAGTCTGTGTCAATGGATTAAAAATCTTTTCTTTTTGTAATGTGAGGCAGAAAGTCAAAAATATACCTTGATGGTATTTTAATCAGAGATTAGTACATGATGATTGTTGCCATCTGCTTCTGAATTTCTTTCATTCTGTCTTTTCAGTTGAGAAATGTTGAATCTAGACAGTGAATTTGGATGTAAATAAAAGGAAAAAAAACCCCATCTTATCAATTCTGCTTTTGAAGCTACTAAAGGCCACTTACACCTGAAGTGGAAATTTCAGAACAAGAGTGTTACTAAGAAACCACATTAGAGAGAAATAAAGTCAGAGTGAGCTTTGTGTGTGTGTGTGTGTGTGTGTGTGTGTGTGTGTGTGTGTGAGAGAGAGAGAGAGAGAGAGAGAGAGAGAGAGAGAAAGAGAGAGAGAATGAATGTAAGCTTGCTCTGTGTGTATTATATATTTGTTAGTAGCTTTGCACTTCTCTATCAGAGGCCTCTTAATTAAATTTAATTTCAGAATTTGGCCCTTAGGTGCCTGAAGTGCTATGACACCTTTCCACAAAAAGATTGTAAAAGGTATTTAGCTACTTAAGTCTCATTTCATTAAATGAAAAACTGGCCCCAAGCACTTTCTAAAATTGAATTGAGGCTCCTAAATCACTTGAGTATCTTAAATTTTACCCTGCCCCATCAAATACATGTATTTGTCCCTTGAAGGTATCCCTTTCAGTAGAAGAGGTGCTTTGAACTTGCAAAAGGCAGGTTTTTAGTACGTGGCTAGTTTTGGCCATGAGATTATGTGTTTGGCCTCATGCCAATAAAAATAATCATGAAAGTAAAAATAAAAAATGTATTTAAACCCACAAAAGGAACTATGATGATCATCCTGCTATCTTTACTCATGCCTTTACTTCATCAACTAAGGGTCATGAAAGGGATACAGAATCAGTATCCATGTGTGTCAGTGCAACAACTGTGCATTAAAAATATGCAAACACAGGCTCCAATTTCAGTATAGCTGGGAAGGAGACAGAAATCAAACTCTTCCTGAACACCTGGGAGAAGTGATACCCTTCATGAAGCCCAGTAATGGTTTTCTTGGATTTAAAACAACCTGCTTGTGACCTCAAGTCAGCATCAGAGCACAGAATCATAGAAAATGAGGGTTGGAAGGGACCTCAGGAGGTCATCTAGTCCAACCCCCTACACAAAGCAGGACCCCAACGATATCATCCCAGCCAAGGCTTTGTATATCCAGGTCTTAAAAACCTCCAGTGATGGAGATGCCACAACCTCTCTGGGTAACCTCTTCCCATGCTTTATTACCCTCCTAGTGAGAGAGTTTTTCCTAATATCTAACCCAAACTTCCCTTGCTGCAACTTGAGACCATTGCTTTTTCTGTCATCTGCTACCACTGAGAACAGTCTAGCTCTAGCGCCATCCACTTTTTGACAACCCTTCATCTAGTTAAAGACTGGTATTAAATTCCCCTTTCTCCAGACTAAATAAGCCCAGTTCCCTCCGCTTGTCCTCATAAGTCATGTGCCCCAGCCCCCTAACCATTTTTGTTGCCCTCCACTGGACTCTCTCCATTTGCCCACATCCTTTCTGTAATGAGGGGCCCAAAACTAGACACAGTATGTGGCCTCACCAGTGTCAAATAGAGGGGAATAATTCATTCCCTTGATCTGCTGGCAACCCTCCTACTAATACAGCCCAGTATGCAGGTATCCTTCTTTGCAACAAGGGCACACTGCTGGCTCACATTCAGGTTATTGTCCACTGTAACCCCCTTTTCTGCAGAGCTGGTGCTTAGCTATTCAGTCCCCACTCTGTACTGGTGCAATTCTGCTATTGTGCAGACTTATAAATGATAAATAAATAGTAGACTCAGGCTCAACATACACAGTTGGAATCATGGGATGCACTCAGAATATTTTGGGATTTGGGATTTGGAATTTTGCCTTGACCCCATTTCTAAATGCTATAAAACCAAGGTATTTAAAAAAAAGTCTTATTTTTAAAAACAATTTGTTTCTTTTTTGATATATGTTAATTTCACATATATAAATCTTAGCAGATAACTAAAGAAGGATGAACAAAACTTCGTAAAGATTTGGTTTTCAAGAAACCAAGGGGAATGTTAGTCCTGTAACACAACATGCTAAGTGTAAAATGCATGCTGTGGTGGTAGCGCAAGTTTGAGAGCAGGCAGCTCCTGAACTCTAACCCCTGTGTGACCTTAGAAAAGCTATTTAATCTCTGCCTCCCTCAAGTTTCTTGCCTGTAGAAAGAAGGTGATAATACCTCAGAGGGGTATCAGGAAGGCTGGTTCATATTTATAGAGTGCTTTGAACAGGAACAGCTAAGGATTATCACAAAGGCGATCTAGGTTTTTCCAATGCATTCATATGAATGGGTGTACATACAACTTGCTTCTGCTGGCTGAGACTGAGACCCTGTAAGGCATTTTCTCTCTGGTCAATGGCAACCCCTCACATCAATTAAGTGATGCTAAATAGGCTTTAGAGGACATTCAAGCTGGATTCCCTTGGCTCTGGTGGGAAAAATAAAAGGCAATGAGAGAAACTCAACTGAGGCTGAAGTCTTCCCTCCAGAAACCTGATGCCTAGAAAAACGAGACATGTATCTAATCTACAGAAATATAGGTTTATTACACTGTACAGCTGCTAAACTGAGTCTAAGCCCACAATGAAGAATCTCAGTTCTCAACCCTGTAGAATATCACGTGTGACTGAAAGGTATAGAATATGCTTTTAAAAAGAGAGAGAGAGAGAGAGAAAGCTAGCACAATTTTGTTTTTTCCTATTGATTTTGTAATCAGGACAGTTATTCAGGAACACCAGTCAGTAGTATTTGCTGGCTTCAAAGACTGTGGAATGCAGCAGATACCATTTCTACTAAAAAAGGAAAATTGAGTCTAATATCCATATAACCCCCTCCTCACTCCCACACCCCAAAAATGAATGAGAAAAATGAGCAAGCATATGTTTGATCATGCTGCTTTCTGGCTCATTGGTATGTAGTTGACCTTCTGTGCTGAGAACATGCCAAAACACTTGGGACCTAATTTTCCTTTCAGCAGTTGTTAGAATTATATTTAATAAGAGGCAAGAGAAATAAGCATACTATAATAACCAGCCTAGGAATGCTTCAAAGTGCTCTTCACACAGTACAGCACTTCTAAATACTTTGTAGTACCTTTTGATATTCAAAATCTAGTGAGAAGACAGGCCTTTGATTAGAAAAACGTGAAAGTATGTATTTGTTTTGGTAAAAATACCATTAATCCTAAACATGTCTAGTATTATTTTAGTGTACATTTGGAAATAGTAGTATGGCATCTTCCAACAACCTGATGTAAAGCCTGGAAGAACAGCATAGTTAAGATCTTTCTAAAGGGAAGCTATCTGAAGCTTGAGCTAGTGAACAGAGCAGCAGATTGAGTGAGGACTCCTTTTTGTTCCTTACTTTACCTCTGTTGTACTGGCTGGCTATAACTACTCTCTGATTAGACTTGCCCATCTCTAAAAATAAGAATAAAAATACCTCCTTGCTTTCTAGGGCATTGAGACACAGTGGCAGAGTGGTTAAGGCATCTTGTTAGGGCCACATTACTCCCCTGTGTGCCATAACTATACTAACCAAATGGGCCAGTCAGCTTAGGTAGGCCTTCAACTTGAACTTCATATGGGCGATGAGATGCTTAATAAAGACTAGGTGTCAAAATATGTGGACTGTATACCAGAATATGTTGTGATTTGTTGTGTGGCCATAGGCAAGTCACCAGATCTCCTAGGTCCATAAAATATAGATAATAAGCAGTGTTTGTAACTTGGCGTTGTAAAAAAAGTGAAAGTTGACATGAAAATGCGAAGTGTTGCCAGTATGCATTGGTTTGTACGATTTTTTTTACAGAGGAGAATTACCATGTAAGTACAGTGTATTGTTATAAGCCATTTTGTTTTGCTCTACAAAAAGTATTATAGTTTTCAGTTCTCAATGTTTCCTTTTGTCCTCTCCTCCCTGATTTAGCAAAATGGCACATCTTTGACCCCAGTCTGTACTATGCCAATTTTTTACATTTGATCTTCTCTGTAACTCTTCCATTGCCCAGTGAATCCAGTTAACAGAGCAGAACACAAAGCAGAATGATGAGTGGGAACAGGGAAGGTCACCACCTATCCAGGTACATTCTTAATATGGTACATAAAGCCCTTGACACTATCCAAACTATTAAAACACTAGGGGTGTGCGAAGTGGGCCCTATTTGATTCGGATGCGGCCCGATTCGGATTCATTGATTCAGATCACAGTCCCCAATTTGATTTAGGTGAATCTGAATCTAAACAGTTGATGCTGATTTGGAGAATCAGTGATTCAGACATAGACACAGCTTTAAATGTTTTTTCTACATCCCTCAAGGTACCAGTGCAGCTCATGAATGCTGGGGCGGATGGAGCATCCCACAGGAGTGCAGGGGGCCCTCCATGTACTCAGCAGCGAACCCGGAAGTGGACTGGAAGTACTTCTGGTCCACTTCCGGGTCCACTGGGGAGCATGCTGGGGGTCCCCCCACCAACCCCCTGGCTTGGCGATTGGCTGCGGGTGCCCCCCCAGACCCAGTAGGCACCAGTTGCTGAGTTGGGGGGGACACGGCGGGGCCCCCCAGCACACTCCCTGGTGGACCAGGAAGTGGACTGAAGTGCTTCTGGTCTACTTCTGGGTCTGCTGCCGAGCACGTTGGGGAGCCCCCACCCTGTGCTTCTGTGGGACTCTCCATGTGCCCCAGCATCGCAGTGTTCATGAGCCATCTGCTACCTTGAGTTATGTAGAAAAAACATTTAAAAGTTGTGTCTATGTCAGAGTCGGCGAATCTTTCCGAATCTCTCTGAATCAATTCTGGGAGTTCCGATTCGATTTGGAGACATTAAAGTGTCCTCTGATTCAATCTGGATTCAGAGATTCGGCCACTGAATTGGCTCAAATCAAATCAGGGACCAAAGCTTTGCACAGCCCTATTAAATGCACCCAAACCTCCTTTCAGGTAGCTTCATTTCAGCTTATACTGACACTCTGAGCAGTCATTAATCAATGATAGCCCAAAGTCATCTCGGGTTTCACAGCTTTTGATACAAGTAAATTGCAGTTTTGATCTTATGATAGAGACAGTGCTTAGACAGACACTAGTTTAATGAGATCATGGTATTGACTGGTTTCTACTAATAAACAACAAAACGAGAGGTTTCAATAGCTAAATCACTACAGCACATAGTCTACAGAACAGGTATCCAGGTAACCATGGTAATACTGTCCCCAGACAGAATGAGAGAAGAAGAAAATAGACCCATTTCATTAATTGGCTGGAAAAGAATTCAGGAGAGAATTTGCAGCTGGTCAAAAGTACAGGAGAAGGAATTATTTAAAGTCAAGAAAGTCTATAAAAACCTAGGATCATCCCTTAACATTTAAAATACCACGTTGATTAATAATCATAACTCTTCTCCTCTGCCTTTCATCTGAGGACACAGGCACTTGGAATATGCTTAGTCACTGCTTCATTTCAGCTTAATCCTGACAGATTCTGCACTTGTTCCTGGAAAACTGAATTTTCATCCTGTTTGGAAAAGGAACAGAGTCTAATTTGTGTACGGACTAGCAAATAGAGATGCAGAACAGTGGAAATATTCAAGGTATTGGGGATGGACTATCATCCATTTCACCTCTTGGTGATTAGCTTAAATCCAGCAGGTAGGGACTGAAGTTATTACCATCAAATAGCTGTTTAGGATCCCATAGGAAATGAGTTTTGAAGGTCTCAACTCAATTCCAAGGGAGGAGGCACTCACAGAACAAAATACCCATCATGATTGTGCTAATTAGCAATGTTATGAGCCAGAATGCAAGGGCCATACACACTGAACTGCTTTTTAAACCCTCCTGGTCGTGATCTCAGGCACAATACTGGACAGTCTCAAATAAGACTACGCTACTATTTCCTGCTTTGTGTACAAGGAGGACATCTTGGCTTCCAAAGCAATCAGCTTAACTTGTGTAACAAACCAGCACATATGTAATTTTTTTTTCTCTTACCTGTCCACTAGAGCTGCACATTATTTTTGTTTTGGGGATGAGAAGCTATCTTCAGAGTAGCTGAAATGTGCAACTTATTACTTCTCAACTCAATCCCTGCAGGGCCAAGTTCTGATCTCGGTACGCTGGTGTAAAGGTGGAATAACCCTCTCGAAATGGAGTTAATCTGAACTAAGAGGAGAATTTGATCATGGGCTATTACTGCTGAATGACTGTAGCAAAGTGGCAGTAAACCACACACCTGTAATTTTACTGACTGTTCCTGGGTGCCTTTTTTTTACCTCTAGAAATGGTTTCTCCATGATAGAAGCTGAAGGGCAATTTCTTGTATCCACTGTGGAATTAAAAAAAAATCCCATTCTTTCTTTTGGGAAATTGGGTATAGGCAACAAGGAGTTATTCAGTTTCTAACTTCTCTGTGTGTAGCGTTTCTTGCATTTTTCTTCCCAGATAGAATCTCAAACAAGGCCCAGGAGAGTGCTGGAGAAATGTCTAGCTAATACACCAACTCACAAACCATGTCCCTCAAGGGATCAGGGTCTTCACAACAAGGGCCATATCCCCCGCCCTCCCCCCTTCTCCCCTCCTGTTCCTGCTTGCTACTGTGATGGCAACATAGGCACTAGACAGCAGATGGCACGGCATGCATGGAGGAGCAGTAAAATGCTACCATTCAGCAGGTAGTCCCAGGCCACTTTTTTGAATGCTGTTCTTACCCCACAGGTATCCTGTTGCAGCGAATGCGCCTCCTTGCATCTCTGTTCCATGACTTTGAACCACTCTGTCAATGCTGGGGCAAGGTGTGGTTGTGAAACTGTATGCACAGTTACTCTAAGTTCATGAACAATTGCAGTAAGGCAAATCTATATAATCACTTAGACCTGTAACTAGCCAGTTACTTGCTTAGCTGTTATAGTCTCATGTGCAGTCATAGAAAAAGTGTGTAGTTCAGGTATTTTGTACACGCAAACACAGATATCTGAAACTACAGGCCTTGCCCTGCTTGGCCAGAAAACCCATGCAATTACATAGCTAATTTTGTACCGTTACTATATCTGCACATACAAATCATAATTACACATGCAAATGGATAATCAAGGTAACTACTATGTTTTTACTCACAGTTCTAGTAATTGCACAAATAATTAAGGAAAGTTTTCAGTGAATTGTTTTCATCCAAAAAAGTGCCTCCCTCAAGCACCTGATTTGTATAGCACAGGGGTTTTCAACCTTTTTGGGTCAGTGTACCCCCCGCCGGCCAGATGCCAAGTGGGGGGCAGCGGGGGAGGGTGGCGCATGGCCAAATGCAGAGAGGCGGCACTTCTCCTGCTCCCTGCATGCAGCCGGGCAGGCAGTGCCTGAGTGGGATGGTGCATGGCAGCACTTCGTCCCCACCCACCCACGCGCACCCTCTAGGGCCTTCTCAAGTACTGCTGGTATAGCATTTTCCCTTATGCTATTCCATTTTATCAGCTTCAAACAGAGTTTCACTTGGCACAATCTCTTGAAGGTATCAGGTATCAATAAGGAGTGATGCCTGGGAGAGAGAATCATAGAAAATTAGGGTTGGAAGGGACCTCAGAAGGTCATCTAGTCCAACCCCATAGCTTTCACTTTCCCTGAAATCCAAGGTGAGTGGACCCTCATTTCCCAGTGACACCAATGGGAGATGATGTCATGCAGTACAATATAGGATGCATCCAGAATCAAGCCCTGGCAGTCTTAAATGCTCATCATCTTCAAGGGATATTGAGTCTAGCCCACAGAAAGCAGGCTGACTCACTCCTAAGGTGTATTTCATTTCTATCAGCAAGCCGGGGTGAGAACCATTGAGTCATTTTCAGACCTAGTGCTCAGCAGTCCTGACTATCAAGCGAAGTCCCATGAAACCCTTTCTCCATCTCCACCTACACCTTGAGTAGTGAGATGAAGAAAATAGACCTATTATCCCACAGCCCTCTAATGCAGAAGGAATGAAAGAAAATTCTTTAGAGTAGGTGTCACAATTAGGTCTGAAATACTGACTTCAAAATTCTCAGCAGGGTCTCGCTAAACTGTGGGGTTTCTATGAAGTATTTTAGAGGGACCTTAAGAACTCTGTGTGTCTACTCTGCGTGGCTGTAAAACTCCCTGTATGGTGGGCCACTCATGCCAGTATACCAGGCCAAAATTTACCTCGACACAACTCCAAGCTGCTGTGTCACTGGCTGCTGCCTTTTACTTGGGGGAGAGTTACACTTTGGTCTGACTCCAATGTAATACAGTGATTTTTTTAAAATCACTTTTGAGTCAAGTAGACTCAGGAATTAATGGGCAAATTGTGTTCTAACTAATGTATCATGCAATCCCACTTGGTCTTAGCAGTGTCAGGCCACGACAAGCCTATAATGGTGCATCCAAATGAGCACGGACATTTGTTGCCCCAGGGACAAGTAGCAGCAGCACACCTTGTCCCCATGGAACGTACGGCTACTTGTCCCCATGGCATGCCCGTCCCATGTGCGCTCTGGCATGTGGCAGGTTACCCTGGGTGGGGTAGGGGAGGCTTTACTTTGAGTCCTGGGGGCCTCCCAGGGCTGCAGCCACATCAGGAAGCCTGGCCAGCAGCTGGAGTGTGTGTCTCAAGCTGGCTAGTCTCTGGTTTTAGGAGGCACATGCTGCCACCGTGTGCACTGCCCTGCTTTTTTTCAGCATGGTTTTTTTTGACCTCTGGATGTCCCGGGGTCCAAAAAACCCCCTGCATTGCAAGGGAATGCCTGCATGTGAAGTGTGTGGCACCGGAGACAGATCTACAGTGCCACAGACTTCATGTCCGTGCCCATCTGGACATGCCCTATGAGTCCACTAGTTTTAGTAGTACAAGTCCATGACAAACTCCTTGGATTTAATAGCATAAGTTCACTACAAGCCTTATGTGAAGCCTATAAGTGATAGAGACTCACTATGTCCCTCTTAGCATAATGGTCTGGGAGATATCAGATGAGAAGCCAATTAAATTCAGTGGCATAAGGACATTGCAAACCCCATGCAAGCCCATTAACACCAGTAATATGAAGCCACCACAATCCCCATCCAAGTCCCATTGGTGTCAACAGTATAAGGCCATTCAAGCCCCATACAAGACCACTGACTTCAATGCCCGCATGTCAGAGCAGATGTTGGCACTAATATACCATATCAGTGCTTTTGATTCTATAATAATTTTTTTCAGTGACTGTACATGCATAGGGCACTATTGAGCATGTAGGGTTTGCAGCCCACCCTGAGAAAGGAGCCAACTCCTAGAAAGCTGTTTTTCCCTTCCCCCCACACTTTTTTTATTAATTCAATTTGCTTGTTTAAAAATGCCTGCTCCCAAACTGTCATTAAAAATATCACACAGTGTAGTCTTAGCTAACTTGGGCAGTAAACAGGATTGACAGGAAGGGTAGGTGAGAGATGCACTATGTTCAGGACTGGAAGTCCTGAGCTCTAAGTCCAGTTCATAATATGATTTTAAATAAGTCTCTGTGCCTCGGTTACGCTATATATAAAATAACACATAGGTACTTTTCAGGGCTGCTGCGAGAACCGACTAATGAATGTTTAAAAAGTCTTTTGAAGCTGTTTAGTCCTGAAGATTGTTATATAGGTGCATGAAGCAGCTGGGGGACACTCAGAAAGATTATAGCTAAGATCAGCTACACTGCAATCAAACAAAGAGAGAAACATGGTCTGAGGTCTGCACTCAGAAATGCACGTGCAGATCCTTTTGCTAAAGAATGAAATGACACGGCATCTAGGGCTCAATCCAGCGTGAAGTTGATTACTTTGAAGAAGAGCCGAGCCTTCTCAAGCCGCTGTAGAGTCAATGGGGAAATGCACAGCACCCTTCAAGATCAAGCCTGTAATTGGTAGAGAATAGCCTGTAACAGAGCTTAAGTGATTTTATTTATATGCACTGGGGAAAAAGTTAGGCTTCAGATTCTAATCCTGATCCAATCATCATAATTAAAGGCCTGCCTGTCTTTGAACTGGCACCTTGGCTCAGGGGTGACCAACCTGTGGCATGAATGCCACAAGTGGCAGAGGCAGCATCCATGTGTGGCACACAGCAGATTGGGAAGGGAATAGGGAGCACAGTGACAGGGCAAGAATCAGAAAGTCAAGTAGCAAACTGGGCAAGGAACACTTCCTTCCCTGTGGCCACGTCTACATGAGATGCTGAGTGTGCGGTGGCCCAATACTACTGCACAGTAGCATCGCATGGCAACAACCGTGATGTGACGCTATTGCGCAGTAGTATTAGGCTACTGTGCAGTAGCATCACAAAAAAGACATTCGTCAGCACAACTGCACAGTAATTCAGGTTATTGCACAGTCATTTTGTACTTGTATAAACAAGTATATACATGTTTATACAAATACTAAATGACTGTGCAGTAATGATTGCGCAGTCAGAATCTTGTGTAGATGCGGCCACAGGGAAGGAAGCAGAACAGCAGATCATGCAGGGGAAGGAGGCCAGAGTAGTACAGAGGGAATGTGAGGGGTTAATTTGTGGCACATCTATCAAAAAGGTGGGCTCCTATTGCTATAGCTGATGCGTATGTCCCTATTTTTAGATGCCTCTTGTAACAAACCAGCACCCTTTGACCAACTTCTAAAGCAACTGATATTGAGATCTGGTCAAAACTTGGCAACTTGGGCCCAGTTCTATTAAAAATTGCACATTTCTGTAGACTCTGTGTAACAAAGGCAAACAGCACTGAAGATAAATTGCTAGCATGTCAGAGATTACTGACTAACATGCTTTATCTTTAAAGAATCACTAATGTTAGTGATAAATAATATTTCTGAATATGTGCTAGACAAACAAGAGGTGACAAAAATACACCCAGATGACCACTGTCAAATCACGTGCTGAAAAGTAGGGGGAAAAAGAATGCTGGGTTGTATGCCGGAAAATTTATTACCAAATGCCGTGAACTTGCATTTGAATAGAACTGCTGATTTGTGAGTAAACCTACCATATGGCTTTTACAAAGCTGATAAAGCATTTACTCCCCAAATATAGCAAGATTAGCCTATAGCACTCTGTTTTTCTTTATAATCCAAATTACAAAATTGTTCCAAATGCAGCATGGAAGGCAATTTTTTTAGATTGTTATCAAATAGTCAATGGTATAATTTTGTCTTTTATATTAAATACATGCTTCTGTGGATAGTAAGTATTCTTGGCCCATGGCTTCCTCGTAGTATGTAACCAGGATGCTTAAATAAAGGGTGTTTTTCTTGTGGGTGGTTTTTTTGGTGACCTTGCTGAAGGACCGTAGGGCAGATCAGATAAGAAGGAGAGATTAAAGGTCAAACCTTAGCCAGCTTTTTGTGTGTCCTATTAAAGCAAATGCATTTAAACTTGTGGCTACTATTGCATTCAATATTGACACAGTAACTTCTTCATGACATTCCTAGATGGGTTCAGTGGAGAAAGCATTTCAAGGTTGAAAAACCACAGGCTGCTATAAGGATTGCATTACTATATTTATTTGCCAATTCATAGTGCCAGCCACAGGAAAATATAGACCCAGGATGAGCAAATTGTCCTTTTAGCGCAACAGATAACCATGTGCTTAGAATCAAGCAGGAGATCACCTAGTCCAACCCTGTGCTCAAGCAGGATAGTCCTGGACTAAACTGTCCCAGTCAAGTGGGATGCTCTGAACAACATGCAAGGATTAAGATCCCACAACCTCCGTGGGGCACCTCTTCAGTGCTTAACCACCCTCATAGTGAGAACGTTCTTCCTAATCTCCATCCAAAATTTCCCGTATTCATTTTAAGACCATCGTTCCTTGTTCTGCATCCACAGAGAGATGTCTATCCCCATTCGCCTTATAACCACCCTTCACGTATTTGAAAGCTGCTATTAAATCCCCTTCAATTGTCTTTTCTCAGACTAAATATCCCTAATTGTTTCAGCCTTTGATGTAAACATGTCCTTAAAGTGTCATTAATGTCAAAGGAACTTAAGCATTTGCTTAAGTACTGGATCATGGCAAGTAAAGGAGTTTGGGGAAATTAATTCCCTTTAATTTTTAGATACAGTGGGGTCAATTTTACCCTTCACATGTTACTGGTAACCACTACTGAATGCAAAGGGGAGGACTGATCCTAGGGAACAAATTGAGATTTTTGAGGAGCAGAACAGTTGGCATTTAAATTTTCCTGGCCTTCCTTCTTAATTTAGATTAACTGAAGTCGACTCCTGCCCCGCTGCTGTTCATGGAACTTCCTTAAAATAACTCATTTAAACTACTCTTCTCTGGGTGACAAAGAGCCCCAGACAGCTGCTTTCCTCTTTGTCTCCCTCTCCCTCTTGTTCCAGCATCACATTAATTGCACAGCCCTGTAAACTAAATCAGGTCCCTTTCATCATGGTGAGGGACACAGAGGAGGGTAACTTCTTGCTGATTTAAGCACTAACTAAATATAGTTAAAGCAGGAACACTGAGCTGCTAGAGTTTAAGTCATTTGTAGTTCAGTGAAATATGCTTTGCTAGAACGTCATGGAAATCTCAGGTCTTGAAAACTGTATTAAATCAGCTCTTTCCTGTCATCAGAGCTGGTTCCACATACAAGTTTTAGTAACTGTCAGTGCTGGGTTGCACTTGAGACCAGTTGTCACATTAGAATACAATGCATGAGCAGAGATGCATGGAGGTACAGGGCTGGCATGCTGGTGCTGTCCTTAAGGACTTGGGCACGTTGTCAGGGGGAGACAGGGGAGCATGCCCAGATCTTGGAAGTATTTACATAAGTAAGTAATTACTCACATGTGGAACTGAATTTTAAGACCTAAGTCTGAACCTTCATCAAGGCTGAGTTCCAGACATGTACCTCCATATACTTCTGCCTATGCATTGTATTGTAATGTGACTGCGTCTCCAGGTGCCACCCAATGTGGTCAATACTCCATCACCATCACAAAGCCCAGCATTTTGCTGGAGCTCCATTAGTTGAAATACAAAGTAACATAGTGGTGAAACAGGCTTAGTGTTTTGGTTTGTTTTTTAGAGAAAATGATCTATGAAATGTTATGGAATAGATAGTACATAGACCAAGTTGATTAGTTTAGGAAACAAAGGCAAAGATATTTTGCCAACTGTATTTTGATTGCATGGATACCCTAACATCAGATACCCAGCCAAATTGCTTCTTATGTTCTTTCTACTACCTGTTTCTAAGACCTCTTTTGATGATTTGTTCTCCCACATAATCACTATTATTTGGGTGAACAAACTTTACCTTGGTACTCTGTCTCTCCAGTGTCCTCATTTTTTTCCAGAATATCCTCCAGCAGGTGACACCTTTGTCAGATGAAATAAATTGCCTTGAGATATTTTCACCATGCTGCAGAGAGAAGCTCCCATTACAGACACAGCCAAACCAATCTGAGAGTCTCAGGGGGCTCCTGGACATTTTAAATGTGATTCCTGTTTTATTCTAAGAAGCCTTTTAATGAAAAATGGTATTTAAGTTGGGGCCTTGTCAATATATCATTGACCCTGGTGCAAAATATTTGCGTCTTGAGGCTAGAAGGATGAAGAAGTTTGGGAACCTTTATTCTATTTGGTCATCTCAAACTGTTCTTTCACAGAGACTCAACTCTGTGCCTATCACCTAACCTGGCCATCACTAACAGAGGCCTTGCTAGATATTAATCTCACCTCAGTACAGCAGTGCTCTCCCCATCGTAAGCTAAACACAGCTACATGCCAGAGTCTGTTGTGAGCTATTCTCATGGGGATCGGAGGGCTCACTTGAGCTCAAAGAGCTACAGAGAGATTTTCAGGTTCACAACAATGGCTTTTTTGTTAGCATTGCACAGTCATGCAGAAAGTTCAACAGGAGATCTGGCTTTTCACTGCATGAATTTTCTGCCTGGTGATAAACAAGACTCCATTCCCTTATGGCTCTCCATACTCCCCTCCCCACAAAAGGAGAGGGAAGAAACCCCCATGAACTTGCAGGAAACGAGCATTATGCAATTAAAGACCATTACAGCCCCAATCCTGCAGTGGGCTGAGAGAGATACTGAATGCTTTCAATACCTAACACCCAGCTCGGCATCTAATCTTCCCCATTGATGCTGATGTGGTACCTTGCAAGGACTGTTCATGTAGGGATGCAGAATTGACAGCAGGCAGAGTTGTACTGTCATCTCTTCTAGGGCATGTTGACTAGTACTAATTGTAGCCAGGCAGACTGGTATAAAAGAGCAGGAGGGTGCCAGGCTGCATCAAAAATGAGGGAAAGGATTAAGCCCCTGTAAGGTTTGGGGTGCCATTTTCTTATCTCCAAGCAGTAGATACTTGGCTACCTGCATAGACTTTTCTCATGAGCGAAGCTGGTCACTTAACAATAGGATTATTCACTCGGACATTGTGCTCAGATAACCATCATTAAGATTAGCTTTAATACTTGAAGGAAAGAGGGGAGAAGCAAAAGTTTCAGCACTAAGACCCAGCCCCATGTAATATTGAGTCCATAGCTGTGTTTTTGGTAGCAAGGATCGAACTGCAGACCTCTGTCTCCAGTCTCTGTTGCTTGAACTAAAAGAACACACTGCAGTCTACCCTCAC
>NW_017729000.1:19852349-19854086 GCF_001723915.1 Gavialis gangeticus
TAGACTTTTCTCATGAGCGAAGCTGGTCACTTAACAATAGGATTATTCACTCGGACATTGTGCTCAGATAACCATCATTAAGATTAGCTTTAATACTTGAAGGAAAGAGGGGAGAAGCAAAAGTTTCAGCACTAAGACCCAGCCCCATGTAATATTGAGTCCATAGCTGTGTTTTTGGTAGCAAGGATCGAACTGCAGACCTCTGTCACCAGTCTCTGTTGCTTGAACTAAAAGAACACCCTGCAGTCTACCCTCAACCCCAGTCACAGCAGTAGCACCACTGTACACACCACTCTGTGGACTGTTGTCTGCAATATCCACTTGGGGTCTGTCTGTATTGCAGGCAAAGATATAATACTGGTTGATATTTTCTACTCAAGCTAGCTTTTAATTAACTAGCTTGTCCTGCTAACAGAACATTCACAGCAGCATGAAATTCAGCACAGACTGCAAAATCTGCCTGAAAACATTTGGCTAGAAGAACTTGCTTTTTCACTCAAGGTCATACTGGTCAAATTCAAGGTCAGGAAGAGTAGGCAGGGTTGCCTGTATTGTAGGGCTGTCCAGTGTGTCCCCATGGGCCCTCAAGGGGCTAGTGTGGCCCACCCAGCTGCCACTACCTTTATTGCTCTGGCTGCAGTGGTGGCTGGGGGCTGAGGGGTCCCCTTCCCTCTCCTGGCTTCTGATACTTGCCCCTGCTCCAGGGGACAAGGGATGCAGTGCGGTACTGTGCAGTCAGCAGTACTGGATGAGACAGGCGTTGCATGTGGTGCAATATAGGAGGAGGGTGGTGCACAGGGTGCAGCAGGAGAGAGTGTGCCTGCACATATGCATAGTGTAGCGGAGGGAAGGCCCACACAAAGTATATGGCGTGCAGCCTGGGAGGGCTACAGTCTCCACTGGTACAGCCCATGGGGTGTGTACCCACTCCTCTTCCACGTTGCCCAGCTCTGCTCTACAGCATAGGGGAGGTCCTTTTTGTCAGATTTTCTGAGCATATATAAAACTAGCTACTTTCTTGCTGTTGCAGTGACAGGGTATTGGTAGTGCCCCCCCTGCTTTTATCTCTGATGTTGAAACAACTTCTGGATGTCTTGAGTAGTGTGACTCATGTTTGAGAGACAGAGTTGGTAATTCCTGGGAGTCCTTAGGATAACAATTGTCTGCAAATACAGGGGACTGGACTCAAGGGCCTTGTCCACTTGTGGTATGGACATTTGGTTCCCCAGGGACAAGTAGCAGCGGTGCACCTTGTGCTGCTGCTGGTTGTCCCCGGGGAACACCTGTGCCACGTGCACTCTGGCGCATGGCAGGTTACCCCAGGTGGGGTAGAGAAGACTAGGGCCAACACAGTGCTGGCCCCAGTAGCCTTACCTGTGGTCCTGGGGGGCTCCTGGGGCTGCAGCAGCGGCGATTCTGCTGTGTGGGGCCTGGCCGGCAGCTGCAGCACAGCTCAGGTCGACCCAGCTCCGCTTCTGAGAGGAGCGTGCTGCCCCCGCCTGCACTGCTCTGCTTCTTTGAAACACCAGTGTCAGGCATTTTAATTAGTGCAGGCATGGGGGACCTGATAGTTTCATAGTTTCTAGGGTTGGAAGGGACCTGAGCAGATCATCTAGTCCGACCCCCTGCCATGGCAGGAAAGAGTACTGGGGTTAAACGACCCCAGCAAGGTGTTCATCTAACCTCATCTTAAAAACCCCCAGGGTGGGAGCCTGCACCACCTCCCTTGGAAGTTGG
>NW_017729000.1:19854622-19864666 GCF_001723915.1 Gavialis gangeticus
GCGACCCATTTGACTGTGTGGGTGTCTACACCACAGCCCCCCAGTTTCTTAATGAGAACGGGGTGAGAGACAGTGTCAAAGGCCTTCCAGAAGTCCAGGAAAACTATGTCCACTGCTACCCCTGCATCTAATGATCTGGTGATCTGATCATAAAAAGCCACCAAGTTGGTCTGACAGGACCTGCCACTGATGAACCCGTGCTGATTGCCCCTAAGCATGCAGTCCCCTGCTGGCCCCTCCTGGATGTGCGCCAGAATTATTTTCTCAAACAGCTTGCCTAGGATCGAGGTAAGACTAACTGGCCTATAGTTTCCCAGGTCCTCTTTCCTCCCTTTTTGAAGATTGGAACCACATTGGCCCTCTTCCAGTCCTCCGGCACCTCTCCAGTGCACCACGAGTGCTCGTAAAGCTGTGATGGGCCACAACTGATTGACTGAGGCAAAATCAGGATATTTCCCATCCCAAATTCATGCACACAAGTCTTATTTGAGTTGTCTGAATACTTAGTTTGGGATTTCCAGTGTTCAGCTAGAAAAGGACCTTAGCTGTGAAAACTATTATCATCTTTCCCAATGGGAAAAGGGATGGAAGTACCCAAACTGAAGCAGTTTGAGAATCCAAAATTCACTGGAGAGTCTGGTACAAAGTGCTTTTTTAATTTTCTTTTTCTTTTTTTTTTCTTTTTTTGCGGGGGGGGGTCACTTCTAAGCAGCAACCACATTACTATCCCACTAAACACAGGGAGTATAATCTAGTAGCATTAAGACATCTGGTTTCTTTTCATGACTATTTCATGTGTTTCTTGGCTATACCTCCTTGTGCCCAAGTTTCTCCATCTATACTTATCTTTACAGGGATTCTGTGAAGCTGAATGAGTTAATTAGCATTTGCATATAGACTCTACAATCCTCAAATGGTAGGTGTAATGCAAATGGAAAGCCCTACAATGTCTTGCCCTCCATCAGAGAGAATCAGCACTGCTCCCTTTATTTCATAAACTCTATGCTGCTAGCAACCAAAGTGGTTTCACATTCAGAGGTAACAGCCAAGGCTTACAGGCAAGAGAATCTCTCTTTTTTTTTTTAAATCTGTTCTGACATGGTGCGTGGAGAGGTGATATGTGCAGGTAGGCAATTGCTGATCTGTTACAATATTATTGTTAAAGGGTGCCTGTCATGAGAAATGAGGAGAAAAGGAAAGAATGGCTGAATCATTACAAAACTTGTTTGAAATCTTGAGATCTTAATCATCCAGCTAAGCATTTCACCTGAGACCCTTATTAAGAGCTCAATCCCAACACCTATTAAAGTCATTGTAAAGATTCCCATTGACTTTAATGAGAGCTAGGGCCCTTAGAGATGTGATAGTTTTCCAGGTACTGCATATGCCCTTGATCGCTGCTATGGGCAAACGAGCTTGTTTGTGAATGCCTGAGCTTCTGATGCTAAAACAACACAGGAGGAGAGCTTATACATAATAAAATGACTTTGATCGTCTGTTTGATCTGTCTCCCTTATACAAAATGCATGAATGCTGTTATTTTCCCTGAAAGAGCAATATTGACAACTCATCCTAATGTTTCTGTTCAGAGCACTTTTCAGAAAACATTTTCACAGCAGGGTGTGTTGCTTACTACAGCAGCCTTTCCAGGCCAGCTCACATACTTAAAGTAGCCTGATTTGTTTGCATTATTAAATGAGCTGCCACATATTGTACGCTTGATAATCGTCTCTCCACACTTCCTGATCCTTCAGTGGTGCCAGCCATTTTAAGAGTATGCAGACATTAAATAGAATTCAATCCTGCGCGAGTCTCTAAGTCAGCCAAGACATTTATCACTACAACCAAAGCAGAGGCCAATCTCAAATGGGAGAGACACAACCCTAATCATTTTTACCCAAACCAATGCTTTCAAGAGGAAAATGCATAAAGTTGAATATTTTCAGAAGGATTCATGAATTTGAGACACCCTAAATTATTCCCCAAAACATTCCAGATTTATAGAAACATACTACTCTAGTGTTCAACTTGTATGTGTAGAAACAGGGCAAAAAGAAATCTGACCACACCGTGGAGGACACAAAAAATCCTAGATTCTTCATTACTGTGAGAATAAAACCATGGCAATTACTGCTATTCACAAGTGGCCTATCACTCTTTGTTGTAATGCAGGTATATTGACCAACAGCCAATTTAATTAGCATGGTCACTGAACATAATTGAACACCACCACCTTGTGGATGACCCAGGAAATGCAGCCAGGGAAATGTTGATAAAATGTTCATCAAAAAGATGCCATTAAAAATATGCTTCCCTTCTATTTACAAAATTCTATTTTGTTTTTCTTCAGGAACAAGTGAACACGGTCAGCACATAATTTTATTGTAGGTAGGGTTTTAAGGACCCAGGACCAAGTGTACAATTCTGGACTCTGAGATAAATGGAAAAATTCCCACTGAGTACAAAGCAGTCAAGATTTAATCTTATAGTTTTATTTGCCAGACCTATGCACATCTGATTACTAACTGTGCTTAAGAACTTGGTGTATATCCTGTATTCATATTCACATAATTTACCTATGTAATCTTAGCCAAGCTGTGTGTATGTGACTACACAACTGCTTACCTCAGTAGTGCTTAATGGTGTGGCCACACAGACCAGATAAATAGTGCAGGGCCCATCCACAACCTGGATTAGACTCCAGACACTGGGATCGGGCCCTGTGCCACCCCTGAGTGTCTGGATCAGGTACCTGGGGCCTCATGCTGTTTCTACCCATCCTTATGCACCAGGATTGCGTCCCATGCTGCTCCGTGCACCTGATCTAGCACACAGGATGCACGATCAACTCCTGTGCAACTCCCTACATACTCACAGAGGTTCTGCAGCTCCCTACATACTCACAGAGAACTCCAAAGGCCAAATAACCTTTGGCCCATGGGTCAGATCCAGCCCCTGGCACCAGGTCAAGCATACCTGGCTTATCATCACTTATAACCATATTACCATATGGGCTTGAATACAAGATGAGGGGCTTGTTTCCCCATTCAGCATGGGGCAAATGCTCCTCACATTATATTTGCATACAAGGAAATCACACTGAATACATTGTCTGTCATTTAACTACCGTCGTGTCCCAGCGTACCCCACCCTCACATACGGTCATCTTCATTTACTGCTATCGATGTCACCAAGCCTGACCTGTGCTACACTACCATCACCTGGTGGCGTAAGTAAAAAAGAAAATAAAAGTTTGTTTTGCAACCATACGAATACTGACTGCCTGACTCCTCGCCACTAGCCCCCACCTGTCCGATCGAGTTGGCCCAGACCGTGACAAGGCAACTTGGTCGCCACACAAGGTAACATGTATCAATTCTGGATGAACTAAATCTATGGGTATGCAAACTGCAAATTGCTATAACCATGTTTAATTTCCACGTGCTCAGGGAGAGCAGAGTCTGACAGCAAGGAAGGAGGAAAGATGGGGGGAGGCAGAGGACAAGGGGCTACCTGAACCTCCAGATTTAATTTTAATTTTCCTGCTGTAGCAGTGGGAAGGGGACAAATTCAAGGCAGATCTCCAATAATTTGATTCTATATATGGAAAATTAAAACATTTATAATCTTTCCATGTATACAATCTAATGGTTGGGGGGCATCTTTTTAAGTAAATATGGTATTTAAACAAAGAAAAGGTATTTCACATTTGTAGATCTAAATCTAGGCCCAAATCCTTAGTTACTGTGAACTGCACTAGTGTCACTGAAGTCAACAGAGCAAGCCCCCTTCACAATCCCATAGGTAGAATCATAGAAAATTAAGTTTGAAAGGGACCTCAGGAGGTCATCTAGTCCAACCCCCTGCTCAAAGCAGGACTACCCCCAACTGTATCATCCCAGCCAAGACTTTGTCTAGCTGGGTCTTAAAAATCTCCAAGGATGGAGGTTCCACCACCTTTCTGGGTAACCTGGTCCAGTACTTTACTACTCTCCTTCTGAGAAAGTTTTCCTAATATCTAACCCAGGGGCGGGCAAAATCCAGTCCATGGGCCAGATGCGGCCCTCCAGGCCATTCTATGTGGCCTGCGGGGCCCCTAAAAAATTTAGAAAATTAATATTTATCTGCCCCTGGCTGCTTGTCATCTGGCCCTCAATGGCTTGCCAAAACTCAGTAAGTGGCCCTCCGCCCAAAATAATTGCCTGCCCCTGATCTAACCCAAACTTCCCTTGTTGCAACTTGAGACTATTACTCCTTGTTCTGTCATCTGCCACCACTGAGAACATCCTCTTTGTAACCACCCTTCAAGTTGCTGAAGGTTGCTATTAAATCCCCTCTCGGTGGGTGCATCTACATGATATGTTTACTGCAGAGAGGACTAATAAGCTCCACAGTAAACATCTTGATGCCTACACATGCAGGGCGATTAGGCTGGAGTAAACTAATAAACTCAGCAGCAGGATAGTACTTGTACGTAGTACTTGTAAATGCAAGTACTATCCTGCTGTGGAGTTTTTTTTACTCTGCAGCACCGTACATGTAGATGTTGTAGGGGCTGGCTGAAGCACAAAGGTATTTCAGTGCAGGGGCTGCCTGATGGCTAGCCCTGCACTGAAGCACACTCATGCCCCAGCCCTCCCATCTGCAGTACTTTAAGCCAGCAGGTGCAGCCCCAGGCTGGCAGGTTTACCCCTGGGGCTGCTCTGACCAGCTCAGCATGTTGCAGTCTCAAGTGCATGTGCACATGGTGCATCTGGGAGCAATAAGCTCTGGAGTTTATTGCCTCACATTAACTGTATGTGTACACATGCCCAGTCTTCTCCAAACTAAATAAGCCCAGCCACCTAACAATTTTTGTTGCCATACACTGGGCTCTCTCTAATTTGTTTACATCCTTTCTGTAGGAGGGGGAGTGTGGGGGGAACTGGCCATACTACTCTAGATGTGGCCTCACCAGTGCCAAATAGAGGGGAATAATCACTTCACTCAATCTGCTGGCAATACTCCTACTAATGCAGCCCAGTATGCCATTAGCCTTCTTCGCAACTAGGACACACTGGTGGCTCATCTTCATCTTATTGTCCACTGTAACCCCCAGGTCCTTTTCTGCAGAGCTGCTGCTTAGCCAGTCAGTCCCCAGTCTGTACTAGTGCATGGGATTATTCTGTCCAAAGTGCAGGACTTTTCACTTCTTATTGAAGCTCATGAGAGATTTTTTGGTTCAGTTCTCCAATTTGTCGAGGTCTTTCTAAATCCTAACCCACCAACCTCCAGCATATCTACTACTCTCCCCAGGTTGGTGTCATCTGCAGATTTGCTAAGGGTACACTCTATGCCATCTTCCAGGTCATTGATAAAGATATTTAACAAGACAGGCCTCAGGACTGACCCCTGGGGCATTCCACTTGACACCAGCTGCCAACTAGACATTAAGCCATTGATTACTATCCTCTGAGCCTGATGATCCAGCCAGCTTTCTATCCACCTTCCAGTCCATTCACCCAAACCATACTTCCTTATCTTGCTTGCAAGAATGCTGTAGGAGACCATATCAAAAGCCTTGATAAAGTCTGGGTATATCATGTCCACTGCTTTCCCAGATACACAGAGCCATTCATCTTATCATAGAAGACAATCAGGTTGGCCTGACTTGCCCCTAGTGAATCCATGCTGACTGTTCCTAATCACCTTCTTCTGCTCCAAGTGCTTTTTAAAATAGATTTCTTGAGGACCTATTCTATGATTTTTGCAGGGACTGGGATGAGGCTGACTGGTCTGTAGTCCCCGGATCCTCCTTTTTCCCTTTCTTAAAGATGGGCACTATATTTGCCCTTTTCCAATCATCTAGGACTTCCCCCAGTTGCTACGAGTTTTCAGAGATAATTGCCAGCAGCTCTGCAATCACATCGGCCAACTCAATTTTACATTGGCCAACTCCCTCATAAAGGTAGAAAAGATTGAGAGTATGCCCATAAGATAGAAAGCAGTGCTGAGCTCAGACATACTGGGTCTGCTCCAAATGTGCTTTCAAACTGGAAATGGTCCAGCACAGCATACACCAATACTGTTACTGAGGAGCAGAGCTAGTTGGTAGATGTGCAAAACCATGTGAACAGGTCTATGGTGCTTCTGGTTTGAGAGTCAGTACCAGAAGGGTGGGCACAGCATGTCTCAGCACTGTGGCCGCAGGTCTCAGTATGTCTCTATATACTTTTCCTGTCCCCAAAGCTGGGTGTCTCATAAGCCATTTAGAATTGCATCTGCTGTGGCTGTCCTAAGGAGGATACTTTTATTTTTCATCTAAACCTTTACATTTAAAGAAGGGCTTCTGACTGAGCTTTCCTAAGCCATCCTCTGAGCAAAATGAAGCTGGCTTTCTATGGAGCTTGATGACTCAGCTGAACAGAGCTTCAAGCCTGCCTTCTCTCAGTTTATTTCATTTTATTTTTGTAGCATTATATGGCACTATTCCTTAATTTACAGCCAATAATCTCCCCCAAGTAAGCTTCCCTGTACTGCAATAAAATGAGAGGACTTCATAAAACGTCAGTGCTTTAATGATTTCACTAGAAGAGTTGTGTACTCTTCTGGAATCCTTAATCAGGCCAAATAGGCCCTAAATGGAAAAAATATATGTGCTGTCCAAGAATAGCATCCTGTGTAGACTCTGTTTCCTCCCAGCTCACTAAATCCCCAGTCCTGTTGTTATTTGGTAATTTAACTTGAACAGAATCACTAGATCTCAGGACTGAAGGGGCTAGTAGAGAGAGAGAGAATGAGGCCACACAGAAAATAAGCTTGTTTCCAGCAAATAAATGACACCTATTAAAAAAAAAAGGAGACTTACACAAAGGCAAGGCTGGGAAATAAAAGCTCTAACAGAAAGTATAGGCAATACTGTTAATGAGCAGTTTACATAAGCAGCATTCAACTCTAATAATAACTGCTTAACCAAGCAGTAATAATCTAGAGCAATCCTTTTGATTATATTTTAATTAAAAATTAGTAATGAACTAAAAACTCAGCTCTATACCCTTCCCAAAGAAGTAGTTGCCTAGTGAACTCTATATCTATCTACAGCTCTTCCAAGCCACTCGCTTGCATTTCATCACCAGCAGGTCATCAATGAGCTAAATTAATATCTATGCAAATGAAGCAGTTTACAACAGCAGAAAGGTGGGCCAGCCTTTGAAAGCAGTTACAAGGAGGCAGGTACCCAGAAACCATGGTTATATACGCCCTATGCTTTTCGGGTCACATTCTAATCCAAGTTAATTTAAACCCAGTGTCTCCAGTGATTTTAGCAGAGTTGTTCTCCATTTGTCCAATTGGAATCACAAGCAGGATCAGAAGCACTTTAATGAGCCATAGGTTCTAATATCAAGATGACTGCTGGCAAATACTGATTCTCTTTAAACAGAATATATTAAAATAATATAAGACCACATTCAATTCTGACCTCAGCCACATGAGCTTTTAGTAATTTAATTGAGGGCAGAATTTATTTCAGGAAAATTGTGCAAATCCATATATAGCTGGTGCACTTAGAGTTGGACTCTGACTAAAGTTTTGTCCACACACAAAAGTTGTACTGCGTAATTCACTTTATCATTATAGGTGTCACAATGCAGTTAAAGTGGCGCAGCCTGTCCCCTGGTGTGAACACAGGGGTATGAGTGCTTATATCAGGAGTCAACTCTAGTGGTACAACTTTTATTCTGGTGTAACTGTACATGAAAATTAAGGGTTGTAAAAGCCTAATTATTGAAGTTTAAAGTAAAATATCTTGCCCCTAACTGGCACCCATACCAACAGCAAAACTGTGTGTGGACCAGGCCATCATTAAAAGGCTTAAATATGTAATATTGCTGCAGAATATGACCTTTGCTTATACATACTTCAAGCAATACCACTATTAGCAGTGTTATACATGGACCTTTATTGCAAAGGGGCCAACTAAACCACCCTTTGGAAGAAGCCATTCAGAACTCAAGAAGCTACAATCCTGTCCTAAGATGATAATCTTACCATCAATAAGGTGTAAAAGGGGTCGTGGAAAGGTAGTGGTCCATAAAAGGTTCTACTGTTGTATATGCAAAGGAAAGGTCTTTTTAGGTTGAAATCTGACCACTTTGGTGCCCAGTTACCAACATTGCACAATTGGCCATGTGCCTTCTCCTGAACCATCAAAAATCAATGAGTGCCAATGCAGCACACTAAACTAGCTGAATCCAATATTGCAATTTCTGTGTTCCTGTGGTGGCATCAGCTCAGTAGTTGAAAACTTTATCATTTCCTCCATTATCTAATTTCTCATTACAATGATCTTTGCTTGTGTGTTTGTTCACATTTATGTGACAGGACTTTAATTAAGACATGAAGGGTGCACACATTGCATACACTGGTATGTGTAAGACATGTTTGCAGACTGCAGGCTGGTAGCTGAGAATATGCACCAACAAAACTCCAGGTTTGCACATGCACTGATGCTGAACAAGAAAAAGCCTGTGTTTTGTCCTTGGGTTTGCATCCTGCTTTTCCTTCTGGACTGTTATTCTCACCCTCTTCCTGCCTACTTTCCTATCCCCTCCTCCTGTTACAGCTTCCTGTATAATATTGCACAGCCACCTAGCTGTGAGCCTGTCTTAGCTGGTAGTCTCCCTGTGAGGACTCTCCAGTGTGGTCCTGTGTGCTGTTAGAGTGAAGGAGTTTGTCAGCCCCAGCTTACAAAGAACGTTCTGCATTTCTGAAGAGGAACATCAAGAATATTTGTCTAGTACCAATCAGATTCCCAACCTACAGAATCTACCTCCCTGAAAGAAACTACAGTTTAAAAGCGGCATGTTTAAATGATATGAGAAACC
Source organism: Gavialis gangeticus (assembly GCF_001723915.1). Classification (NCBI taxonomy): domain Eukaryota; kingdom Metazoa; phylum Chordata; order Crocodylia; family Gavialidae; genus Gavialis; species Gavialis gangeticus. Next base: position 19,863,487 of record NW_017729000.1, read on the forward strand.
CCCTAGAGTGAACTTTCTAATTTCATACCCTCTGCTCTGTAAGTAGCATATAAATGTTCAAAAGCCCCTAGGCCATTTGGCACCTAAATCCTGTTGAAAGGCAATGAGAGGTAGGTTCTTAAAGCATTTAGATGGCTTCTGAAGATGTTATTCTTGTATGTAAGAGGACCAACTTTGAAATGCTGAGCACTTAACACTTTCTGCAAGATACTGAGTGTGTCCCACTCCAGTTAAAATCCATGGAAGATGGAAATATTCACTGGGCACGTCTACATGTGCACTTTAATACACAGCCTATTCTAAAACTGTGCTAATCAAAAACTGTGCTAATACGCTAATGCACAATAGAATAGGCTACTGTACATTAAGCATCACCTAAAAAGTGTGCGTTTGCACTACTGTACATTAGCACAGCCTAATTCGCATTGATTTAGTACCTCATATTGGAGGTATTAAATTTAATGTGTATTAGGAAAAGTGCATTAATACACATGTAGACCAGGGTTGCTAACCCTCCAGGAGTGCCCTGGAATCTTCAGGAACTAGATCTAAATGTCCAGGAGACTGCTGAAAGTCACCCAGGTGATAAGTGATAGGATATTAATTAAAATAAATATTAAATGTTGAATCCAATTTATACAGTAGTCCACTTGGTTTTTAAAATGCAATAGTAATGTACATTTGCCTTCCTGACGTAAAACCTATGCACTGTAATTCGTAACTGATATATGTAAGCACGCAAGCACGTTCGCATCATGTGTCATCATTACTTCAGGTGACAAAAGCTCCCAGAATAGATTCAAACAGAGTTGGCAACCATAGTGTAGACATGCCTAGTAGCTTATACAGCAGACCTTGAAGAGCTAATTCATAGGCCTGTGCGAATAGGGAAGTATTCAATTCAGATTTGGATTTGGATGATTCAGAGGACAGTGATTCAATTCAGAGATTCAGATCACTGTCCTGAATTGATTCGGCTGAATTGGCTTTGGAAGATTCGGCGCTGATTCGGAGAGATTCAGTGATTTGGATTGGCTGGGGAGAGGCAGGCACAGCCGGGCAGCTGCAGGTTCTCCCACAGCTCCTCCAGCTGTGCCTGCCTGTCCCCAGGTGGGGGGAGCAGCAGGAGAAGCCCCCATGGCTGCCCTGCCTGGCCCCATTCCCTCCCAGCCCCAGGCTA
>NW_017729000.1:19869666-19870158 GCF_001723915.1 Gavialis gangeticus
CCCTCCCCCACGCCCCTTTCCTCCTCCCTCCCCCAACCCCAGCAGATTTACCAGCTGGAGGCAGCTGTATCAGCTGCCTGGTTAGTCTATGGCCAAATCTCCGAAGTGGCCAAATCTTTTCTGAAGCTTTTCTGAATCAATTCAGATGGTTCAAATTGATTCAGAGCTTTTAATTGCTCTCCTGATTCAATTTGGATTTGGAGATTCAGTCTCGAAATCGGACTGAATCTCCTCCGAATCAAATCAGCTACCAAAGCTTTGCACAGCCCTACTGATTCATGAGGCATTTAATCTCTCAATCTCTTAGCATGGAGGGTTTTAGTTTTTAAGACCCCTGTCATGCTTATTTCCTAGATGGCTTAAGGAAAAAGACACAGGATGTTACTCCTGACCTCCCGTGATGGCACAATACATTATACTCTGATGCCTGGATCTTCCCCCAAATTGACTGCATGACTAGCTCCTATTAGAAGAGGAGCCTGAGTGTAGACA
>NW_017729000.1:19875158-19876113 GCF_001723915.1 Gavialis gangeticus
ATTGGAGGTATTAAATTTAATGTGTATTAGGAAAAGTGCATTAATACACATGTAGACCAGGGTTGCTAACCCTCCAGGAGTGCCCTGGAATCTTCAGGAACTAGATCTAAATGTCCAGGAGACTGCTGAAAGTCACCCAGGTGATAAGTGATAGGATATTAATTAAAATAAATATTAAATGTTGAATCCAATTTATACAGTAGTCCACTTGGTTTTTAAAATGCAATAGTAATGTACATTTGCCTTCCTGACGTAAAACCTATGCACTGTAATTCGTAACTGATATATGTAAGCACGCAAGCACGTTCGCATCATGTGTCATCATTACTTCAGGTGACGAAAGCTCCCAGAATAGATTCAAACAGAGTTGGCAACCATAGTGTAGACATGCCTAGTAGCTTATACAGCAGACCTTGAAGAGCTAATTCATAGGCCTGTGCGAATAGGGAAGTATTCAATTCAGATTTGGATTTGGATGATTCAGAGGACAGTGATTCAATTCAGAGATTCAGATCACTGTCCTGAATTGATTCGGCTGAATTGGCTTTGGAAGATTCGGCGCTGATTCGGAGAGATTCAGTGATTTGGATTGGCTGGGGAGAGGCAGGCACAGCCGGGCAGCTGCAGGTTCTCCCACAGCTCCTCCAGCTGTGCCTGCCTGTCCCCAGGTGGGGGGAGCAGCAGGAGAAGCCCCCATGGCTGCCCTGCCTGGCCCCATTCCCTCCCAGCCCCAGGCTAATCCCGGCACTTAAAAAAAAAAAAAAGTCCCACACTCACCAGCTGCAGCAGCAGCGATTGGGGCCTTTCAGGGCTCATGGCAGAGCCCCCCCATGCAGCATAGAACAGCGAGGGGCAGCAGGGACCACCCCCCCGCCTGGCACTCGCGTGGCAGCTGTCGCACTGTGGGAGTGCAGTGCAGCTTGTCAGGGCGCTGTGCACAGTTTGGGAGCTGGGC
>NW_017729000.1:19881113-19881350 GCF_001723915.1 Gavialis gangeticus
CTCCGAATCAAATCAGCTACCAAAGCTTTGCACAGCCCTACTGATTCATGAGGCATTTAATCTCTCAATCTCTTAGCATGGAGGGTTTTAGTTTTTAAGACCCCTGTCATGCTTATTTCCTAGATGGCTTAAGGAAAAAGACACAGGATGTTACTCCTGACCTCCCGTGATGGCACAATACATTATACTCTGATGCCTGGATCTTCCCCCAAATTGACTGCATGACTAGCTCCTATT
>NW_017729000.1:19886350-19886663 GCF_001723915.1 Gavialis gangeticus
GGGCTGAGCAGTGCTGGGCCCCTGGGGCTGAGCAGTGCTGGGCTCCAGCTGACACATGGAGCCATCCCAGCTCCCAGACAGCGCACAGCGCTGGGAAACTGCACTGCACCCCCACATGGGGGCTGCCACGCTGATGCCAAGGGGGGGTGTGATCCCTGCTGTCCCCCACTTCCCTGTGCTATGTGGGGGGGCTCTGCCATGAGTCCTCAGAGGCCCCAGTTGCCACTGCCAGAGCCGGTGAGTATGGGGCTTTTTTTTTTTTTTTAAGTGTCAGGAGGCTGGGATTGGGTGGGGGATGGGGCCAGGCAAAACA
>NW_017729000.1:19891663-19904840 GCF_001723915.1 Gavialis gangeticus
CTGAAGCTTTTCTGAATCAATTCAGATGGTTCAAATTGATTCAGAGCTTTTAATTGCTCTCCTGATTCAATTTGGATTTGGAGATTCAGTCTCGAAATCGGACTGAATCTCCTCCGAATCAAATCAGCTACCAAAGCTTTGCACAGCCCTACTGATTCATGAGGCATTTAATCTCTCAATCTCTTAGCATGGAGGGTTTTAGTTTTTAAGACCCCTGTCATGCTTATTTCCTAGATGGCTTAAGGAAAAAGACACAGGATGTTACTCCTGACCTCCCGTGATGGCACAATACATTATACTCTGATGCCTGGATCTTCCCCCAAATTGACTGCATGACTAGCTCCTATTAGAAGAGGAGCCTGAGTGTAGACAGTGCTGTGATGATGTTCAGGCACTGCAGACATAATCAGTAAGATTCCTCTCTAAAGAAATCTCAGCATGTCTGATAGAAGGCAGCTTGCATTAACTTGGAAGGATCTAACAAACTCTTACTGACCTGAATGGTACTTACACACACAAACACTATCAGAGTGACTGCCTAGGATTGCCTATAAATAAGCTATGTACCTAAGTAGGCATTTGCAAGACCAGGTACATAATCTATAACTATTTGAATAAAATGATGGTGCTGACTAACAACATTATGATGATGGTTAAGAAAACCACCCTCATGTACTATGGGTAAATTGCTCTCTGCCTTTCCATGGGGCACCTAAATTAATAGGTGGGTATAATAGGACTGATGAATGCTGATTCTTTCTCTGGTACTATTCCCTCTGAGTCTATCCCAGGAACTGCCCCTTGGAGATGTCAAACTGTTTTTGACCTTTTGTGACCCTTGAGATCATCTGCCGCTTTTTTTTCCTGAAGGCATTATGAAACCTCATCAATTATAGGGGAAAACCGAATGGCACCGAGAATCTTCTGTGTCTTTCCAATTGCTCAGTGATTCTCAACCAGGGTGATGCAACAGCCTCTGAAGGGTGCCACTTGCAGAGAGGAGATAAGCAAGATAAATGCAGGCTCTCTCCTTCCATGGCTTCTCCTCCCCCAACTCACTGCAGGAAAGGCTCTTCCCTGTCAGCTGCTTCTCCTTCCCAGCCCTTCAAGCGGGTAAGCACTGTACTAAATACATTCATTTTTAAAATGGGGTGCTGCTCAATTCACAAAAGTTATGGAGGATTGCCTCTAGTCTTAAAAAGGTTGAGAACCATCAGCTGAAAGAGTTTCTTTTTTTTTTCTTTGTGGGGCTGACACACACAACAAAACTAATTCCTTTAAGAAGAAAATGAAAGAGATAATGATGGTTCTTCTCAAAGTCTTTTAAATGGACGAACAGAATGGGAATAAAAGCAAAGCACAAGTGAGAATGCCTAGCCAAGGAGAGATTCTAGCTCCTGAGTTATCACAACAAAAATGCAGGTGCACCAATCATCTTTAATGGGGAAAACAGAACCATCTGCACTACCGATATGCCTAAATACCAATAATTGAATCTGGCAGCTATAAAACTGGGCATATTGCCAGTTCATGAATTGTGTGACTGTTTATCATAGCTTCTCTCCATCATACTCAGCTTGGACAATTTCTATAGTTTTGTGTATTAAAGAAGTTCAGACATGTGCCTGTTGATATACACAGTCTTCTATAGCATGTTTTATGCTAAATTTCTGCCATTCACAAGAGACATACAGCAACAAAACAGATGAGCTGAAGTTTGCTAAAAAGATTCAATGTTTAAATAATAAAAAATTGTGTTTAGTAGAAATGGGCCCTGATTTTGTGCGAGGTAACTGTTTTATGTAAGTATAGTGTCTCAGACTCACCATATTACGTACTGTTATTTTGCATAAGAAATTCACTATTTTTCATCTAGCAACAGCCTATGAGACTGTTTCTTCATGGCTGCACTTAATTAACTTTGATTAATCTTACGGGAAGAACAGATCAGTGAATTGGGGTTTCTACTTGATGCAAATTCAAATAAATAGGAGAAGCTGGGTAAGAGAAGCTATTTTTTTCTGTGTAAAAGACGGCATTAATATGGCATTCAGATTGAGAAATACCTGGATAATTCAGGAAATGCAATTACTGTTGAAAACTCAATTCTAGGTTCTGTTCCATCTTTCTTATTATTGGTCCATCTTCACATAATTTTAATTATTGGTCAGAGCAATCTACATAGACTTGCAGACTTAGATAACCTTACATACTTTATCTGTTATACCTAGTGTATTTTTCTGATTCTATCTACCTTATTTTTCCTGCAAAAGAATTATATATCTCACAACTTGATTTGTGTGTGGAACTGACATATAATTAGGTCTCCAGCAGTCTTGGCTTTTGTACTTGTAGTAAGCACCTGAATACAATAAAAATACCAAGTCAGAAATCTTTTCAATACAGTTATTTTCGTGCATTTAGCCTTCTTGGTCCTTTCCTTGATTATCTCATTCTCCTGTGGGGTTTTGTAAGGGGAACAGCTGTTTAAGACCTTTATCTATAGTTATCAACTTATGCTCTGGGAGAAGGCTGTTTTTTGAATCTGAAAACAGGGTTGGCTTACATGACTGGTGAACTTCTAATCAGAACAATATGGTAACACACATGGGCTTCATGACTCAAAATGACTCTGTGAAAAAGTAAACATGGTTACGGTCAGCAAAGTAGTGAGAAGGCTGTCATATTTATGCAAACTTTAAGGTCCTTTTCCAGGGCAAAGCAGTGGAAATAACGCATGTTGTATATGAGAATCAGGCCCCGGTTTACAATAATGTAATAATTTATAGTTAACCACACTAATAAAAAAAAGAGCAAATAGAATACTCCCCTAGCCTAGGACTTAATCAAGACCAGTGATCTTGGCCACAGAGCTCCACAAATACAGAATAAAACCAGTCTAACAATCCATCTTGAGCAGCAGAGCAAAGAGTGCAGGAAGCATGACTTGGAGCTCATCCTTGTTAATCACTCTTTCATGGATGGTTTTTGCATTTGACTGATAATATACCAAATTGTGCCAGAGATTAAAAATCCTAATCATAATATTTCTCAGTCATTTTTTTTCAAACTTGGCTTATTCCTAAAATCAAGGAGATCTGTCATACAAGCCACTTTCTTACATATAAAGAACTTTTTTCCTACAGTCATAGCTGAATTATCCATACAGTAATTTTCTGACTACAGCATATGGAGAAACCATGTCCTTTCCCCGCCCCCCTTACCCCCTCAAAAAGTAGTTTAAAAATATTTTGAAAGGTAAAAGCTTAGCCTGGAGGTGCCCTTAAAGTAGAAAGCTTACTTTTATGGTGCCTCTGGGCTAAGCTTTCATCCTAAAGACCTCTAAAAAGCTAAACATCTAGCTTAAGGGTACCTTTGAGCTAGGCTTTAAAGACACCTCAAACATAAAGTGATAAAGTATCCCCAGTTTTGTGCATGAGTGTTTTATAGCTAATGCATCTGGAAAATGCCAGTGCAAGGGTTAAGCACACTTTAAGGAAGAGAAGTAAGATAAATACTATGTTTTCTTGCTTACAATATGCACTTCCCCCCAAAAAAAACAGCTTCTGGAAATTGGAGTGCTCATTATATGTGAAAAATACTGCAAGAGCAGGTTTTGCATTTGAGCAGGTGAAACTGGAAGTAAAATCTGACACGTCACACAGAGCAGAACATAAGGATCAGCTCCTTAGCAATCCCCCTCCCCCCCCACAAGGATAGCTACTATAAATAAAGACCTTTTTTTCTTCATTCTGCCTTTCGAAAATAAGCTGTATATTATATTCTGGGATGTGTTATATACAAAAAAATATGGCACTTAGACAGGGCAGAGACAAGGAAGATACAGAACCACAGTTATGTTAGAGGCAGATCTGAAAATGTATAATCCCAGGGGTAAGCTAGTACACTGAATCACTCTACGGAGTCAATGTACTCCATGCAATACCTGCTCACCTGTGGGGATAATAGTTCCATAATTTGGCTTTTAAATTTTAAATTTTGTTATATTTTGAACTTTGGGTGACCTTGGAAATTGTAAGGGTGCCTACCATCAGAGTAGGCAGGAGAAAATTATTCTTCCTTGAGACTGGGCTTATCATTTAGTATCCATTATGGGCACTGTTTGCTGTTTCCATTAGAAGCACTTTTGCCATCAATAAAATAAGGTAAATTAGTGGGAAATGATTACTGGGCTCAACGTCATTAGTAAAGTAATAACATTAAATGAATAAAATAATAGTTCCAGACTTGGTATGAGATGCAAGCACCTTTTAGATCAGTGGTTGATACTGATGGATGGTAGATTGTTTGGGAGGGAACAGTCCTTTCATTAGACCAACATTTGCAAGATATATATGCATAATCCGACACCAGCCTAAGCTGTGTACACAACCCAGCCATGCACAAATGCAAGTGTAGGGCTCCTATCAAACGGCCTGTAACACTAGTGTATTAACACCCTTGCTATGGGACAGTTAGGGTTTTGGGTGACTCCCACTGTGAACAGAGTTAATTGGGCCTGATTCTGATCTGAATTATACCAAGGTTATTGTGGCACTGCACCTTTGGGTGCCTGCCACTTTAAGGGCTGGAGGCAGGCCTTGATTGGGGCAGCAGGCTGGGCAGCAGTCTGCTGCTGGCAGCTGGAGAAACATCACCTAGCTGAGCTGCTGCTCAGAACATCTTGGTGGTAAAGGCAGGAGATATGGGGATGGCAGGAGGCTCCTAGGCTTAGGCATGACCTGAAACTGCAAGGGGGGTCTGGCGGGACTGTCAGTGGCAGGGGCGCTAGAGAGTGGCCCAGTAATGGGCAGAGTGCAAGAGGCCCCTGTAAGAGGGGGGCAGCGTGAGTGACTGTGGGTGAATGAGGCCAAGAAAGGACTGTTTGCTCTGGTCTCAGACCGAGAAGAAATAACAATCTGGATGCCAACTCTGAGGTATGGGCCACAGTGTAGGGAAGGTATGCAGCCATGGATAGCTTCCCTGGGCATCGGGGCCATGAATGGGCAGCCTTCCGCTTAATATATTATCATAACATTCAAGTCATGGCAGGTGAGTCAGGGCAGCCTGCCCTAACTCGAGATCTAGCCCTGGGAAGGCCCCCTGTTAGTTATCCAAAAACAACTCCCCCAGCTTCTGATTAACACTGTTAATCAGGTCCTTAACTTGGGTGGTAGTGGGAATCAGCCAAAAGCCTAATGGTCTCACAGCAATGTTGCTAAGAAGTGCTCTTCCTGATTTACCTCCATGTAGGAAGAGATCAGAATTCACCTACATATCTTTCCTTGCAAACTAAATGGACTAAATATAATTTGGACACAGCCATTTAATTTCTGAAGTGTAAATACAGACGCACTTTCCATTTTAATTCTCTGCAGTATCAATCTGCAATGAATAAAATAAAATTGCTGATAGGAATGAAGGTTGAGCTCCTAATGGATCCAGTGTAGTAACAAAAAAGCAGTAGGCACATACGTTAATGGAACACAGCTGCCAAAACTAAAGGGTGTATCTGTTTCATTTATTCTGACCTCCCTTCATGAATAATAGTCATGCTCACTCTTTAACTCCCTCCTACAAAGCCCTGGCGTAATCCCAGGCCTGCCTACACTTGGAGGAGATGAGGATAACGTTGATACACGTATACTCTATGCCTACTGGTCAGTTATGAGACATCAAAAGAGTGAGTGACAGACTGTGGTCCTAAGCTACCGTTTGGTACACTCTGGCTTTCAAGTGTGGCACAGATAACGATTGATTCTCTGCCGTTATTTCAATGCTATAATTCATATGAAGAAGTCCTAGGATACCACTGCTACCGACTGTTGAAACAGCTTAAAAGAAATGTTTATTTTCCATGAGATACTTTTATGCAATTGATTTGTATTCATTTATTAAACTGTCTTTTTTCTGTATGGGTTGGGAGTAATATGATCATTAAATATTTAAATAATGGCTGCTCCACAATCAAAGCAATTTGCAAGAGTAATAATTTAGAAAGACAAATGGTAACCTGCTGAGGTCAGAGCTGGCAGGTTTAAATGGAAGATATGAGTTTTACTACAGCAACTATGGCTTGATGCTACCAGCAGCAGCAAAAAGATAAACAGAGGAGTCCTCAGGATTTTTCAAAACAGTCAGCACAAGTCTCTACTCCTTTTATGATGAACATAGGTAACTCCTTAGAGCATTAACAGAGAGTAACGTGTACACATACAAAGGTGGCCTGTTATACTTGGATCTCAGTATGTCTGTTCACTTAAATGGAGTTGCAGCAATTTTACTTTAGTGTAGGCAGACACATACCCCCTGAAAGAGCATTTCTTTTACTCAGGAATGCTTTGTAAGTACCGTCAGTGGAGGTGTTTAAGAACATAGTAGACAACCACCTGTCAAGGATGGTATAAGCTTATGTGAACTAGCCGTAGAGGAAAAATGTGCTTAGATGACCCTTGAAGGTCCTTCCAGCCCTTCATTTGTATGATTCTATTGTTCTCCATTGAAATTGTATAACTATTTTTATCACTGTCATTTAAATCTTTTAAAACAAGGTGAGTAACAAATAATAATAATTTGCAACTATCAAATTATTGATGCTTTCATATAAGGAACTCAATGAAATTTATAAGGATTAATTGTGCCTGAAGAAAGACATTTGCTCACATCATGGGTAAACTGGGGACCAGAAGGATCAAATGCACCCTGGAGGGATTTCAGAACCTTTGTTACTGCAGGGATTAATTTGACCCAGAAGTTTTCAGGACCCACCTCTCTCCCTTCCAAAGTCACGGAGTAAATCGGTGCTGGAGCTGGCCTTTGAATCTAGAATTAGAATTTGATTAGGGGCTCTGGACCTGAGAGTTGTTCCCATCCTGCTTTTCCTACATAGCTGAATGGAAGGAAGCCGCTCACAAGATCCAGTAAGATGGGAATGGGATTCCTGAATGATGTTTCTCTGGAAAACGTACAGAAAACCACAGCACTGAATCATTGCTTCCTTTCATTTAGCAGTTACAAACCAGGAAAAATATCTATCCCCGTTTCCTTCTGTTCCATCGTGTCCCAGTGCTGTGACCAATAGCATGGTATCTCAGCCATTTGTATGAAGCAGAGCTTCGTATATCGACATTCTCTCCATCTACAGTTTTTAATGTGTAAAATATTAACAGCCTCCATCTCCCAGAAAATCAGGGGTTTCTCATCAAGTGTCAACAAACTAACAGGCTAGCAGATGCAGCCATGATGCTGGTATAATAGAGATCTTATCTAACAAGACTTTGCCTCAGATAATACACTATGGTAATTGTATAGTAAATCCTTTGTTTTCCTTTCTGCAGCTGTGATTCAAGAGTTTCCTCTGCACCCCCACACTACTTATTGTTCTCTTATGAGTCACGTTTGAAACATTGTTTCCCCTTTAACATCTGCATTTGACAGCAGCTTGGATGAAGTGTGGCAGGGCTCCACAAACCTGCTTTATCTCTGGCCATTTCTTGTTTTGCATCTCAGAGAAAAGCCTATTATCTTTTTATTGAATTTTTAAGCCATTGTCCTGGTTTGGGGGACACCAGATGTGGAGGCCTCTCTGCAAGTGAACACTTCTGTTGTTGCCAGGCAGCTTTGCTAGGCAGAGAGCAATTTACCCATAGTACACGAGGGTGGTTTTCTTAACCATCGTCATAATGTTGTTAGTCAGCATCATCCTTTTATTCAAATAGTTATAGATTATGTACCTGGTCTTGCAAATGCCTACTTAGGTACATAGCTTATTTATAGGCAATCCTAGGCAGTCACTCTGATAGTGTTTGTGTGTGTAAGTACCATTCAGGTCAGTAAGAGTTTGTTAGACCCTTCCAAGTTAATGCAAGTTGTCTTCTATCAGACATGCTGAGATTTCTTTAGAGAGGAATCTTACTGATTATGTCTGCAGTGCCTGAACATCATCACAGCACTGTCTACACTCAGGCTCCTCTTCTAATAGGAACTAGACTCCATGTGAAATCTGGACAGATTCTCCAAGGTGGTAATGCCTAAAGCCTCAGTCAGGAAAAAACCCCTCAGGTTTGTAAAGCTTGGAACTATAAAATGTTCCGTAAATGCTAAGTATTATACTTATTACAGTAATTAAGAGTTAATTAAATGCTGCAGACATTGCATTTCTGAATGTTTGTTTCATTACTGAATGGTTCCATTGATTTGACCATTTTCATATTGCATTTGATCTGTGAGCAGTCATATAAATGGGATTTTGTTTACCCAAATTCTTGGAGGTTGGCTGTTCTTCATACAAACATCTATAGTATTCACATGAAAACAAGGGTATTCATACATACACAAGAGCAGTTGTCATTTCTTATTAGCTATTTATATTGTAAGCTTTTGGAGGCAAGGCCTGCCTTTCTGACTTGTGTTTGAACAGTGTAGGGGCTCTCAGGCACTACCACAATACAAATAATACATAATAATTGTATTTGCCGTTCATTGTTTGTCATTCTTCTATTTTTAAAGTTTCAGTCCTCCACTTAGAAAGGACAACCTAAATACCATATGTCTTGGATGACCAAATATATGTGACAAATGATGAATAGCAAAGAGCTGAAATGAATGGCTTACAAACAAACCAGAGCTGAGATGAATTTGTCCAAACTATTCAGTGAGCAATAAACACTCTTGCAGATACTAAGATTGTTCAAGGCCAGTTTACTAACAGAAAAAAGCAACACATTCATAAGATAGCTTATAATTACAAATTCAACCAGCTCAAGTGGGAATCAGCAGCAACAAGGACAAAATAGAAAAAACAACAGCATAATAAAATAGCATATATTATTAAACTTTGTCCAGTATTCTTTAAATTAAGCCTTTAAACAATCAGTCCTAAATGTGTTGCGCTGTCAGTCCAAAGAGGCTACTGTGATTTTTTTATTGGTACTGATATATTAAATGTAAATAATGGTACATATTGTTCAAGTCCAGTAGGGAACAGAATATTATATGTAAGTTTTGGCAGCAAATTCAGATACTGACTATGGTCTTTCACTTTCAGTATCTCAGTTTAAGTGTTTCCCAGGCTGGCCTGAAAAAATGCTTCTAGACATTAAGCTGGAAGTATGTGAGAGTTAAAATGGATGTATTTGTTGCTCATATATTCACATTCCTGTCACCGTGGCATCTATATCAACAGATAGGCTAAAGATCACAGAAGTGTACAGAGGAAAGTTTAACTTTGTTGGGCTAGAACAGGAACAGAGCCAGACATTAAACCAAAATTAAAAATGGCCTCCAAACCAAGTATGTATAGTGTTCAGGCTGTCGACCCTACAGGCACCATAAGATCATATTCAAGTACCAAATACCCAAATACTCAGCATTTTGATGCTGAAACCAGCCCTTCGCTATAACAATTTTGTGTCTAAATACCTACTCCTGTATCTAGGAACCCAATTGAGGACCCTATCTTTTGTAGCTGATAGAGAAAAACATGTTTTGTGGTTGTAGAGAATGATGGGAGATTGGAGACCTTAGATCTAGCTGGCTCTGGCCTTAATCCACCCTGAAGAACTCACTTCCCTGCTTTAAACATAATTCCAACTTGAGGGGGGAAGGAAACAATTCTCATCTCAGACATGCTGTGAGGTGTAAGAAGTTAGCACGTGTAATGCCAAAAGACATTACAAACAGTAGAAAGTGCAACAGAGATTTAATGTACTATTTATATACTTGTTGCATCCAAATCCTATTGTTTAAAAATAGCACCTAATATTTTAATTTCAAACTGTATTTATTTTCTTCAATCTGTGCATGCACACATGTGCGTACACACTGAAATAAAAGAAACATTTCCTATCCGCAACTATGGGTAAGCCTGACACCATTTGCAAATGGAATTATGATAATGCACCACTCCCTCAGCATCATCTAACTCCCTTTCAAGAAGTAATGAATGGTAAATAGCTCCCAGTGAATACACTGTGATCATGTATAAATGTTTAATGAATAAAACATGACATGAACATGGCTGACCCAAATGGTTGTTTTGCGTTTAAATGAATAGCTGCAAAAATCTTTTTTTGAAGCTTTCACCCCAATTCAAAATAAGGCTAAGAATAGATGATATTGCAGGATCAGAACCTAAATTCCACTTAAATAAAGCACTTAAACACGTGCTTAGCTTTAAAGTCAATGGGACTCAATTATGTGCCTACATGCATTGCTGAACAGAGCTGGACTTAAGCATATACAGTGACAGGCACACTGAAGTGCTTAAAAAAGTTGATGGTTTATGGATTAACTAGTTTTACAAACAGCTAAAAAGAACAAATACTAAATTATGGATAGAGTTCATGGAAGTGAGGGGGGACTCCAGTCATCACCTTTCTTACATTTAGGCTAAAGGGAGAAATTCAAAAAGCCTGGGCCTGAATTGATTCAATCTTTGCAGGTTAGTATAATCTGGCTAGGCTGAATCAGTTTGTAACTGCACAGACATCCCAGACATGCAGGCACATACCTGCAGTGGCTCAAGCTAGAAGCCAGGGAGCACTAAAGCAGCCCTCCCTTCCCTTCTATAGTGCTAAGCTGAGGGGGATATGGCCAGGCCCCAGCAGGACTTTCTGATTAGGGAGGGGAAAAGCACAGGCTTGGGGTGATCTGGTGGCCACCTATAAGTTTATCGGGGTGCTCATCAGGATCTGGGGGAACGTCTGTTCACCAGAGCGCCCCAAGGGACAACAAGATCGAATGGTCACAAACTCCACCGTGACCGATTCAGGCCGGACATAAGAAAGAACTTCTTCGCTGTCCAAGCCCCCAAGGTTTGGAATAGACTGCCACCAGAGGTGGTTCAAGCACCCGCTTTGAACGCCTTCAAGACGCATTTGGATGCTTATCTTGCTGGGATCATATGATCCCTGCTGACTTCCTGCCCCTGGGGCAGGGGGCTGGACTCGATGATCCTCCGAGGTCCCTTCCAGCCCAAATGTCTATGAAATCTATGAAACAAGCAAGGGGTCCGGGACAGACATTGCATAAACCAGTTTGACACAAATCTATTAAGTCTGATACTACATACAACCAGGTTTATCTCAAACTGGTTTCAGCCATTTTCAAAGTGGTTTATGTGCACTGAACATCTGTTCTGTTACAGGTTGAAGCCAGTTTCTGATCACTTAAACCAGTTTATGCGTAATGTCTGTCCCTAGCCTTAAAGGCAATAAGGTTTGAAATGCATTCCCTTACTCATAGTCTAAGATTTTTTTTTTAATACTCTTTACATCTTTGCAGCATGTTTAACTGGCAGATTCCCTTCTTGTTATAATGTAACCAAATCTTAATCTAAACACTTCTTTGGTCCTCTGAGAAAACCTAAGCAAATAATCATTTTTTGACTGGATAAATATACACAGTAGGTCACTTGAAGGTAAGGAATAAAAACCACATATTCTGAGTCTCAGTCAAAATTCTGTAAAGTAAGAACTAAGCTTAATGCCCCTGTTATTAGCCTGATATTATGAGGTGTTAAATCAATGGGATGAGTGGGCATGAGACATTTCCTGCACAGCTGGCTAACAGTGCAGTATACATCTCAGTGCTTATTAGGGTGCACAAAACTAATGAACTCTGCAGCAGGGTAGTACTTAGAAATGCAAGTAATACTGTGCTGTGGAGTTTTTTCATGTGCAGTAGTGCATGTGTAGATGCTGCCTTGGATGCCTGGGGCAGAGGGTGGTTTGGCACAGGGCTAGCTGGCATGCAGAAGAACCCTTGTGCCTCAGCCAACTGTTCCACAGCATGTGGAGCCTAGTCAGAGCAGCCTAGACTAGCAGGCTAACCCCTGGATCCCCTTCCAGCCCAGGCAGTTCCAACCAGGTTCAATGTGCAGCGCATGAATAAACTTGGGAGCAATACGCTCTGGAGTTTTTTCCTCCCAGGCACACGTTCAAATCGTGTGCCCCAGAACAAAAAACTTCAGAGCAATAAGCTCCAGAGTTTGTTCACGTGTATTAATTACATGTGTACATATGCCCAGTATGTAGTGAAAGGGATGCTCAGCCCCTCAAAGAAACTGGTAAAAGTAACACCTTAAAAAGGAACTTCCAATGGCAATTCAACCCTTACAGTTGTGCCACTAATTTTGCACAGTTGTGTCACTTTTTTCCTTGCTGCATATATGCTTTAAGATACTTCATTTATTCTTGTGCTTCTCCGGGCTCATCTCCTTTGCCTACATGATTAGGAAATAAAGTTAAAACATTCATACATAAGAATCTCTTCAATAAAACTAACCTAATAACTATGCAGGAATTTTCACAGCCACTAACAGTGTTGTCCCAGTGCACTTCACATCATTATGAAGCAAAACAAGAAACTGATCTGTGAGGAAATAAACCCTTACTAAAATACTGAATCTAGTCAAAGCTAAATAATAAATGCAATTTGCCAGCATTGCACATAAATGTTCACCTGAATCCCCTATTCATAGCACTGGGATACTGTGTTTCTGCCCAAGGGCTCAAGCTTGGGTCTACGCTTCCCAAGCAACACGGTATTCTTGGAGGAAGTATAATGAAGAATGACTACCCTATGCTATGCTCTTGCAGAATTAATTTGAGTGTCAGAATGCAAGGATAAGGAGTGGCATACACTGGATATTGCAGATTTTAATAGAAAGACCTGTGATGCACAGTCAGCAGATTGGAAACCCACCACACACAAAAAAATGAAGCAAAATACATCTAATTATTAACATGAAAAAATGTTTTATGCATTACTTGGAATCATCACATTCTACATTCAATTAGTTTATACAACCTTGCTTTCCTGTCCCAGGGTAGTTCTACTTTTCCCATTCCCTCTTATTGTTTGGTATATCTAATGTGAAATTATGCTCAAGTGCTGCAGCTGGATCCCTGGTAGCAGATTTTAGTTTCACATGGGTAGTTTATAAATTAATGCTTCATCAGGTTCAAAGTTTCATCCACATAGATCTCATTACATGACTGAGGTCTTACCTTATGAGCTAGGGACAGACATTCAAAAAGCCTGAGCCTGAACTGATTCAATCTTTGCAGGTTAGCCTAACCTGGCTAGGCTAAATCAGTTTTGTAACCAGACAGACGTCCCAGAAATGCAGGCACATGCCTGCAGTGGCTCAGACTAGAAGCCGAGGGGGGGGGGG
>NW_017729000.1:19904990-19911067 GCF_001723915.1 Gavialis gangeticus
GGGGGGGGGGTGTTAGAGCAGCCCTCCCTTCCCTTTGACAAAGCTGAGCTGATGGGGGGCGTGGCCAGGCCCTGGCAGGAAGCTATGATTAGGGAGGGGTTCCCCCCCCCCACAACCAGCTCAGCAGAGAATGTTTATCCCCTCTAACTCAGTGTTCATCACCTCATTAAGAAAACAGAGGGATCATTACCAGCTACCTGTTGATTCTGCCTTTGTCCCATATGCCACAGCTCAAAGGTAGCTAGTATGTGGTCTTCTAGCTAATGCTGAGAGGTGTCTGAGGGACAGGGGAATACCTGCTTAGCGAGTGGGGAGGGGAGGCAGATGCCAGCAATCACTGCCGAAGTTGCAGCCAAGGAGCAGAAGATGAGGGGCCAGCCCTGCTGTGGAGCAGAGAGCCCTGCCCAGTGCAGAGAGCATGTTGGGATGCTGGGAGACTCCACTTTAATTTAAATCAGCAAGGGGTCTGGGACAAACATTGCATAAACTGGATTGACTCAAATCAGTTAAGTCTGATACTACATTAAACCAGATTTATCTCAAACTGGTTGCAGCCATTTTCAAACCGGTTTCTGTGCACTGAACATCTGTCCTGTTACAGGTTTAACCCAGTTTCTGATCACTTAAACCAGTTCATGTGTAATGCCTGACCCTAGCCATGTCCCTGCCTTGCAGAGCTCAGTGTTACCAACTTCAGGGATGTTGTTGTTCTCCCTAATCCCCTACCTTCTGGATTCATTGGACTATGTGAGACTCATTTTCATTTTTTAAAAGATACAGGTATGGTTTCCACAGCACAGTACTCTGAATGAATGAGTTAGCTTGGATACTACAAACAGTAGGGACACATTCATATGCAGTGTCATACCTAGACTCCTGGCAGCCCCATGGCAAACTTTTAGTATTGAGTCCGCCTTCACCAGAGATAATGATTTTGTTGCAAAAGTCTTTGTCACACCTGTGCTATTGATGTTTTTTAAATAGTTGGTTTTCAATTATTAACACTGCCAGTCCTGTATATGCACAATATTAAAACTTCTTTTTGAAATTGTAATTTTTTTTCATTTTCAGGCTCCCTTTCTTTCTGGGTCCCAGGCAGCCACCTGGTTTGTTCATGCCTGTGTCCAGATCTGTTCACATAGTGCTGGGCCAGAAATAATCAGCCCTGCTTACAAGGAAGGAATATTAGCGTAAATGAAACACCATGCTAACCTGGTTACATTGCTTCTGAATAAGCTAGTCCTAAATGTGCAATGTCTTTGGGCTGAGAAAAGTTTGAAAACATGACATGCCAAAACTTGAAAGAAATAAAAAGTACCCTAAATTTATATTATTTTAAATTTAATATTTGGTTTTTTGGGTTTTTGTTTGTTTTTTTGTTAAGACAACCACATTACATTTGAGGACCCTCCCATGAGGTTCAAATGCTGTTGGTTGGCAGTACTGTGGTGGATCCAGTTTAATATCACACATCTGTTCATGTAGGCTTTCAGTTAGGCCCACGGGGAAAAAAATTGCTGGTCTGCCACATCAGATAGTTCGAAAAGCATAGCTTTAGTACACCCCGTCTGCCTGCTCCCACAAACCTGGAAAAGCATCAGTGAAGCCAATGGGCTCGCATGCTGTGGCCAGTCTCTGCCTCTGGCCTACTTCAGACTAGCAATTGTGGGGTACTCCCAGAATGGCTTTGGTAGTGGATTTCCGAGTTTGGTACTTGCTGGGAGGAACAAGCGGGATGGGCTGTGTAAGACCACTCTAACCCTTTTATCCTGCGTAAAGGGGCCAGAGTGGGGATGGGACTCTCACCCCTTGTTTGGAGTCCCAGGTCTGCTATTCCTTTGCTTTGTGGCCTGGGGTGATGCATTTAAAATCTTTCTGGCTCAGTTTTCCCCTCATCAAGCACCAAATTGATGATATACGTCTTGCAACAAATATGAGAAACAGTACTGCGCACATGCTTATAATTAGTGTGTTAACTTAATAAAAGTAGCGAATGCAATAGTATAGTCTGCCCTTTTTTGAGCTCAGTCCATTCCCAGTAATCGACCATGACCTTCCTTGACAGTCAGACTGGGTGGTCTATCAAAACCATCAGAGCAGTAAAACAGTTCAGAAGTGGGTCAATCAAAACCCCATCAGGACCCCAGGTTGGGGGAATTCTGAATATGGAAATGCTAGGTATCTTTGGAGAGCACGTGTTCCATGGGAAGAACATAAGCGTTGTTCTGTATTCCTTTTAAAAAAATCTTCCTGATGATTTCTGGAGGAAAGAAAAACTCTGTATGGCTTTCTGTTTAAACAATAAAATAAGCATTGGTAGAGTATTGCACACTTCAGACCTGTATTCATGAGCACCACTCTTCAGTCCTGACCCTCCCATTCCACAGACGGACAATTTGGTATTGTCACTTTTTGTTCCACAATATTTCACTGGATGAATCATGCTACAGCACTCCAGGAGAATGGAGTCATTGCAATGGACTTAATTAAAGGAACACGCTCTTGTTGAAAAGTGAGGCTGATTTGTCTCCATCAAAGGCATAAGCAGCATGTATTTTGTCATTATTCATTTTGATTTTCACTTTCTTTAAGGGACAACTTGATATTTATCTCCTTGAACAATGTCTTAAATTAGATAAATAGGTATAGATGACTGGTAATGAGAAGGGTAATTTTTTTCTGATTTAGAAGCTTCAGATGACTGTGCTTTTATTCCAAAATGTCCTACGAGTTCTTGCCTGCAGCTTGATGTATTATGTTAAAATATTTCTCCTTCCTTTGCCTTTAACTGTGGTGCACACAAATTTATTTCTCTGGATTTCTGTTTTCCCACAATATTTTACTAAGATATAATGTGGATTAATAGAAAACTTTCCCTGCTGTATAAAGCCACTGTAATATTGATTTCTGCACTGAAGGAGAATTTGTCCAAAATGCTATCGACTAAAGCTCTTTAATTTTCAGATCTAGTGTGGTGCCATTTGCTTCCAGTGGTTTCTCGGGTGAAAGAAAAATAATAGGAGGATCAAACAGACTTTTTGCCATGGCGGGGTGCATAGCTGAATCATCTGTAGATCAACAGGGTCTGTCTTCACTGCAGAGTGACTTCAGGCTCTTACTCAGGTGTTGCCCCTAGCCTCCCTCCTGAGCCCTGATGCATACACAAAACTCTGAGCGAAAACTGGTGTTATTTTAAACCCTGGCTAGCTCAGCTGGAGGTAAAAGCTACAGTTCCATGTCCATTTGGCATGGTAACAATTTCACTTTGTATGTTAAATTACTGAACAGCCAATAGTGCTTCAGGGGCATAGGTTGTAGCCCTGGTGGTCTAAGGACATAGGCAGACAAGGTTCTTTGGGTAAATCTGATATCTTTTAATAGATCAGGGGTTTTCAACCTTTTTTTATAAAGTGTACCCCCAGCAGTTGGACACGGAGCATGGGCGGGGGGGAGGGGGTGGCATGCGGCTGGACATGGAGTGGGAGGGAAGCTCGCATGCGGCGGCCACCACCGCCACCCACCACCCCACGCTGCTGCCGCGTGAGCTTCCCCACCCGCCATGTCCAGTCTGCTGGGCAGCGCCTGTGCGGCCCGCAGAGGGGCACCACTGCCCTCGCCCCTCCCCTGCCCTGGCCCTGCTCCTGGGAGGCAGTGCTGCGGGGAGGTGAGTGGCAGCGCTCCATCCCCGCCCATCTGTGCATACCCCCTAGGGCCTTCCCAAGTACCCCCGGGGGTACATGTACCCCCCATGGACAACCCCTATATTAGACCTACTCAAATAGTTGGAAAAATTCTTCTGTGCAAGCTTTCGGGTATAAATACCCTTTGTCAGGCCAACAGTCCTTCAGTGCCCTCCCACAATTCTCCACTCCAGACAGCTTAATCCTCCTTTCATTCACTGGGAAAGAATCAAAAGCAGCTCAGCTTACTGCTACACAAAGAATTATGGGATATGATCCCAAAAGTCCAGGCAAAACGCACAGAAGGCTGCACCACCAATGAGGATGCAGTCAGAGACGACCCAAGCAGGGTGCAGGGCCTGGAGCAAATCAGGCTGTGCAGGGCCCTACCCCCAGATGCGAGGAAGCTGGTGGTGGATTTGGCAGTGATTGGGGGAAGGTGCGGGTGCTGAGTAACTGGATGTGAAGCTGGCAGTAGCATGGAGTCGCCGTAGTCGGTCCACCTGGCTCCGCGGGGGCCCCCCAAAGTGTGGGGTCCAGGGCGGTTGCCTTGACTCACCCCCCACTAGGGACGGCCCTGGACACAGTAATAGGGTAGGGCCTTGAAATAGCCTACTTTGATATGAACAGACATAACGCATGCTCAGATCAATGTGCAGTTCATCTGAGTTACCTCTGCAATACAGCCTTGCCCTCAATGGTATGTTTTGGAACTCAAATGGTGTGCAAGTGATGTGGGCAAGTTCTTAGTGTCCTCCTTCAGTTTCTACTGATAATTATTTTTAACCATCCTTTTTTTTTTGTCAGTTTTCATAATACACAATTAGTCATCCCATATGCTGGTATGTCAGCACAGTAGAGCTACACACTACCCAACCCTGCAACTCTTCCTCCGGTAAACAAACGCACTGGCTTCAGCAGGGCTGGCCATGTCCTGTGTCAATACCCATTCAGGTTTCGTACAAATGATCAGGGATTTTACATAAATCAGTGGCAGGCAGTCTCTGGAGCATCTATAATTTCACGGTCATGTACTGCCTTTGGGATAAATATATTCTCAGTGCACCTCCAATTCTACAAGCGAGCCAAAACATTTTCAAATGAAGTATTTCCTCTATCACAGAAAAGCTCAGCAAATAAGGGAATGGGGGCTGACCTTTTTGTAAGGCATGCCACAAGTTAGCTCCCCACCCTCGCCAAGTGCCACTCTGATCCCTTTTCCATGCCAATCTGCTGCTCTGGTCTCTTTTCCCTGCCCAATCTACTGCTCTGCTTATTGCTTCCTGCCTTGTGTGCCACAATGCTGCCTGTGTCCTCCCTGATCTGGCACGTACCACACGCGCAGGCTTCCCAGGCCACTTGTGGAATGCTTGCCACAGGTCGGCCCACCCTGACCTAAGGAAATCTGAAATGGATCCATGCACAAGCAAAGCAAAAAAAAAAATACTGATCACAAAAATCTGACTGACTCTCCCCTCCAAGTATCCTCAGCTACCCAAACTTAGCTACACACGTTCTGCCCCCGCCCCCCCTCCCTTCCCAGAGTCTTCTCTATCCATATGGAAAGGTTCAGATCTTACACAACTAAAATAGGCTGATCTCATTTCTAAAATAAACTGAGTATACCAAGTTGGGACTGAACCTCCTCCTCTTAGATGCCAATCTGAGGATTTTTTTTACAGCAACAATCACAAGTCCTCATCTGAAACTCATGCTGGGCCAGGCTCAGTTTCCTGTTACCTGGCCTTTCCTGGAAAACAGTCCCACTGCGTCTGCAAATGCACGCTCCCCAATTCCTCACTGCTGTTTGCAGTATTAGGCCCCCACACTACAGAAGCCAAGAGTAGAATTTGGCTTTTCTAACTTCCTCGTGCTTCCCAACAACCTCATTCAGTGACAACTATCCTTCCCTTTTTTTGTTTTTACCGAGTATGTAGTACTTTTCAGATGCATGAAAAGATGTTTTGATTCCAAGGCCAGACTCAGTATCTGTGCATGCTGAATCCTGCCGAGCTGGCAGGAATTTGTGTTGATGACTCTCAAAACTGCCTGACGGGTCACGCACACAGACACAGACACGGATGCACACAAAGTGTACCCTCGTACAGGCATATCACTGAAGAGTCACACGCACACACACACAGAGTGTGCACCCCCCCACAGGCACACTACACACACACACACACACACACACACACACACACACACACGCTGTATGCACCCCCACACAGGCATATTGCACACACAATGTATACACACACACTGCACCCCCAGACAGGCACGCTGTGTGCACCCCTGCACCGGATATTGCACACAGTGTATACACACAGTGTGCACCCCCCCACAGGCACATCACGCATAGTGTACACACACACACACACACACACACACACACAC
>NW_017729000.1:19911596-19924431 GCF_001723915.1 Gavialis gangeticus
GCCTCCTCGCGCCGCGCCGCGCCGCGCCGCGCCGCTCGCCCCGCCGCCCGCGGCCGCCCCTGCCCGCAGGGCCGGGTCAGGCTCCCGCCCGCTCGGCCCCGCCCGGCTGCTCGGTACCTTCCGTGTGGCAGCTGGAGGAGAGGATGGTGTTCGGAGGTCTGAAGATGTAAGGCAGGTAACGAGAAAAGCATTTCATCTTCCAAAAAAACCCAAAACAACAACCCCCGAACAGATCTACATGGGAAATAAAATTAAAAAACAAACAGCCCCCAAAATCAAAATAAAAAATAAAAAATTAAAAAAAGCAACCAAGAAGCCCCCTCAATCCATGAGGCTGCTGCCGGGGTTCAAGGGAGACTACATGACAGGTGCCTCGGCGGAGCCCTCCCGGGGCTGGCTCGCGGGGAAAGCCGAGGGATCCCTGGCGCCGGACCCCATCTTGCCATCAGCGCCGGGCAGGGCCGCCTCGCATGTCTGCGTGCCGGCTGCTGCGGCTCCCAAGCCCCCGAGCCGGCTGGATGGGCTCTGCATTGGCTGGAGCTCGGCAGAGCAGGATCTGCTGACTCAGGCGGTCCTGCCTGTCAACACGCACCCCGAGCCCCGCCGCCGCCGCCCGCAGGTCGGGCCGCCGTGCACAACAAGCCCGCCGCCCGGGGGGCCGCCCCGCTCGCTGCCGGAATGAGCAGGCTGCCCGCTGCGTGCACATGGGAGTCGCAGGCGGGTGCAAGCAGGATGCACTCGGCTTCGGGCCCCGGGGGTTTCAACCTGGAGCGGAGCCAAAGAGGGATTTCGGTTTTGAACGGAGCTGCGTGGCGTGTAGGACATTACCCGGTGCCTTTCATTCGGCACAGGCGGGAATCAGTGCCAGAGGGGGAAGGAGAGCTGGTGACCTGAGGACTGACACGTTTTAAGCTCGCCTGGTAAGGAAAACAAACCGCAGTCTCTGCTTCACCCAGGGATTTACGCTAGCAGCCTCAGAGAGGAAGAGCTGTCCGTCTCTCAGCACCTGATAAAGCATTTGCCTATATCAATTTAGGGCATGGGAGTAACCAGAAGATGTTAGAAAGCTATTAGAAACTCTCTGATGAAAATTAAACCATACGACGAAAAAAATAACATTTTACAATACTCTGAGTTCTCCTGACCCAGTGCTGTAATTCATACCTTTGACTGTAGGACTGCCTTGAACTGGAATTATTTATACTATCTGGAAGAAAAGCTGGAACATGGCATTGTTGATATTATCTGGAAAAAGATGGCTTTAAGCTGTATCCTGAAAAAGGTAGGTAAGAAAAGAGAGTTGCAATGAAAGAACAAATAAAACTGGAGAAACTTCAAATGTATTCAGAGGGCAAGTTGAAAGAGACCCCGGTGAAATGCCCTAATTCAAACCCTGGAACCTTTCAATCGGAGCCTGGGGGCCAGTAAAACTCAAATCAATGAATCCAGATCAATTATTATGCCTCCTCACATTGTGTACTGCTCCTTAAGACTGAGGTCTTCCCACAGACTAGTACATGCCCCCTTCCCCATCTTCTCTGCAGTAGATTGCTTGCTTCCATGACAAACCAAGAAGAGTATAAAACAGGAATATTTATGTTCATATTGCATTAACCTGATGACATCCTGGCACCCCACAGATTCTCTTGCCCCTGCAGTTTGAATCTTCTCCTTGGAAGTAGGACTTGGCTTTTATTCGAACCAGCCCTACTTGTCTTGTTTGCAGCCTACCTCTTCTCTCATCGTTCCAAGTCAGCACCTAATTCATTGTGTCCACTTATGTGGAAGGATCTCTACCTTTTTTAGCATCAGCAGATTGAATCCTGGTTACATTTATGACAAAAAGAGTCATAACAGACAAGTGCTCAAGAGCCACAAAGTACTCCTGCAGATGCAGATTGATGCTTGTTTTCTTTTCATTTCAGTTAGGAAAATATTCTGCCAGAACGCTTAAAAGGTCCTGGAGTGGGCTACAAGCAATTCAACTTATCATTGCTTGAAGACTTAAAGATGCTCCTTTATTGAGACAGAACCGTGCGCTTGATCCAAGTGCATGGGCTTCACAAGCCACAGTTTGAGGTCCGTTGATCCACAGCAAACATACATCAAGTAAAAAAGATATAAAATAAGAACATACTGCATGTATATGGTATGATTTAGCCTAAGCCACTTTATTTGTGCACATGTGAACTACAAATAAGGTCATTTCATAGAATTATAGAAAACGAGGGTTGGAAGGGACCTCAGGAGGTCATCTAGTCCAACCCCCTGCTCAACGAAGGACCGTCCCCAACTAGATCATCCCCAGCATGGGCGACTGGTACCTCCTGAGTCTGGGACGGGGCACCAGATCACTGACAGAGGGAGGGTCCTCCAGCAGCCAATCGGGTAGCGGGGTCCAGCAGCGGCCAATCACCGAGCCAGCGGTGACAACAGTAGTGCAGGGTGAAACCGGAAGTGCGTGGCCAATCTCAGGTGGTGCACGCGCACCCGCATGCATCCCCTACATGCCACCAGTGCAGCCAAGGCTTTGTCTAGCCGGGTCTTTAAAAACTTCCAAGGAAGAGCATTCCACAACCTCACTGGGTGGCCTGTTCCAGTGTTTTACTGCCCTTCTAGTGAGAAAATTTTTCTTAACATCTAACCTAAACTTCCTTTGATGCCACTTGAGACGATTACTCCTTGTTCTGTCATCTGCCACCCGCCACTCTGGAAGTGCAGCACACTTTGAGTGGACAAAAACAATAGTATACAACAGTTTATTTCAGGAAGTGATGGATACCATATCCAATTAAAGTGAGAGAGAAAAGTTAGGTCTTGTGTGCAAAATTCAAGCCCGACAATGGTGGACAACTGCAGTCTTGTGAAAAGTTCTGTGCACTCGCTAAGGCCCAGATTCACTCTTGAGCTCAGCCTCCCTCATGGAGTACAGCAGGGGTTTCAACCTTTTTTTAGAAGTGTACTCCATCTGGTGGTGGCAGCCAGACACCGAATGGTGGAGGGGGGCTTGCATGCGGGTGCCGCCACCCACCACCTGTGCTGCTGCCACATGCCGCTTTCCCGCAGCTGGTCACACGTGTGGCTGCTGACAGGCCTTGTGCCTAGCCAATCATGCACCACCTGTCAGCAGCCCATGGAGCCACATGTGTGACCAGCTGTGGGAAAACAGCGTGCAGTGGGGTGCGGGGCAGTGGGCTGCGGCGGCACGGGGTGGTGGATGGTGGCAGCAGCGGCTGCATGCAAGATCCCTTCCCCCCGCTCTCCCCTTGGCATCGAGCTGGCTGGGTGGTGCCTGTGAGGTCCGCAGAGGGGCACTGCTGCCCTTCCCCGGCCCTGCTCCTGGGAGGTGGCAGCACGGGGTGGTAGGGTGGTGGGTGGTGGCGCTCTGGAACCCACCCAGCCCCTAGGATCTTTCCAAGTACCCCTAGGGGTATGCATACCCTTGGCTGACACCCCCGGTTGACAACCCCTGGAATATAGCGAAGTGTAGAAGTAGTGGCAAAGTGCCAGCAGCCAGTTCTGCTCCCTGATTTCTGTGCTAGCTTTATCCAAGTGCAGTTTAGAGCAGCCCAGACCAATCCCACCCCCTGTAAGCTACAGCTGGTAATGGTCTATCAGATGCTGTCTACCAGCTGAGAATAATTAGAGCATAATACCATTCTGGCTAGGACTCTTATTACTCTTGGCATAGCCTCTGGTATGTGTCCGTGTGCATAGACACACAAATGGTTCTACATCACACGTGGTCTGGCGGGCTTTGTGTTTTATATCACATGGAAGATGGCACCTTCAGCAACACAACCTCATCTAACACCAGTGGGTACTAGCTCTGTGCTCACCTACCCTCTCATTTACTAACACTGCAGCCAGCATCCTAATGTGTTTATGAGATCAAGTTTACAATAGTAGACTGTGTGCCTACATACTGCAAATGCAAAAGATATAGTATATCTTTAGCTAATACGCTATAATATTATAGTAGCTCTTACACAATTGTAGAGGTTTGTGGTTCTTCGATATTCAAACATTTTTGTAAGAAATAAGAGGAATAGTAAACTTCGTGAATTTGCAGCGTCATTTCTTGGGGATTTTTTGCGTGAGTTTAAATTGTCATGAAAAGTTTCAGATTGACAACAGGGAGCTTTCTCAGTCTATAGATGAGAAAACAGGCATGAGGTATTGTGACGAGCGGCATGCACGTTTCCTCACACTTGCTC
This sequence comes from Gavialis gangeticus, assembly GCF_001723915.1. NCBI lineage: Eukaryota > Metazoa > Chordata > Crocodylia > Gavialidae > Gavialis > Gavialis gangeticus. The sequence continues at coordinate 19,915,814 of NW_017729000.1, forward strand.
ACAGCTGGATTTAGTTCTCACAGGAAGAAAGAAGGGAGAAGGGGGGAAGCGAGGGAAAGACCACTGCCAGAGGCCAAGGGCACTATTCACTTTCTTTGTCTATTAAGTACTTGACCTTCTGGGAGATACGGACACCAAGGTTGCCAACTATGCTGATGGTTAGTATGACGTAGAATCTTTTCCACTGGCAACTGATAGACACTTCCAGTTCATATATGCATATGTATGTCAACAGGCCACCTGCTTTCCTCATTACTCAATTTCCTGTCCAAGTCAATGGCAGTTTTTCCATTAATTTCAATATATGCTGGCTGTTTAGTGAATAAGTCTTTAAATAACCCAAAGATGAAAGATTTTTATAGTCCATCTTATAATCAATTACTAAATTAACTAAGCCTGGTTTATTATCTTTGTCATCATCATTGACAATAATAAATTGTAAGAACAATGAATATTAACTAATATTTTAATTATTGTAAATTAAAATTATGTAGTTAAGATTAAATGTTTCAAATTCAAAGCACAATGGGTTTTGTGTTAAAATTCCCTATACTAATAATCAACCAAAGTTTTAAGAGGGGCCCAGTATTGCACCTGCAAAAAATACTAGCTTACCTAAATCCAGACCTGTAAACTGGGCATCAAAACAGATTAAGACATAACCCTGCGCTGGGGTAGAAAGTAGGATGGGGGAGAAAGAATAAGGGATACATTAGCAGGATAACACGTTATTCAGTGAGAACATGTGAATGGCATCACAGTTTAAAAATCATTTTGCACTAATTAACATTGCAGTAGACATTCTTTTAATTGACTGATTTCTTGTATGGGCCAGAGAAGTTGTAGAATTTAACAGGAGCCTTGGAAGAGGGTGTGTTGGCCTTGAAGATCAATTCAGGAAGGGGTTTCTTTGCAGGATGTAATTTGCAAGATGGTGCAAATATATTTGAGAGGGATGCAGACAAACTGGCAGTCAGGACTGGTAGAGCAGAGGGAATGGCGCTACAACACCACGGGAGGCTGGGTGGGCTGAGGCAGAGAAGGGAAGCTCTGGAGGGTTTTGGAAGCAGGACAAAAAACCCAAGTCTGAACTGTCTGCGTGGTTTTTATTCCCCATTTTGACACTAATGGGTTAATTCTCATGAGTACATGAGCCTGCCAAAAATAGTTTTATCTATGTAAAACTGATAATTCAAGGCTCAATACCCTGTTTGTAGATGCCAATGTATAGTTTGCCCATCACAAGCGGGGTAAACAGTTCTGCAGGGGCATCTAGTAGGTTCTCCTGGGAAAGTGTGATGCTGAGTCCTATTGCTTCTCATTCTCCACCCAGCTAAACCATCTCTTGACTTTTCAAGAAATAATGAAGAATCAATGCTAAAATAAATGCCCCTGGCTAGAGCTATTAGGACCAATTCCCCAAGCTTCCCTAACTTATACATTTTAGGTGGGGGGTTGAATCTGATCAAACTTACACTGATGTACTTCTACTGAAGTCAATGACGTTCCCTGCTGTAAATGTAAGACAAATCAGGTATGGGTTTACTCAACAGCAGTAAGAAATAGCACTTTTTTCATGTCTTTCCTCATTCTATAAGTGTTTGTATTGGCTTCTGTCAAGGGTATGGGTGCAATGGGGGCTGCTAGCTTCCAGAAAAAGATCCCATAGTATAGTTTCTCTGCTGCAGCAGGCTTCCAGCTACCAGTTGTATTCTATGCTTCACTTTCCTGTTTAACCCCTCCAGCCTCAAATTCTTGAAGCTTTCCCAGTATGACTACACAAGTGGGGAATGAAGCCCCCTCCTCTGAAATTATGATACGTTCATAATAGGACTACCAGGTAATAAAAAAGCTAGAAGTTTGTATATATTTGCCAAATATGTTGCAGGCTTCTTACTGGTAGGCAGACAATGAAGTCAAATTCTTTACATTCTGAGCTCTATTTTGTAGCTCAACTGTACTATTATCTCTGTACTATTATCTATGTAGGCCAAACTCCCATTGATGTGCACCAGATACTTAGGCAGGACAGACTATTAAAAAGTTTTCAGTTTTTCTAGGGAAATATTACTCCCATGTTCAGCCAAGAAGAGAGGCCCCTGAGGTCATATATACAGATTGGACTCCCTATTTATACTCAAACTAAATATGATACAAGAATAAATATGTGGTAAACAGATCATATCACACACAGAATCAAGCTCCATACCCTATTTAGCACAACGCTTCTGAAATATTTTATGTGCGTACAGGAACGAATTATATAGAACAATGCTATTCATTCTTATATTCACTCCTCTTACACGTATACTCAGAAAATTACCTTCAGTTTTCTTGACAAATTAGAAGTTTAATATCAATACTTGGAAATTAGCTCTGCTTGAATCTTATTTGTTTAGCTCTGTCAGCTTTGAAATTACGCACTTGATCAATGGAGTGGGCTAAAGAAGTCCAGTCCATGGAATTTTTTATACTATCTGGAAAAAGATTGCTTTAAACTGCATCCTGAAAAAGGTAGGTAAGAAAAGAGAATTGTAATGAAAGAAAAAATAAAACTGGCAAAACTTTGAACTTATTCAAGCTGCAAGTTGAAAGAGACCCCAATTAAGTCACAGCTCCTCAATGCCTGAGCACTTACTACAATGATGAGTTTTGTTTTTTTTAACTTCCTCCAGATGTCAAATGTGAGACCTGCAGAAATGTGCAGATTACTCCTCAGCTGAGTGAAGAGCTCCCCCCACAACCAGCTTCAGGGTGACTTTTATAACAGATTCATCAGGGTCTAGAATCCAAAGTCTAGCTCAAGCAAGTGGGCCAACCTCTGGGCAAATGTCGCAGACTTTCCTTTCATGTTTCCTACTTCACTACTGTTGCAGATCAGTGAAACGTTTGCTCTCCAGAGCAGGTGATTGGATGAAGTAACCCATGGGACTGCGGATAGGTACAACTAGTATGGAAAGAGGGAGAAGAACCATCTTTCCAATCCAGTAGATCTAGTCTAACTCCACACCTCACCGAAACCATCAAGACTCTGTCTCTCTACACTAGTGCTTTCTACACCCAACTGTACACCACCTGCCCTTCTCCCTTTGTGCAGGAGACATGCAAATGTTCTACTATTGAGATTTCCATCACACTTATACAAGAAAGAGCCACGTTTGCCCGCAAATCAGTTACCCTCCCCTTTTTTTTCATAACACCCTTATTCTTGTAGACAGACGGATATAACATTACTGTTTATTCTGAGGTAGATAGGGGCATGATGTGGTTTGACTAAGGTTACCAGGAAATAAGGGACCTAGCCAGGAACAGAACATATCCAAGATATCCATCTGCACTAAAATTCAAGAAGAAATGAAAAACCCTCTTCCTTTCCTTCCATCAGATTTACAGATTAAGTGTCTCCACTAAAGCAAAACTTCTTTCCACTTAAAATATAACATGAATTTGATTTTTTCCCTCAAGATACAGGTTAACTCCTTTTTGGACCTCACCTACAAAAAATGTAAATACACTTACTGAGTTCGTATCTTCTCAAATAGTTACACTTAACAGTTAGGTTCCATTAACAGACAATGCTTTGAATACAAAAATCAGGATAGGCATTGAGCAAGCAACACAAAGAGCAAACCAATTCATAAGACAACAGGGAAGTCTCCGAGCTAAGTTAATGAGTTTGCAGGCAGATACTCAACATTTAAGTGTCTGCTTCAGAGCAGTTGGTTATGCATTTGGATGACCTAGCAAGCCCACATTTGTGAAAGAAGATGCAACGAAATCCCAGACTAAACGAGAATAGCTTTCAGTCATGGCAGCTTGCTCGAATCTGATAGCATCCCAGTTGTAAAAAAATCCTAGTAGGAACTAGAAAGATATGTTGAATGTATTGATATGTAATGATTTATTCTGTACTTTAGTTTTACGTTGGACAACTCACTGTCATATGTATACTTTGCTCATGAATAATTAAATGTGAGGCAGGATTTAAGTGCTGAATGTGTATTGCCTAGTATTCTGTCACTCACAGATCACAGAAGTTGTACTGCAGAACCAAATCCCTTTGTGCTGCAGGTACAGCATGGCCACATCCACACTTGCAGGCACATGCAGTTTGTGGCACCACAAACCTCTCTGTGGTGCCATAGACTGCATGCATTGCAAGGTAAACTGTGTGCAGTGCTACTAATTTGCAGCATGGGGGCAAAATTTGCTACCAGGATTTCCCGGTATAAAAAATAACCTCCAGAAAAAAAAGTATTGCAAAGCATGTAAAAATAGCATGCCCTGAGACAAGCACAGAGACAGGGTAGCAGGCAGCTCCCACAGACTGGCTGGCTGGGGCACAGGGTGCTCCTGCAGCTGGGAGCCTGGCCAGCAGTCAGAGTGTGGCTCCAGTTTTGAGCAGCACATGCTAGCACCACATGTGCTGCCCTGCTTTTTTAAGGCATGGGTTTTTTTGACCCCGGGATCTGCCAGAGTCAAAAAACCCAATGTGCTGCAAGGTAGCAGCATGGGGAACACCTTCATGTGTGCTGTGTGGTGCCTCAGATGGGTCTGTGGCGCCACATGCCACACATCTGCTGTCGTCTGGATGTGGCCAGCGACTCTAGCTGAGGATACCAAAGGCTCAGTAAAACTAGGAAAAATCCTACCTCTTTAGCTTGCATGTTTCTGGATTCTACACTGATTTGTTATGGTACTTTCTATTAAGACCAACACTGATCTTTAAGATTTATACAGATTTGTTTCATATTTCAGGAATAAAATATGGTTGGACACAGTATGGCACATCAATGGTAATTAGCTTCTATTTTTATATTAGACCTGTCAATAATAATTTTGGGCCTATCCTGAATATAAAGTCTCAATTATTTGAAGGAGTATATAGTTAGGGATGAAAAAGATCATTGAGTCCATCCAAACACATATTGCATGCTAGATTACTTTCATTTTAGAGTAAGGAAAAGAATAAAGAAAAGACAAAAATAAAATGAGAGAGCATGTGCAAATACAAGGCACATTAACACTAGTGTGATTGTGAGGGTGGGGATGAGAAGTAGAGACAGAGAGCACAGAGACTCTCTCAGCAACATACTGAGACTGATCTGTAACTCAGATTGAAAGAGTACCCAGCTGCTCCGGCAAGGAAGACTCTTCTCTATTATGTTTTCAAGTTGCAGAACAGAGTGAAGAGAACAGCAATTTGTCCTTCTAACAACTCACAACTTCATGTATTGTAATAGTAAATGACATTGTATGTCATGAGTTTAGGGAACTAAATATTACTCCTTTGATATTGCCAAGATTTATGAGGGTGAGAGCTCAGAATATTCTCCAAAAATTGCTCTACTGCTTTATCAATTTCAGCGGTATACATTTATCTTACCTCTGACTTAGCGGTATGTGGGGTATGTGGAATCAATGTAAGAATGTGTACACCAAAGAAACAGGACAAAGGACCATTGTGAATGTCAACCTCACATCCTTTCCAATGCTTCATACACATTATGGTTGACCTTTGATTAAAGTCCACTATATACTTATTAGGCCCAGTTTTTACTGGTCTACATGATCATCTTTTCACTGCAGGTTTCACTGCATACATGCTTTAAACCAGGGACTCTCAATCATTTCCATACTGTCATTTCATGTTACAACATGAATAAAGGGAACCTCTCCCACCAGTCTGGACCTCTCTGGATCCCTAGAAGTTAGATCGAAAGTTTGAAAAAGCAAGATCTTAAAACATTAATTTGTGCTGAGATGGGGGGAGAACCAGCTCATTTATCCTAACCTGGCAACGGGATATGTATGACAGCTTAAAATGACTTTCCCATATCTTGATTCTATGAGAAACTTTCAAACCATTTGTAAATGATTTTGCAACAGCATTTCAATAGGCAAATTCAGTGACCTTAACTGCAGTAGTTTTTATTTTTTTACAGAGATTTAATGGCTTCTTGTGTGTTGTGCACCACTCTGGTAACAAAAGGGTGCAGATTGCCACCCCCTGTGTTCAAAAGGCTACACAAGATGAGAAGCATCCTTCTCAAGGCAGATGCAATAGTACTATAGATAAGGACACTTTCTGTGGAAGAAAAAAAGTGGAACTGCTGTCAGTGGCACTCACAACCCTGGAAGATGTTCATTTAAAGGTGCAGTGGGATCTGATCTGTGATTTCAACAACTGCAACTTTGATTGTGGGGTTGGGACTCAGCTCCCAATCACACACTATTATTGCTGGTGCATGATCTTAGACTCACCCTGCACCAGCAAATAGCAAGCTGGGGCCTGGGGCTCCTGTGGCTGGGAGTGCCTCTTAGCTGAATTGAAGGAACCAACCAAAAAGTTGTTATACATATTTTGTGTAGTAACTTTGTAGTTAATTCCCTATCACACCATTGAAGGTGTGGCTGGGCTACTACTTAAGACATGATTAACTGGTTAATAATTAACTGGCTAATCACATCTCAAGAGTAGCATCTGCCAGGGGCCTCGCTGTCTTGGGTCAAATTAGCCAGATCAGCTCCAAGTTCTGTGGACTGAGCAAAGCTTAATCATACAAGTCTGTGTGGTACTACCACTGGCAAGTGTCCTACCTCCCAGACTCATCAGTCTGGGGTTCCAGATACTCCCAAATCCATGACAGGCATCCAGTGTACAAGCCCCAAGTCTTGGAGTTCAGATGCCCCCTAGTCTTGCTTGCCCCCAGCCAAAAGGCCATTGGAGCAAGCTAGAGGGAGAGCCCAAGAGCAATCCCCCATCGCCATAAATCATGTAGCTGATATCCTCTCATTGGGACGCTATAGTAGATTCCTGCAGGGATGCCTGCCCGCTGCGCAATGGCCAGGTATCTACCCTTAACTATACCAAGTCGTTCAAGGCAGGGAAGAAGGGGATCTCCCCTGCCAGTACAGGCAGTCCTTGTCTCACAACATTTCGAGTTACAACGTTTCGCACTTACAACATTTATAAATCAACACCCCGTTTCAACTTTCTGACGTCAGTTTCAACTTTACAGCGCTTGATCTGATGTGACGCCACGCCAGTGAACAAGTTCATTGCTACACTTATCTCCCTGGAGAACATCTGTCCAAACTTCCTTGGACACTTTCTTTAAGAAAGCAGACACGACTCCAGAAAAACCTGCAGCCAGGACTCCTGAGAAGACTCCAGCCAAGAACCCGTCAAAAAGTCCAACAAGAGCTCTTCAGAAAGTCCAGCAAAGTCACCTCAAAGAAGTCCTTCCAAATCAATATGATTGCTATTTACAATATGAATACATTAATGTAGCTATATTACTCATCTATAATTGATCGAGTACAAAATTCTGGGGTATTTTTGGTGAAAATAGGGTTTCGGGCCTTGATTCAGGAACCAGCCCCTATTTATAACATTGTTTCTTATAAGAAATTGGTTCCAAGTTACAACGTTTCGACTTAAGACGCTGTTTTCAGGAACCAACTGGGTCGTAAGCCTGAGGACTGCCTGTACATAAAACCACCTGGACTGCAACCATCATGGTATCTCCCCTCAGAGGCATACTTCTGCCAGCGCAACTAAATCCTGATATATGATATCTACATTGGCTGTTCTTGTCTGTCTCCAGACTGTGGTATGTTAGCTATGGTGTGTTTGTGGTGAGACCTGAAGGTTAATGTTAAGCTTATATTCCTTGATCATTTAAGCAAAACATGAAGAAAAACAGGTCTGAAACCATGCGAGATGAGTGAAGTAAGTCAGACCAGTCAAGCCTCAATATCTTTTCAGAAAAGCCCTCTGCCAGTTGGGTGGTGGAGCACCTGGTGGTTGGCTGCCCCATGTCTTAAAAAAGTACATCAGAATTTCTGGGCAAACAATTCACAACTTGCATTAAAGCATCAAGTAAAAAAATGGGAAGGTGGGGATTGCAGACTTGGCTGCAACCGGGGAGTGGGATGGGATAAGGGATCTTAGATACTCATGAGGGACACAAGTGAAGGGTGAAGGCAAGAGAGGAAAATGATAGATAAGCAGTGGCAATAAAAACAAAATGGAAGATGAACAGGGCAAATGGAAGTCAGAGGTGAACAGAGAGAAAAAGAAGAAAGAATGGATCAACAGGGAGAGAAGACAAGGAAATAATGGAATAAACGGAGGAGGAGAGCAAGACAGAACTAACACATGCAAATTAAAGGGCAGGAAAACTGGATTTATTTCTTCCCAAGTTTCATTCAGTTTTGGCCCAGTATAATTTATATGTATTTAATAGGTGGCCACTTACCAATTAAAACATTGGGGCTACTTGTAAAAGAGATTGAAAAAAATGCTTAAGTGATTTAGAAGCGCAAATCCCACTGAAAACTACTGAGTATGAAAGTCAATGTCTGTTCTCCTGAATCACCCCTGTATCTTTGACTAATGCATATCTGTAAAAGCCTATGTGTTAAAATGTACATTAGCTTTAGATATGGGAGCAAAAAGTAAGTTCTGATGTCATTTAGAAAAACAAACAAACCCTGCGTCCAATAATTTTGGCTGGCTCATAATTTCTTGAGACATTATTGAAATAAAAACAAAGAAGTCCTGGCAATGCATTTTACAAAGTACTGATGGGTTATTGATATTTTAAGCTATC
>NW_017729000.1:19929431-19937410 GCF_001723915.1 Gavialis gangeticus
TTAGATATGGGAGCAAAAAGTAAGTTCTGATGTCATTTAGAAAAACAAACAAACCCTGCGTCCAATAATTTTGGCTGGCTCATAATTTCTTGAGACATTATTGAAATAAAAACAAAGAAGTCCTGGCAATGCATTTTACAAAGTACTGATGGGTTATTGATATTTTAAGCCATCATTATATCATATACATGTTTTGGATCGCTAGTTAATCTTAGCTACTTATCTATTAAAATAAATAAATACTTGAGAAAACCAGAAAAGGAAGGAGGCACAGCTCAACTCCTTGCTTTCAGTTGTACTTGACAATATATGAATGAGGGAAAAAATGCTGACTGATTAGACAAGCAAGTTATCTTTGATCAAAGCAACAAAAGGCAAAACAAACCTACCTTCTGTGACCCCTATGTCAATAGTTCCTTTTACTTGACTAAAACACCACAACACATCCTGCATGAGGTTTCCAAATCCTGCCAGTGAAACACATACAGAAAGAAGATAAGATGTACCCACACAAGTGTATATATATAGATAGATAGATAGACAGATGATCTTTCTTTAAAACCCGTGCGTGCACACATATTCACCCGACTATCTGCAACCATTTAATGAAGACAAATACATGCTTACCTGGTATCATTCTTCCATGCGAAGAGATAACCTAGCACTGCAAAACTGAAAACAATTCACAGCCTGAGCTGTGAATTGCTTCTCTGTCTGTTCTCTCTGTACCATCTCAGGGCTATTTCGAAAACGGTGCAATTGGAGTCAGTCCCCTCTACATCACTGGCAGCATCATAGAGGAGTCAGGAGGCCCTGCAGTCACGGTCTTTGTCACAGCCTCTCTTCATCAGAATACTAATGCCCCAAATCATTTCCATCTTTGTGAAAGAGAGAGTGTAAAAGAAAGAGGGAGAGAACAACAAAAACAAAACAGCAACATTTTCCCCTAGTTTGTGGCCTATGTAGTGGTGAATTGCTTTGCAATTTTCTCTACAGAATGAAATGGTGTCAGACTACTTGATCATTACAATATTTTAGTGTTTGCATGGAAGCTGAAGTACACTGTAGTTGTTTTAATAGGATACCGTAGGCATTTATATTATAAGCATTTCTATATAAACAATAGCACTGTGAATTGCTCCTGGCACTGCAATAATACTCCATGGTAAGATAGTGTGAGTGAAATTAGGATTTAATGTACTGCCGCTCCTCCTCTCCTTAAGGACATAGTAAAAATTTCCCTTTTAGAACGCACAATTCAAAACAGCGCACAAAGAACAACTTGCTTTCTTTGATACTAATATGCATTTTATCCAAAGTTCTCAAAGCATTTTTTTAAACAGGAAATTCAAGATGCTTCACAACCTGCTTGAGAAGAAGACAAACATTAGTACCGTAAATCAATTTTACCTATGACTAAATTATGGTTCGGACACCCTTTTGATCAGAGGAAATAAGAAAATATGCTAGAGATAGAAACTGAGATTCCTGATTGCCAGGGTTCCTGTTCTAAGCTTGAGATTCGCACTTCCTTCCTCTTTTCTAGTAGGAAGCACTTGGTTGAAATATGCATATATTATGAGATATATTTAGCTATTGGGTTAAATCTACATGGAAAAAAACATCTGTCTGTAAGATTTCTACTGATCTGAGCCAAACCTAGAACATAACCACTTCTTGCTTTGAGCCCTAAACAAAGAGGAATCAAATCACAGAGCTGTCTAGAACTTGTGCATCAGCTCTATCTACATAGAAATTCAAAGTGGTTCCACTCTAATCTTCCAGTTTTGTTTCCTTCATCCATTTTGCTGTATATCTGCCTGCCTTTCTCACTCTGTTTGTGTTTGTTTATTCTGCATAAAACATTCTCATTAATGCAACACTGAGACTGAAAACCTTAAATAGGTTTACTGTCATATGATAATCAATTAGTGAAGTTCTGTAAATGATGCTATCTACAGTATATAAGGAGACAGCTAGAGAGAGAAATCTAGCAGTGACTCTGCCTAAGCAAATCATCTGCACCTAGGTGATTTAGACCCTTCCCCTATATGAACCACTGTCACCCTTGGCAGCCAAAGGATACTGGCCGCTCTGTAAGCTTTTTAATATGTTTAATTTTGTCTGTTTTCAAGTGTTGATAATTTATGTAATCAGGGCTCACAGTAGAGATGATATCTTTTATTAGACCAACAAGATTTTTGCAAAAAAAATTTCTTGCTGGTCTAATGAAAGATATCATCTCTACAATGAGTCCTCATTGCCTTTTCCTCTAGACCAATACGGCTACAGCCTGGATACCTGATAATTTATGTAAGCTTTAACTGAGGTACTGTTGATGTTATTGTGTGGTAGCTTGTCTAATTTAGATTATAGATAAGGCTGAATATATTTAAAAAGTAGAAAATTCTTATAGTCAGTAAGTTTTAATAGGGTGCATAAGTCTTGAAAACTGACTTGATGTTGAGTCTTGTGGAGATCCACAGAACAAGCCAAATATAATGAAAAAATCATTGGAGTACTTCAATAATTATGATGATTGAGTCTGAGCTATATCAGAATTAGAGATGATCTCACATCTTAGATAGAGATGTTATCTTGGACATAACTAGTAGTTTGAGATGGACAACTTTCCAAACTGCCTGGGGGGACTTGGGACCCTATCTGGGGACTAGCTTCAGTTCACAAGATTGGCTTGCCTGTATCATAGGAAGAAAGGAGAGCAAGCCTTTGGCTCTGCCCTGGTCTAGTTCTCTGAAAGGCTATCAGCCCAAGAAGGAGTGTTGGCAGGAAGACTGTGCAAAAGATATTGGCTGTGGTACAGTGGGATGTTTGCTGGTCTCAATTTTCCCTGACTCCCTTCAGTATCACCAATGAAGTCTTACAGAATAGGCTGCTAGCCCCAGACTGTGTGTAGCAATATAGCAGGAGGTTTAGTAGCCTCCTGAGTACATGGTTCAAGACTCCAGTCTGTCATGAAGCCAGGCATAGGTTTTTTTTTTAAATATTCCCTGGCTCTCTCAGGCATCACCAATCAAGCACTTCCACAGAGCAGGTTGGCAGCTCTGAGCTCCGTGTTGTGGTACAGTGAGCAATTTGATCATTTTCTGAATTCAAGGGCCTGGATTCAAACCTGTGGTCTGCCTCAGTCACAGCTGGCAGCTGCCTTTTTTTCTTTTTAAGTTTATTTTCCCCAGGTCCCTTGGGCATCACTCATCAAGGAATCCCATGGAGCAGGCTGCCACTGCTAAGCTTTGAGTAGCGGTGCAGTGGGAGTTTTGCTGACCTCCCAAGCACAAAGTCCTGGCTTCACAACCTTGCAGTGGTTCAGCTCTGTTCTCCACCTGGCTGGCAGTGAAGTTTTTATTACAATTTATTTTCCTCAGCTCCCATAGGTGATACTCGTTATGGAGTCCCATGAAGAGGCCTCCCAGATTTCGGTCCTGTGTAGCTCAGGCTTTGGCTTCAAACCTCCTAGCAGTGGGAGGTAAGTCTGAGATGATCTTTTCCCACACCTTGCTAGAATGTGGTGTTGGTTTGGCTTGGTGGCCAGCCCGCTCATGTTTTCCTTTTTTCCCACTGCCTCACAAAACAGAGCAGCATCCAGCTCCTGAGCCCATCCAACTACTGCCACGGCAGCAAGGTGCGTGGCAGAGTTTGGTTCTCAGTCCCAAGAACAGAGACCAGGCCCCCACATCTAAATCCTGTTTCTCATTCATTTGCAAGGGATATCTCAGTCAATTCTTACTTAGATGCCACTCAGATTGGCTTTGGTGATAACTATGCATGTGTACCTGAGAGCAAATCTTAGTCCAAGGTAACCTTGAATGTTTTGAAGTTCTCTGTAGTGCTGTGTACTGCTGAAGAGTTACTACATTTTAACCCACAGAGGGATGCATTTCCAAGGGGAAAGATATCATCCTGGTGTTCATAGATTCATAGATGTTAGGGTCAGAAGGGACCTCAATGATCGTTGAGTCTGACCCCCTGCATAGACAGGAAAGAGCGCTGGGTTCAGATGACCCCAGCCAGATGCCCATCCAACCTCCCCTTGAAGACCCCAAGGGTAGGAGAGAGCACCACCTCCCTCAGGAGCCCATTCCAGATCTTGGCCACTCTTACTGTGAAGAAGTTCCTCCTAGTGTCTAGTGTTAGGTACTGGCATTTGGATCTTCCAGAATGAATGTTTAATACTTGAAATCCAAACTCTGAAATCCTTACTCATTCCTTACTTAGCCTTTACACTCAGTGAGCCAAACTCACCCATGTGGATTAACCTGCAACAGAATTTGGGCCTTGCTTTTAACTCCATCTTTCATTAATCAGAACTCTCAGTGACATGCGTGGGAGTTTTTTCCTTGTTAGAAGTGACTAAAAGTAAATAACTGCTTCAATATTTGGCCCTGACTTAATCTTCTTACTGATACTTAACAATGTGTGTTGGTATATGTGTTGGTGAGGGGGAGCTGGCATATAAAGCAGAAGAGGCACTTCTCTTATTACACCTCTTGCAATTAGAAGAAAAAATATATTTTAACTGTCTTGAATAATCATTTCAGACATTGCAGTTGCCTCAGCTACTAACAATATGTTATTTATTTGAAGGCATCTGTTCCAGTTTTAAACAGAGCGTTATTTTTTTCCTTGACTTATACTGATGGGTCGAGTTGCCTAACAATGTAATGATAAGCATCTTTATCTCAACTAAACATGCTATATGAAAAGGTTGAAAATTAATTTTACTGGCTGCAGATTTTCTGTGGGTCATAGTTTGCAAGAGATAAAAGGGTATATGCAGCCCTTCATTTTAACACTGGATTGTTGCAATACATATTATAGAAACCATACAAGGAAAGCTGGATGAAAACCAGCTCATGGTGACCTTCAAAATGAGCCTGAAGTGGAAGACTCAGGATGACAAACTACAATACCACAGGCCAATATTTTGCTCTTCTAACAGTGACCTCTTTTATTAGAGAAAATGTAACTCTGAAGCAAGCCATCATTTGCCTTAAATAGAATAAACATGTTTCCTAATGTCAATGACTCAAATAGTTGCAAGATAAATGTATGAAGCGTCCATAAACTTGTAGCAATTTAATTTTTAATTAAACCTTGCATATTGGGCGATGTATTGGTAGAACATCTTGGTAATTAGATTAAAAATAATGACAGGCTGCAACACCCCAATTAAAGTTAAATAGTACCTAAAAAGTTTTATACCACTGTAGGAAAGCATCATTTGGATTCAGTATTTGTTTTTTGCATAGCCTTGGACCTGAATATTCCTTAATTTTAATTTCCATCTTTTCTTTCTTAATTATTTCATCACAATTACTCCCTCCCCCAAAATACATATGCAGATCCAAGGACTTGGGTGTCCTATAAAAAGTAGTTAAGAAGCCACCAGTATAGTACTGGCAGTATTGATAACTTTCCTCTTCTTTGCACTGAATGGACTTTAGACTTGTTATTTATCAGGTTGAAATATAATATATGTACATTACGGGTGCGTCCACACATGCAGGCATGTGCACTTGCAGCAGCTCAGGTAGCAGTGGCACAAATTTGTGCCGGAGATCTGTGCCTGAGCACACATGCCTGAATATGTACTTTGGTGAGGGGCAAATTGTACCACTTGGGGCAAACTGATCCTGCCCTGCTCCCCCTGGATCTTCAGCCAGGGAGAGCTGGAGGCTGAGGCTAGCCCAGCAGTATAAAAAGCTACGCTGGTGAGAAGCTCAGGGCTACTTGCCCTCAGAAGCTTCTGAGGCTGGGTCAATTGGTATCTGGGGACACTAGCCTCTTGTACTAACTGGATTGCAGCAGCAGCCCTGATCTAGAATGGCCCCTGCACCCTCTACCCACTGCAGCAGTCTGGCAGGGGGTGCTGCTGCCTAGCTGTGACCTGCTGCCTTCTGTGGTAGCATCCACCCCCTTGGACCTGAGGCCCCACGGCTGCATACTTGGCAGACCTGGATGGGAACTGCATGGCCGCCCAGTGGTACAGGCACTGCAGCAGATCCACCTATACCTCTGGGCCAGCTGCCAGTGGGCCATGGCTGCATAGTTGGCCTTCAGGCAGCACTGCTGTGATGTCTTCTGGTTTCCCTACTCAGTTATTGCCCAGATGTGCTCCTTGTGGTGGCCCGCTTTGAGCTGTTGAAGCATGTCCTCTTGGCCCCAAATGGCTAGGAGGTCAGCCACCTCATCTGCCCTCCAGCGGGTCCCTGATGCTGGCCCTGGACAGGCTCCTCTGCCTGGTCCGGCTACTTGCCTCACTAGCAGAGATCCTGGTGTTCCCTGTGTAAAAAAAATGGAAATTCTCTCATAAAACCCCAAATTCTACCATTAAAATACCTTGAATCTGTATTCTTCTACAATTAAAATGAAATGCCACTATATATAGAGAGTTCAGTTAGGCAATGTTTTATTGATATATTTATAATTTTAAAGCAATTTGGAAGCCTACCAGTGCCTCTATCATCATCATAAGACAAATTCTAAATATCTGAACACTTTGGCATTTGCTTTTGGTTTTTTCATCACAGAAAAATCAGAGCTGCCCCTGCCCCCTTCACTCACCAGGATATGCCAGTACCCTGCCCCTTGTCCGAGCACCTCACTCCCAACTCACGGCCCCACCAGTGCCCCTCACTCCTGGCCCGCAACCTCTGCCTTCCCCCACTAGCTCCTTCCCGGCAGCAGCTTTGTCCTAGCACCAGGACATGAGTCCAGCTGCAGCTGTTCCACCCGCTGCTTTGTAGCTGTGAGCAGTGCCAGCCTTTGCTGTTCTGTTCCCTGTGCCCAGGCCCCAGCGATCCCCATGACATTCCTGGGAAGCCCTTGACTGGGGCCCAGAGACTGGGTTGGGCAGGCCCCTTCCCTTCCAGGCTGACCTCCCCTGCACAGGCTGCTCTAGGAGGGCAGGGGGCCTCTAAGCCTGGCTCTGGAAGCCTCTCCTACCCAGAGCTCTCCTCCACCCTGACCCCCATGTCTCTCTCTCACACACACCCCTGCTGCCAACTCTATCCCTCCCCCCAGCCCATCATCCCCCTCAAGTGATTCCTGGGACAAGGAGCCCACCCCAAGGCTGGGGCTGCTTGTCCCAGCACTAGTGCGGGCACGGGGCAGGACTGTAGTGTGGCAGTTTGCCTTGCAGCCATGGCTCCTGCCAGCAGGTCCTGTCCCATCCAGTCCAGCGGCTGGGCAGGTAGGGTGTGAGATTTGTGGGAGGGGATGTGGGATTTGGGGGAGGGGAGGGGAAGGGAATGGGTGTGGAGGGGGTTGTGGGGGACCAGTTGTGGATGGGTATAGAGTGGGTGTAGGGTTTGTGGGGGAGGTGTGGGGCTTGTGTGAGGGTTTGGGGTGGTGTGGGTTTGTGGATGGGTATGTGGGTGGGGGATTTGTGGCGGTGGATTGCGATTTGTGGGTGTGTGGGGACTGTGTGGGGGTGGAGGGGCTGCTCAGGAGGGGTGGGTCCCCCACCTGCCACAACTGCATGATGCACAGTCTCAACCCCCAAAAGCAGCAGCAGCAGCGGCTCTTGGGATGCTCATGGCCTGCTGCTGCCAGAGACCGCAGGTGGTGTGGCACTGCCTCAGACTGGGGGCTGCACATGGTTCACAATGCCAGCCTGGCCCTAGCATGCTCCCTTGGCCAAAACTGGTCCAGCTCCTGCTGTCACCCAAGCTCCTGCCACTGCACGCAGAGTGCTATTGGGCTGGGCCGGGCCGGGTCCTGCCTCCATGTGCCCTGCGTGCCAGTGGGCTGGGCTGGCTCTGCGGAAGCAGGACCTGGCCTGATACCACATGGCTTCTGTGTGCGGTGCCAGGAGCCTGGGCGACAGCAGGAGCTGGCCCAGTTCTGTTTGAGAGCACATGCCAGTGCTGCATGCCATGTGCAGCATGAGGTGGTGCTGCGCTGCCAGGCGTTTCAGCCAGGAGCTGGTTACAAGAGTCTTTCTGAAGGACCCAGCC
>NW_017729000.1:19937852-19945892 GCF_001723915.1 Gavialis gangeticus
GCCTCTCCTACCCAGAGCTCTCCTCCACCCTGACCCCCATGTCTCTCTCTCACACACACCCCTGCTGCCAACTCTATCCCTCCCCCCAGCCCATCATCCCCCTCAAGTGATTCCTGGGACAAGGAGCCCACCCCAAGGCTGGGGCTGCTTGTCCCAGCACTAGTGCGGGCACGGGGCAGGACTGTAGTGTGGCAGTTTGCCTTGCAGCCATGGCTCCTGCCAGCAGGTCCTGTCCCATCCAGTCCAGCGGCTGGGCAGGTAGGGTGTGAGATTTGTGGGAGGGGATGTGGGATTTGGGGGAGGGGAGGGGAAGGGAATGGGTGTGGAGGGGGTTGTGGGGGACCAGTTGTGGATGGGTATAGAGTGGGTGTAGGGTTTGTGGGGGAGGTGTGGGGCTTGTGTGAGGGTTTGGGGTGGTGTGGGTTTGTGGATGGGTATGTGGGTGGGGGATTTGTGGCGGTGGATTGCGATTTGTGGGTGTGTGGGGACTGTGTGGGGGTGGAGGGGCTGCTCAGGAGGGGTGGGTCCCCCACCTGCCACAACTGCATGATGCACAGTCTCAACCCCCAAAAGCAGCAGCAGCAGCGGCTCTTGGGATGCTCATGGCCTGCTGCTGCCAGAGACCGCAGGTGGTGTGGCACTGCCTCAGACTGGGGGCTGCACATGGTTCACAATGCCAGCCTGGCCCTAGCATGCTCCCTTGGCCAAAACTGGTCCAGCTCCTGCTGTCACCCAAGCTCCTGCCACTGCACGCAGAGTGCTATTGGGCTGGGCCGGGCCGGGTCCTGCCTCCATGTGCCCTGCGTGCCAGTGGGCTGGGCTGGCTCTGCGGAAGCAGGACCTGGCCTGATACCACATGGCTTCTGTGTGCGGTGCCAGGAGCCTGGGCGACAGCAGGAGCTGGCCCAGTTCTGTTTGAGAGCACATGCCAGTGCTGCATGCCATGTGCAGCATGAGGTGGTGCTGCGCTGCCAGGCGTTTCAGCCAGGAGCTGGTTACAAGAGTCTTTCTGAAGGACCCAGCCTCCAGTTGCTTCAGGGTCCACTCCAGGAGTACTCCCTTCACCACTTTTTCCCAGCATGTTATTTTTCCATACCATAGTATCAAATTTAGAGTCTGCACTGCAAATATACAATGTGGGGAACATTTTTTCATTCTTAGCATGCATTTTGCAGCATCTCAAACTGTTTTGAGGCAGCACAACAGGCATGTTGTTGCTCGTCTGGACACAGCATATAAGTACAATAGCTTTTATCCTTCAATAAGTCCATTGACTTTAGTAGTAGCAATAGCATAACTCCTGAATTGTGAGAGTCTGAGAAGAGAATTTGGGTCATGATTTATCACTAATAAGGGTTATTATTCAGTTTATATAAAGTGCATAATACTTCACATGTAAGTAAGACAAGGTTACTGTCCCAAGGTATTTAATTTAATTTATTTCAAGCAAATCCAAGGACATCATTCTCTCATTGTACTTGGCCCTGGTGAGGCTGCAGCTGGAGTACTGCATCCAGTTTTGAGCTCCACAATTCAAAAAGGATGTGGAGAAGCTTGAGAGAGTCCAGAGGAGAGCCACGCGCATGATCAGAGGTCAGGAAAACAGACTTTACGATGACAGGCTGAGAGCCATGGGATTCTTCAGCTTGGAAAAGCGCAGGCTCAGGGGTGATCTGGTGGCCACCTATAAGTTTATCAGGGGTGCTCATCAGGATCTGGAAGAAAGTCTGTTCACCAGAGCGCCCCAAGGGATGACAAGGTCAAACGGTCACAAACTCCACTGTGACCGATTCAGGCTGGACGTAAGGAAGAACTTCTTCACTGTCCGAGCCCCCAAGGTTTGGAATAGACTGCTGCCAGAGGTGGTTCAAGCACCCACTTTGAACGCCTTCAAGAGACTTGTGGATGCTTATCTTGCTGGGATCCTATGACCCCAGCTGACTTCCTGCCCTTTGGGCAGGGTGCTGGACTCGATGATCTTCTGAGGTCCCTTCCAGCCCTAAATGTCTATGAAATCTATGAAATCTAATTCTGGCTAGGAAATATCCTGCAGCCCGCACAAAGATGTGTCTGCTATGTGTGCAGCATTGGAGTCCTGACCGTGGGTCATTGTCCTTCTTCAAACTTAGGAGGTTTTCCTACCTTAGTTATTGTTGACAGTACATATTCTCCTTCTGGGTTGTCAGACCCCCTGGAGGAGTAGACTGGAAAGAGGACATGAAAAGCCCATAGCTTCTTTGGTGTATAATAATTAAATAGGAGAAGTTGGTGCTCTACAAAGATGTCAGTGATACCAGTACTGCTCTTGTTAATGATGCAATAGCTGAAGATAACTTCTAACTGAAGCAAATATTTAAGGAAAAGTATGAAACTGTAATGAATCCAGGTGTTATCAAAATATTGAGCTCACTTTCATTCATAAATTTTCACATTTTTAAATCTTTTATATTGTCTGCAAGCATTCATCAGGCTAACAAATGAAGTGCTAATAAAATGCTAATTCATTACTTCTACTGAGGTAAGTTTTACAATATAATTCTTGGACTAGATCAAGCACTTATTTTGAAAAGTTGTTCTTTTAGGTATTTAGAAATAATTTCTGCTTTCCCTCCAAGATTTCACAGATTTCTCCCTACAGGAATCTCAGTTTGTCCAACAGTGAATAAAAACTAGGATGACATGCTTTTGTGTATTTATTATACGAGATTTTGTTAATGTGGCATTACATAAGTATGTTTATCATGGCATTAGGTAAAAGCACTAGCTAGGCAGATTTTACATGTATTGGTTTATAGGTTTTATTCCTGAACAAACTTACTGATTCTCTCTGCCCACTAGTGCATAGCCAGCAAAACAGATTTTACCAATTAACAGATCTCAAATCCAGCCTTTGAACTTTCAGGGCATGTCTATAAGGCCTCCTGACCACAGAACTGCCCCACAAGAAAGAAATTATCTCTGCCCCTTTTCTCCCAAAATGGGGCACCAAGGACTGGCAATTAGGCTTAGTGCCCCAGAGTGGGAACAAAGAGAAGGACTTATTTTCTCGGTTTTGGTGCCAGGCTTGGGTGTGAGGCTGTAAACTTGCCTTTAGTTATGTTACCACCTGTGTTAATTGTGTCTAATTTGAAGGTTCAGCTGCCATTACTGTACACACAGACTGAGCGATCATGGACACAGCCCCTCTTACACATCTATATACCCAGTGGTAACTAATTTATGATGGATGCTGACATATGCATAAATCCCTCAGTTATTGGTATGATCTTCACATAAGCCTCTATTGTTTCAATCAGAAATAACTCCATTCACTGTTATTGAGTAGGAAGCTTTTACTTTGTCTAGGGCCACTGATTTGATATGTTGATATGGACTAAACCAGTGTACCACACAACTAACCTATTCCCATATGCACTGCCAATAACTCAATGAGTGCAGTAGTCATGTCATTGTACACGTGCTTTTTATTAGTGTAAATATTCATCAAAATCTTGCCCTTTGCATTCTATACATTATTAGTCCTCAGACTCCAAGCAGGAGAAAAGGTTTAATTAGACAAAGAGGAAGCTCTTTTGTAGCAGAAAGTGTTAACCTGTCTCTTTGGGAAGTTGCTGTCTACATACATGGTGTTATCCAACCTTTATTCTTTCTTAAGGGCATGGCAAATGTTAGGGTGACTCTCATAACCAGCGAGAAGGTGCTGCCCAGTATGAAACAGAGAGGCGAAGGTGACCTCCTTCAATCAAGCAGCTGCCTGAGAAGCAGCTACAGAAAGACCCTGCACTTCATCTTCATTACCCAGAGGAATCAAAGGATGTCTCTATCTATGCTCTCGTCATTTATCAAACACAGCACAGGACTTGGCACCGCAGGCCCTTCTCGGGACTCCACGTGCAATGGAAACGTTGCGATGTTGGGTGCTGCTTCGTTCTGCCTGCGCACTAGGCGGGGGGGAGCGATGCCTTAGGACTCCTCGTGCCAAAAAGTTGGATGTCTGCAGCTTGCAATTGCAGCTGGTAACTTTCACGCGGGCAAGGGAAATGGCTTGCTTTTCTGCTTCATTTTTTGAGCCCTTCTAGGACTAGGGGATGGGCAGGGCAGGGCAGCACTCGGCGGAGCCTGGCTGCCCCGCTCCAGCAGCCCCAGGCGCTCAGATTCCCGCCATGCGCGCACGCAGCTGCAGAAACCGCGCGGCTCCGCTGTACTGGGGGAGTGCGGGAGCAGCAGCGCGCATGCGCAGCAGTCGGACGCGCATGCGCAGCCGGGCGGGTTGGCCGGATGGCGGGGTTGGGGATGCTGCTGCTGCTGCTGCTCCACGTGCGCGTGGCGCGAGGCGTCTCGGGGCCCGCAGGTAAGGGCTGGGCCTCGGGGCCTCAAACCTAATCTGGGCCTTGAGAGACGAGCCTCGTGCGAGTCCCTGAGTCACTTCATAATGGAGTCCAATTTTGGACCTTGACTCTTGACCCCAACTGGATTTGGAACTGATTTTGGCTTATTAAAAAAAAAAATCACCTCAGAGAATGCGAGCGAGCAGGTTGCACGAGGGACTTGCCCCTCTGTTCCCTGCCCCCGAGCACTGCAAGGCGTTTCTTGGAGGGGGATTCTCCAAACCAGAGGGGGGAAATCTCTAAACCAGAGGTAAACTATTAGTACTCAGTATTTTTTTGCCTGGCAGGTCAGGTGGGCAGTGCCAGAGCATGGGAGGGGCCCATCCGGCTGCGTGCAGGGTTGCGCCCTGGTCCCAGTCCGGTTGCGTCAGGGAAGGGGGCATGTCTTGGGCCCAAGCTAGTGGTGTGCGCGGTGGGAAAGGAGGATGGCCTGGCTTGGACCGACTATGCAGGGTGCAGGGGCTTGCCCACCAGTTATTAAATGCTCAAATTTCTCTACCTCTGAGGGCTGAGTGGGATGAATTTGGCCTGCAGGCTGGAGGTTGAGCACCCAGGGACTCAACTATAAGCTTACTACTTATGAACCCATTTCTTGCAGGAGGTATTTACCAGACCCACAGCCTTACTCTGTGTCTCGTTTTTATAACATAAACTGACATTTACTTTCATAGATTTCATAGACATTAGGGCTGGGTGGGACCTCGAAAGATCATTGGGTCCAGCCCCCTGCCCAAGGGGCAGGAAGTGAGCTAGGATCATAGGATCCCAGCAAGATAAACGTCCAAATGTTTCTTGAGCATCCATAATAGGCGCTTGAACCACCTCTGGGGGAATCTGTTCTGGGCCTTGGGGGCTTGCACAGTAAAGAAGTTTTTTATATTCAGCCTAAAATGGTCTTGTAAGAGTTTGTGACCTCTGGTGAACAGGCGTTCCCCCAGATCCTGATGCACACCCCTTATAGGCTGCCACCAAGTCACCCCTGAACCTGCACTTCTCCAGGTTGAAGAGACCCATAGCTCGCAGCCTCTTCTCATGAGGCCTGCTCTCTTGCCCCCTGCACACGCGTGTGGCTCTCCTCTGGATTCTTTTGAGCTTCTCCACGTCCTTCCTAAAGTGTGGAGCCCAGAATTGGATGCAGTACTCCAGCTGTGGCCTCACCTAGGCTGAGGACACTGGGAGGATGACATCCTGGGTCTTGCTTGAGATGCATCAGTAGATGCAGTTTCAAGAGTTTTGTTTTTTTTCTCTCTTCCAAGGAATGTGCGAGTAAAATACTGGGGTAGAAAACCACTGGATTATCTTTCTTGTTTAAAAATAAAAAAAATTTGTATTTTTGACACATTGACACAGTGTTGTATGATCCTGTGTTTGCACTGTACTCAATATAAAAGGAACCTCTGTCTTTGTAGGTTTCTGCATTCAATTGCACCATAAATATTAAATACTCATAACATCATTCTGTTCAGTTCTGGAATGGTGATTTTTTTTTTCCTTGTTATATCATTGCAGTGGCAGTAATAAAAATTATATCTAGTTTTTGACTAATGCTTGTCATATCAAAATGATCACAGAGGAGGTTAGTGTCATTACTCACAACCCTTGGGCCATGGGGCTGGGGCTGTACTTTGCTTCCTGGGAGGCGTACCCTGCTTCCCAGCTGCTCCTGCTGGACACAGCCCCACTGCTTGGGCACCCTGTCCTGTCTGCCCGGTGCCCAGTGGAGGGCGCCTGATGGAGCAGGTGGATGGGGTCTCCATGGAGACTGGCTCAGGCCCCGCTCAGGCAGGGTGTGCTTGGCCAGGCAGATGAGAGGGGGCCACGGGTGGGTGGGCAGGGAGTGGGACTGTGGGGTGGTGACAGTATGGAGCTAAGGCAGAGCCATGATCCACTGCCTGCATGTCCCTGCAATGGGTGGCAGAGGTGTGTTAGGAGCGGATCATGGTTCTGGCCCAGGACCTAGTCCTAGCTCCACATTGTTACTGCCCCACAATCCTGGCCCCACCTGCCCATCCTGCTCCCAGATGCTGCTCCCTGCCCACCCACGGCCCCATCCCATTCTCCTGACAGAGTCCGCCCTGCCTGTGTCCTGGGCTGATCTCCATGGAGACCCTGGGATTGGCAAGTGGTGACTGTGGGACCGGGGCCTGGGGCAGAGCCCCTTAGCGAGTTTTGGTGAGCTGTTGTGGGGTGCAGAGGGAAGGTGCTGATCCGACCTGCAACAGCTCACCCAAACTCCCTAAATGGCCCTTGGGCCCATATAATTGTCCACCCGTGCTGTAAACGTTATAACAATGAGCCAACTGAAGTGAGGGTTAACTTAAATCTCTTACTCAGGTTGTTCCAGGATATTGTTATTCAGCTCTGGGGAGATCAAACACTTAATTTGTAGTCCTCTGGCATTCCAGGGTATATGACTCCTAACCCCTCTACCTATTTCCACCCTCCAAACCTTGGTTCCTTCCGCCACGCTGGGGGTTAAACCCTGATGACTCCACTCTTAGCCCAGAGCCACTACCATCATTGCAGTGAGACCTGGGTGAAGAAAGCTTCCTCGGGCTCCCTAGTCTTGCTTTGCAGTGGCTCTGCATTGAGTGGAGCCCCAAGGGTTAACCTCCAGCAGCTCACCTCAGCATTAAGGCACCTTGGGGTCTCTTGAGATCCTTTCAAGGGTGTTATACAGTGTTAGCACTGTGAAGTTTACAAACATGATTCACAAGATAAATCCAGAGTTTTCAAATATGAAGTAACTGTTTAACCGTAATGTTAGAAGCATTCTGCCCTGTTGGGGTCTTTCTATATTCTTTGCAACAGAAGAACTGCTCTACAATTTTTCTGTCATATAAAAACTGAGTGAAAAATAAGCTGGCATTTACCGTGGAGTACCTTGAGTCTATTGAGGGGTTCCTCAAGTAGCACCTTGTCCAGGGTATTTAAATGCATCCAGTTCACTGAAACTGGAGGGGGAGAGACTAAAAGCTACTTGGAGGGCATGGGGAGGTGTTGACCACACAGACAGCAAGACTAGCCCAGAAAGACAGCAAGCACTGACCAAAGCCATGCTTGGCTCTGATGTGGAACTTGTCATCCATGTATTGCAAAGCACTCTGCAAAGAAGGTCAAAATTGTCTCACATTGGCAAACAAGCAGAGTGGCTTCGCAACACCATGTGGCAGGTTATCAGCTTAGCTGAGGTCTTAACTCATCTTTTCTGACTGACGGATCAGAACATGAGCTAACCAATACTGTTTCTTGCCTCTTTGGTTCCTGTCACCGCATGGACGATACAAGGCTGAGATGATGACATGGAAATCTTTTTCATTCCCTCCAGGCCACAGCTGAGGCACATGGTTGGATGTTTGCTCTCTTTCTGTCTATGCTGTATGTACTGCATGGATAAATTCAAGACTTCATTCTCTCGGGCATCTTTAACCAGCACTAAATCAATCAGAGAAAGAGCTGAGTCTCCCTGCTCCCTTCACCTCCCTCTTCTTCACCTCCAAGCTACATGCCATTCACCTCTCCCACCCCAGAGGAGCAAGAGAGCCTTGGCTCCTGTCCACATTCCTACTTGTCAGCGCTTTTGTGGCAAGTTACAGTTGTGCAGGTCTGAGATGGCATTGAACCTTGACCTGTGACTTCTGACTTTATGATG
>NW_017729000.1:19950892-19960791 GCF_001723915.1 Gavialis gangeticus
CACCTCTCCCACCCCAGAGGAGCAAGAGAGCCTTGGCTCCTGTCCACATTCCTACTTGTCAGCGCTTTTGTGGCAAGTTACAGTTGTGCAGGTCTGAGATGGCATTGAACCTTGACCTGTGACTTCTGACTTCATGATGGAATAACATCCCACTGATTTAAAATGTTTTAAAGGTAACCTGTAACAGCACCATCATGAGCGTGTCTCACTATAATGTGGGGTTATGCAGAAATGCTTGAACCAGCTTGAATGCCAGACTGTAAAGTTGGTTTAGGATAGTCTTGCACAAAGGATTATAATATCCTGCTTCTGGACAGAGTGCCAGGCTAACTTGGGGAGAATATTTTCACAACCAGAGCTAGTTTAGGAGCAGATTCTTCCCCATTGTCTTTCTGTTTTACATTCATAGTTCTATGGAGCCCTTATTTATTTATTTATTTTTAATAATTAGACATAAAAGTAATATGTTTTGTAGTAGATCTAGAAATCATTTGGCATAATTTTCACGGTCTTTTTGTAATGCCCTCCTCCCCCTTGCTGCTGATTGGCTGAAGGGCGCTGGTGACCCCTCCCCTGACTACTGATTTGCTGAGTGGGCTGCCCATTGTACAGCCCTATCCTTGCTGCTGACTGGCGGAGAGGGGCAGGGCATGCATGACAGACAGCCCTCTTGGCCATTCAGCAGTGAGGGGTAGGGGGCAGCTGCTCCTCTTTATGTGGGAAGGTTCTCCCACTGCCCGCTTTCTGTGGGCTGGAAGGCCAGGACGTAGTGGCCCTGAGGACCACTGGCTCCTAATAGAGATCCAGGATTTTATTTTTAGTACGGTTTTTTTTGTCCTGGGTATTCTGTGCCAAATTGCCATTTTCGTGGGGTTTGCAGAAACTGCTTTTTTGCAGCTTCCAGAAAAAATGTGAAATCATGAATTGGGTAGATCCCTACTCTCAGTACCCAGTCCAGTTTTTATAATCTTAAGACTTGCATTGTCTTGCACTTGAGAACCAGGCACTTGAAAAAAAAATCTTTACAAACTATAATATACTATATTAACTCCTGTAAACTGACGTACATCAGTTTTTACCTTGCAGCAATATACAATCATATTTGGTGCATTTGTCTCCTGATATGCTGAGCTAGCCACAGAAATGGCATTTACCCTGTTTGTGGAGTGTAATTTGAAAATCAAAGCTAGAAAATACTATATATCAGTGGAGAACTAAACAAAACCTGAGCTTTATTGGATCCCAGTCCAAAGACATGTATTGACTGGTACAGAAAGAGCAATGGATGTTTGTCTGTTATGAAGCTCAGCTGATGATGTATAGTCATATTATGAAAGCAAAACAATTAGCCTTGCTCTGCATGTGTGTGTGTGACTTCCACGGAGAGCCCCTATTGTGTTGTGTCTGTACTTTAGGGAAGTGTTTCCATTGCTACCCCTTTAAGGGATCACAGGATGTGTTCTTTGCTATATGAAGGCAGATCCCATTTCCACTTTCTGACCAATATAAACTGAGATTTCTTAAAGAGCCAAAGGGCAGTAGGGGAAGGGTCTGTCTATACCATGTGCCCAGTGTGGTTGGCCTGCCTCACTTGCTCACATGCTAAACCTGGTAATAAGTTAATGAGAGCATTCTGGGGCCATCTCCAGGAGCTTCTCTTAAACCTGCTGGACACTGATTTCGTGAGAGCAAGCGTGGCAGAAAACACTTTTCCCTTCCTGAGGAAGCTTTACTGTCCCAGTTCTGGGTTTGGCATGGGTGGGTGAGTGGGGAACAGTTGAGAGCATTGCCCATGGAGTGTGTTAGCGACCCAGTGTAGATAGATGTACTATGAGTACAGAAGGCTGCTTCAAAATTCATAGCCCCCAGTATTAAGCACATGGACTGGGATTATGCCCTTTGCAGGCACATGATGGGGGTGGAAAGCTATGCTGATTTGGAGATTTATAACAGGGTGTAAAGGCTTTCATAATTAGAACTCCCTCAGCTTGATGGCAGCTGCATATTTTTCATTAGTTGGTTGTGATAAATACAGGCCCTCCCTCACCTGTTTTATTAACAGGATGCATATCACAAATATCAATTGTTTATCAGCATTGCATTACTGATAATGAGATGCTTAAAGTGTCTGTTTCCCGAAATATTCAGTCTCGATTTAAATTTATTGATTAACATAATATTTAAATACTTAAGTGACTTAAGGGACATAGTATAGACAGACCCTTCCCCTACATCCCTTTGGCTCTGTAAGAAATCTCAGTTTATATTGGTCAGAAAGTAGAAATGGGATCTGCCTTCATATAGCAAAGAACACACCCTGTGATCCCTCAAAGGGGTAGCAATGGAAACACTTCCCTAAAGTACAGACACAACACAATAGGGGCTCTCCGTGGGAGTCACACACACACATGCAGATCAAGGCTAATTGTTTTGCTTTCATAATATGACCATATATCATCAGTTGAGCTTCGTAATAGACAAACATCCATTGCTCTTTCTGTACCAGTCAATACATGTCTTTGGACTGGGATCCAATGGAGCTCAGGTTTTGTGTAATTTTGCTGTGACTTGAAACATCTTAAATCTGATCGGTATCATGATGAAATACTTCCTGAATTACAAGTAATGGATAATTTGCAGTTTACAATTAACTCACTTGCATACTGTGTAGAAAATCTCTCTGAAAAATAAGAGGTTAGAATGTGATTATAGACAGGCAAAATGACTACGAAAATGTCATACAAATATAGGATATAACTTCAAGGTGACATTTACTTAATGTGCAGAAAAAAGCCATAATTTAAAAAGTGATCAGTGGTGTTAGATTTCTTCTTTCTAGATGTTAAAGTTAAAAGACTGTAAAGGAACCTCCTTTTTCATAACAGTGATGGGTCTGTTCATATAGAGTCATAAGAAAGTAGGGCTGAAAGGTACCTCACAAGGTCATTTAGTTCAGCCCCCTGCTCAAGGCAGGACTGTCCCTGAATAAACCATCCCAGCCGAGTGCCTGTTTAACCTGCTTTTGAAAACTTCCAAGGATGGAGATTTCACAACCTACCTAGGTAGCCTGTTCCAATGTTTGACTACGTTCATAGTCAGAATGACCCTCCTAATCTCCAACCTATATTTCCTCTGCTGCAGCTTGAGGCCATTTCTCATAATCCTGTCCCCTATGGCCACAGGGAAAAGCCCACCTTCATCCTCTCTCTAACTGCCCTCCAGGTACTTGAAGACTGTTATCAAATCCCTCCTCAGTCTTCTCTTCTCCAGACTAAATAACCCTAGTTCTTTTAGCTTTTCTTCATAAGTTTTGCTTCCCAGGCCCCTAATCATTTATGTTGCTCTGCATTGGACTTTTTCAAACTGTCCACATCTTCAGGTGTGGGGCCCCAAACTGGACACAGGGCTCCAGGTGAGGCCCTTCCTGCTGAATAGAGCAGAAGAATAAACTTCATAGATTTCATAGACATTAGAGCTGGAAGGGACCTTCTGGGTCCAGCCTCTGTTCTAGGGGCAGGAAATCAGATGGGGCCAGATGATCCCAGCAACATAAGCATCCAGGCATTTTTTAAAAAGATCCAGAGTAGGTGCTTGCACCACTTCTGGAGGGAGGCTATTCCAGACTCTGGAGACACAGATGGTAAAGAAGTTTTTCCTTGTGTTCAGTCTAAAATGGTCTTTCAGTAGTTTGTAACAGTTAGACCTTGTCATCCCTTGGGGTGCCCTGGGGAGCAGACGTTCTCCCAGTTCCTGATGCACACCCTGTATATACTTATAGGCTGCCACCAAGTCACCCCTGAGCCTTTTCTTTTCCAGGCTGGAGTCCCATGCCTCTCAGCCTCTCCTCATAAGGCTCACTCTCTTGACCTCTAATCATGCGCATGGCTCTCCTTTGGACTCTCTCGAGCTTCTCCATGTGCTTTCTAAAGTGTGGAGCCCAAAATTGGATGTAGTATTCCAGCTGTGCCCTCACCAAGGCCAAGTAAAGTGGGAGGATGACTTCTTGGGTCTTGCTTGAGATGCATCAGGAGATGCAAGCCAGAGTTTTATTTGCTTTGCCGGCTGCAGCACCGCATTGGCGGCTCACATTATGAATCACTTTCTTTGATTTGCAAGTGACACTCCTGTCAATATGGCTCAGTATGCTGTTGTCTTTTTTTTGCAACAAGAGCACGCTGTTAGCTAATACTCAGCTTGTGGTCTACTGCAACCCCTAGGTCCTTCTCTGCAGTACTGCAGCTTAGCCGGTCATTCCCCAATCTGTATTTGTGTATGCAGTTATTCTGTCGCAAGTACAGGATTTTGCACTTGTCCTTATTGAATCTCAACTGATTGATTGCAGACCATTTCTCCAGTCTATTTCTCCAGTTTGTAAGCATCTGCTTCTCTATGTGAGCATCGTTATCAAAATGATTAACTAAAAGCTGATTGGTGCTTGTGCTGAAAGAGGCAGAAAGAACATACCTTGATTTTCAAATATCTGATAGAGCCAGAAGTGCCAGCAACTAGAAATCCTTCACTTATATAAGCATCCTTACAAAATCACGGATGGAAAACAAATATAGAACATGAAGATGCCAAAATGAAATCACTGATCACAGTTGAGGGCTAAAAGCACATATTATATATAATTACATGTGGATGTGTTCAGACTTTCAGATATGCCCAAGTCAGACTGGATCTTAGCAAATAACTTCAGGGTTTAGAGTTCAGACTAGAGGGTTGCGTACTTTCTTGTTCTTGTGGGGTGGGCTTATTACACACACCAAGGGCTTCTTGTACATCTCCACTCTCCCCCACAAGTTTTGTATGTGCCACCCTCTCATGGTGATTCATAACACCCCTTCGTCTTTCCAGATGCTTTTGTTGTTTTTCAGCCAAAATGAATAGAGTTCTATGCACTGATGCTTAGAATATTTCCTGAAAATTTTGAATTGTTTAGGTGCTGCCAATCCAGCAAGATAAATATTCTCATGTTGAGTATACTGCCTGAGTCAGATTTTCTAAAAGATATATCGAATGCCTAGATGCATCTTTAGGCACCTAAAAACCTTTAACAATCTGGCTCCTACTCTTTTTGTGGGCAATGGGAATTCTACTTTTATAAAGAATTCAGGATTTGACTTAATTTGATACAATCTTTCTATTTTCATAGTGCAAACCATAATTGAATGGCATCACAAATGGCCACTGAATGCACCACACAATAAGCAATAGTCCAATAACTGTTTTCCACATTTTGTGGTCTCTCACTGTTTGGGTAAGAATGCCATATATCACTTTTGTCCATTTACGTTATCAGACGCATACCCTTATGGATACCCTTTGCTCATGGCACTGCTCTGACCGCTCTGACCGTTTTTCTTCTCTTCAACCCATGTGTCCTGCAAACTTCATGTTTCTTCCTCTGATTGTCCTCATAATATCAGGTATGACTAGTTACGCTGTAAATTGAAGCATTTACTCATTGAAGCATTTACTTCCTCAGTACTCTGATGAGAAGCATAACATAGGAGTTTCATGTAGTGTTTCATTTCAAAGGCAGAATTCATAATTTTGTGTTTCCTTAACTTCTGTCTTCCATGCATATAGAAAAAATGTAAAGACACGACTTCAACAATTTAATTTTTCACATTACAGCAGTGTTTTTGCTGCTTCAAATACTTCTGAGACTTGTTAAAACAGCAGTCTTAAGTTTAACTGTGTTCAATCCCTAACTGATGTTTAGCATCCCTGCTAGGCATGCTACTTGGATATTTGAAGTGCTTAGCACAACTTGGTGTCTCTCTGGATTTCATTAGGAGTATCTTCACTCTTTCAGCAGGTTTAGGTATAACTATTATCCTTATTCGTTTATTTAAGAACTTTATGTTTAATTTCTCTGCTTCCATCCTTATTCTTTCTGAAAATGTAGCTGAGCAGTATCACCTGTGAAACAGAGATCTGTTTTTTTCCCTACTAACAAATACAGGTTCACACATAGTCTTTTCTCAGTGTCCCTTTTTAGGATTCCCTCTTGTTAACCATTGAATAAGTTAATGATAATATGCTGTCTGAGGCATTCTGACATCAAACTTCAATTATTTGGAGAAATACTGAAGTAATCATGCTTCCATAGAGAACTGACATTTTCACCAGCTGCAACCAGCTGCACTGTTGTCCAAAGGGGCTTATGCACTACTCTGTGAAATGTCTTAGCAAAGCCATGGTGATTGTGCCTGTCATTCTCCAGTACTTTCCTGCAACATACTGGTATACATACAATGAATTGTTTCTTCCTCTGTTCCTCCTTGAGTCCTAAACTCAAATAGTTCTTCGTGCAGAAAGTTCTGGGTTCAGTTCTCTACCAGATGATGCATGGCAGCATTTTGCTAGGGTGTGTCAGCGGTGAAATTGTGCACTGATTGTGCAACTGCTTTTCACGTTCTCCACTTGCAGCCAAAACAACTCTGCCTGGTGAAGGCAAGTGATGCAGATTTTGGCTGTGAGGAGCAGTTGGTTCTGCAGACTCTATGAGGCACTGAAGAAGAGCTCCAGCCCTTTTAGGAGGTTTGGATATTATAGAAATGCAAGGAGTAAGGATTGAAAGAATACTGAATAGTTTTCCAATCACAATGTTAAATGAAATTGAAATGGTTAGGGGCTTGATAAGATGTATGGATTGGTAATGAAATGGCAAATGCTCTCAGATAACTGTCACTAGTTAAGATCTGGCAGCAGCTTGGTCTTCACAAGGGTATGTTGGAACTTAGGATGAAACATTTTATTTATAAAAATCTGGGTTTTGTTGAAACCAAAGCATTGTGCAGAAATATATCTGTCACTGAAGTTTTCAAATGAAAAGGTTTCTGAAGTCCTGGCGTGAGACAGACCTGAAGGAAAATCTTGATCTTTCTGACCTGAGTGGATGTTTCAGCAGAGCTCTATTTTTTTTTTGTAAAAATGTTTGAAAGGTTTTCTTTTGTTTCTAATGCAGCACAAAAACAGATTTCAGAAGCTTACAAGTTATTGTGAGAGGAAACTATCATTCATAGCCAAGTCTAGTCATAACTGAAAATTATTATCATCTCATGGCTGATGTGAAGTGGGTTGCTGGTCTAAGTCCAGTTCCTTGTGGCAGGTGTTCACATTTACAAAAAAAACAAAGAGTCACTGCAATTAATTCAGTAGTAGGCAGTCTTTATATGGAGGCCAAGGACTGAATAGGTATTGGAGATGAAACTAGATCTTCACATTTTGCACTAGTTTTACAGGTGAAATGTTAAGTATATATTGGAGGTTTAGAGTGAGGAAGAGAGAAGTTGTAGAAGAAATCTTCCCAATTATTCTGTCCTTCACCACAACTACGTTTGCTAATTAGGAAGGGGGGCAGTGCTAAAATGATTCACACTTGTGGAGGAGATTGATACTCTGCCAGTTCTCAGATACATTGTACAGGAAGCAGAGTAAATAGGAAAATAGATCATTCAGATTGTTCAGAACATCTATTTGCAACAGGGAATATATTTCCCGGGCTTGATGGTTTATTCAGACAGTTGCCTGAAGGATGGGAAAGAGTATATTTATACCTTTTTTTACTACAAGTTAGTTTATCTAAGTCAACAGCTGTTATATTAATTTTGCATGTTTTTTCAGAGAGACTGTCAAATATTTAAAAAAAAACCCCTAGAAAGCGTTATAGCAGGGGCAGGCAATTATTTTGGGTGGAGGGCCACTTACTGAGTTTTGGTAAGCCATCGAGGGCCACATGGCAGGCAGCCAAGGGCAGATAAATATTAATTTTCTAAATGTTTTAGGGGTCCCATGGGCCGGATAGAATGGCTGGGTGGGCTGCATTTTGCCCACCCCTGCGTTATAGAAACCAAAGCTATTTTTTAGAATAGAAACATGTACGTGTGCACAAGCATGCATGTAGGGGGAAGAAACTGTTCTCTGTTTGCAACTAGGACAATATTTAAGATAAAACTATTCCTCATTCTGCAGCATAAACAGACCAAAGAATAGGTGCCACTAGCATTTTGACAAAGGTTTTCTCCTAGTACTAGAAGTGTTTTCCCTTATTGTTTGAAGTAGATGAACAATATTGTAATAGTTACAGACACTTCAGTTATATGTTAACAGCAGAGTCAGTCAAGGGTCATCATGTTTTTTACCATTTAGGGATGCACTGATAAAGATTTTTTGGGCAGATACCAATGACTGATTACCAGCCATATTGGCCAATACCAATCCAGTTCACAATATGCAGCCCAGCAGCTTGGTGAGCAGCATCCGGCTGGTAAATCTGCTGGGGAGAAGGGGTGTGGGGAGGGGAGGAGAGGGAAGGGGGAGGGCCGGGGTAGGCACTGCCCAGCTGGGGTGGAGCAGGGTGTGGGATAGAGCCACAGGTGGCTCATCTGGAGGGAGGGGACAGCTCCCGCTGCTGCGCTCACCCCAGGGGAGGTGTGCACCCCCCCCCTCCAAATTTGTGTACAGGGTGAGGGCAGGCTGCCTGCTGTGGGCATGGAGCTGCTGGGGGCTGCGCCAGCTTCTTCATGGTGGTGGGGGCTGGGCTGGGGCTGCGCTTGGGCTAGGTGCGGCAGGATGGGCAGTAGTGGTGCTGGGAGGGGTGGCTATGGGAGGGCTAGCACTACCCCAAAATTCACTGTAACTCCCCCATAATCACCCTCCCAGTGCTGCTGCCGCCTCTTGCCCCACTCCCGCCCACCTGAAGTGCAGCCCCAGCCCAGCCTCGCCAGCAGGAAGAGGTTGGTGCTGCCCCTGCCCACGAGCCTGCAGCGGGCAGTCTACCCTCACTCCATGCGCAGATCCGGGGGCACGTGCCTCCATGCCTCCCCTGGAGGTGCACGCTGTGGCGGTAGTCATGCCCCCCAGACAAGCCACCTGTGGCTCCATCCCATGCCCCACCCTGCCCCACCTTGGCTGGGTAGCACCTGCCCCAGCCCCAGTCCTACTCTCTCCCTCACCATGGGGGCCTTGAAATGCAGCCCCCATGCTCCTCTCCCCTCCCCTCCCCATACTCCAAGCTGCTGGACTGCGTTCCTGGCCATGTGCATGCTGCGGCTGCAGGCATGCACGTGGCATTTATTAGCGACATCGGCCACATCAGCCAAAAAAAAGCCAATTACTGATAATGTCAATGTTGCTTTTATTGGTGCCAATATGACATGGACTGATATATCGGTGCACCTCTAGTTTCATCTGCCTTCTAACTTAGTGGCTGCATCTACACCAGATGCTGACTGTGCAGTTGTTACTGCAGAGTCATATAATACTTGCATACCTAAATACTAAATGATTGTGCAGTAGCTGTTGTCATTGGTGCATGGCTTCCTGGTGATGCTGACTGTGCAGTAGCTCTTTATTGCTGCATAGTAGTATTGCATCACGGTTTGTGCCCTGTGACACTACTAAGCATTAGTAACAAGATACTGTGCAGTAAGCGTCTTGTGTGTTTAATTGCATTAGTGAAAGAGGTACAGGGTGTGTAAGCAGAAGTGGCTGTGAGTATGTACATGCATATGTTCTCTGGGATCTACCAAGTTTTCAGTAAGTTTGCTGCATCATTAAGCTTTATGTTTAAATTGAGCATCTCAGCAATTGTTGATTTGAACAAAAACAATATGTACTTTCAAACAGTGAGATACTACCAGTTTTAAGGCCCAAAAATTAGGAGTGCACTGATAAAGATTTTCTTGGCCAATGCTGATAGTCAATTAGTAACCAGTCATATTGGCCGATACTGATCTGATAAGAGAGCTATAGGAATGCAGCCGGGCAGTGTGGAGAGCAGCTCCCTGCAGGTAAGACTGTAAAGGGGAAGGGGCATTGTGGGGTGCAGATCAAGGTCCCCAGTGTGAGGGAGCGAGTGTATTAGGGGCAGGGGCTGGGGAGGTAGA
>NW_017729000.1:19965791-19969850 GCF_001723915.1 Gavialis gangeticus
GTGTGGAGAGCAGCTCCCTGCAGGTAAGACTGTAAAGGGGAAGGGGCATTGTGGGGTGCAGATCAAGGTCCCCAGTGTGAGGGAGCGAGTGTATTAGGGGCAGGGGCTGGGGGGGTGGGGAGTGCTGTCCAGCCAGGACAGTGAATGGGACCCTGAGCTGGGGCAGGGAGTGGGATGGAGCCGCAGGCAGCTCATCCAGGGATTCAGTGTCCTGGCACTTAAAAATAGCAGTGGGGTGCTTGAACTAAAGCTTGTCAAATGAGCTTTAGCTGCCCACCACCATTTTTAAGCGCAGGGATGCTTTTAACTGGAGCAGAGCCAAGCGGGGCGAGGGTGGATGCGGGTTGCCCACTGGAGGCTTGGGGGTGTCCGCCCTGCTGCCTTTGTCTCAGAAGCCCTGCGCCGGCTACACACTCCCTGCCCACCCAGCAGCGGGAGGCACAAATCACCACCCCCACTGGTGCCAGGTGGACAGGGGGTGCAAGGCTCCTGGGACAAAAGGCATCAGAGCGGAGAGCCCTGAGCCTACAGCAAGCACTCTGTACCTGCCCCATGCACAAATCTGAGGGGGCACATGCCCCCCCATGCTTCCCCCATCGGGACAGGGAGCTGTTCCACCCACGCCCCCGGATGAGCTGCCCATGACTCCATCCCTCTCCATGCTCCAACCCCGAGTCCCTTTTACCGCCCTGGCTGGGCTGTGCCCCCAGCCTCTGCCGTACTCCCTCCCTCACTGTGGGGGGCCTCTATTTGCCTCCCCCATGCCTCTTACCTCCCCCACTTCCCTTCCACAGACTTACTTGCAGGGAGCTATTCTCCATGCTGCCTGGCTGCATTCCTGGCCGTGTGTATGCGTGCGACCGCATGCATGCACGTGGCATCCAGGGGCCCTGGTAAGAAGGTATAATTATGTTTATCGGTGAAAATTATCTGCTACACCAGCCAAAAAAAGCTGATAGCCAATAATGTAAATTTCCCTTTTATCAGTGTTGATCCGATAGGCAATCGATATATCAGTGCACCTCTACCAAAAACGTGCAGTGAATCAGAGACTCGTCTTCCTTGCTGTAGCTTTGGAATAATTACTTTTTTAATAGTGGAAAATAAAATTGTAGTTAAAATGTAATTGTTAAGATAAATTGCTAAGATGAGTGAGATCATTTGGAGTTGCCCACATTTTGGTGGTATTTAGTTCTAGCTGTGGTATTGTAGGTCACAGAACATTCATATTTTTTTATAAATAACCAAACAGTCAGACTTCTGGAAACTATAGGTTACAAAGGCTTATTAGCAGGTCTCATAACTACACTGGTTCCTTAAACTCAGTACAGATGAGATACTTTATGATTAATTAGCTAAACCCCAGAGCAGCTTGCAAATTATTTATTTATTACGTGTTAAACTGCATCATTGCATTTTCTCTGAAAATAGCCATTTTCCAGAATATTTAAGCATTCTAATAAGAAATACAGGCAAAATATTGTTAGGTCAGATGTTGTCTACTACATATGCATTTGGCTGGATAATTTTTACATATGGAAAGAAAATGATTTATTTATTTATTTATTTATTTATTTAATTCCTTAAAGCCACATTCACATTGAATTGTCCTCAAGCCCCTTGCTGGCACTACTGGCATGGACATTGCTATTGCATTGAAAGGAGTCACACTGGAACTTGGATTGAAGCATTGAGATACTGCAAACGATATCGAGACACAGAGCTATTAACAATCACAAATCCTTCAGAAAAAGTAAGTATTGGGCTGTTTATGTAATTTTAAATTTGTCTACAAGACCACTTAGACTTAACTTATTTTGTTTCTAGTTCATATCTTCTTTCTTGAGGAAGCACAAGGATAGCATTTCTTTCGTATTTTTGGTGAATTTCATCTTTTCTTACCCTGAATTATTGTGCACGTTCTGCTTGTGTGCTTCTCCATCTGTTCTGTAGTGTGGGAAGAGAGAAGCTGTTGCAAGTTGGGACAGTTGTTTTCACATGTAAGCTTCAAAGGGATTTCCATGAATGCAGAGATGGTTAGCTATGTTGGTATGAAGAAAGACAAGCTAGTGCAGGGTGGCAGCTGAGAGACTAACTAGTTCAGAGGCATGAACAGTCTGCTTTGTCAGGTGCTAGGACTGCCATTGCTAGCATCTGGCGGCATCTTGACCTGCCTTTTGCCTGTCAAAGGGATTTGAGCTCAGATCTTAAGAGGAAAACTTGTTTGTTAGTCACTCCATAGGATACTCTGCCTTTTTATAGTGTTGTTATAAACATAGCTATCTTTATTTCAGTCTGAGATCTAAGAGTATTTGGTCAATGTTAATTAAAGTCTTGCAGCACCCTCATGCCATGGGAAAATTAGGCAACAACAGAGCATTGACTTGCTAAGTTCTCTCAGTTCCAGGACTAGATCCTGAGAGTCCTGACTCCATATCCTGCACTGCAGCCATCAGAGCTCATTTGATGTTTTGTACAGCTGTTTTCCCGGGAATGAGGCTAGAGACAGATATGTTGTTTTGCCTGTGCAAAAGGTGACCTCTTTTTTTTTTGTTTTGGAACACTCCAACGTCAGGATGCTTTAGAGCAAGAACTTTACATTTGGCAGTGAGTGGCCTTTATGCCGGGGATGTGCTTATAACTGCTTTGGTGAAAAACTCTACAGGTTTGCCTTTTTTTTAGTAGAAATATGGCTGTTTTTATATGTTCTGTGAAAGCAAATGGGTTTCTTTTGAAAACTCAATGACCCTTCCCCTTGTGCTATGCAGGCAGTGTGGAGGAGGGAGCTGTTTAATTTGAGTGCAAAGCGTACAAGAGCTAGATCCTAATGGTGGGGGGCAAGGAGTAGTTGGGTATAGGGATTATGGGATTGCGACTGATTGGGTTAGAGGTTTGGATTGGAGGAAAGAGAACAAGAGACTGGGAGACAGACAGGGGAGAAGGAAAGCTGTACTTCTTGGGATAGGAGAACAGGAAACGGTATGAAAAATGGGAAGAGGCTGAGAGCCAGTTGGCTGAAAGCAAGACACTGAAATTGGATGAGGAGCTGAAAAGTGAAGAGACAGAGGAAAGCTGTACAAGTAGCTAGGGACAAGAGAATTGGACTCAAGAAGAATCTGGGGAAGGCGCAAGAACTGGCAGCAACAAATCAGGAAAAAGATAGCTCCATAAAGGAGTATGGAGCTGGCAAGTGAGACTAGCAATGCAAGGAGCTGAGAGAAGAGACAGTTATACCCTGTATATGCAAATTGCTTAGAATTGTTCATAGACTTATTTTGTAAAAGCAGTAAATAGCTTGTCAGAAAGCTGTTGAGTACTCTCTGCTAAGTTCTCAAAGCATTTTACAATGTCTCCCCTAGCTGATGCTCAGAGAGGTTCATGCCAAAATTTGCAGTCATAGAAACACTGAAAATTCATCAGCTAAACCAAGATTCTCTTCTCCAAAAGTGCTGAGCACATATGAAATCTCCTGAAGCTGCAGCTTGAGGTGTTCAGAGCTCCTGTCATCTGTTTCTGATGTCTGGTCTCTGCAACCTTCCTTCCCATCCTTTACAGCAGTTACACCCAGGGAATTTGTCTTCAGAGCCTAATTTACGCCTTAAAAGCAGCATTCAGAAAATAATCAAGGTATTTCTCTGGTTATATCTAAACTTGTTGGGCACTTTGGGAATTAGGAACTACTCTGAATTCATTATTGACTCCAAGTCATTATTGACTCCAAGATGAACATGAGTCAGCAATGTGGGGAGGCGGCTAGGAAGGCCAACTGCACCTTGTCGTGCATCCACAGATGCACCTCGAGCAGGTCCAAGGAGATGATCCTCCCCCTCTATGCGGCACTGGTCAGGCCGCAGCTGGACTACTGCGTCCAGTTCTGGGCACCGCACTTTAAGAGGGATGTGGACAGCATCGAGAGGGTCCAGAGGGGGGCCACTCGTATGATCAAGGGCCAGCAGGGTAGGTCCTATGAGGAAAGGTTGCGGGACCTGAACCTGTTCAGCCTTCAAAAGAGAAGGCTGAGGGGGGATCTTGTGGCCTGTTATAAACTGGTTAGGGGGG
>NW_017729000.1:19969985-19987730 GCF_001723915.1 Gavialis gangeticus
ACCTTACTGGGGTCGTTTGACCTCAGTACTCTTTCCTGCCATGGCAGGGGGTTGGAGTAGATGATCTGCTCAGGTCCCTTCTGACCCTAGAAACTATGAAACTATGAATGCCGTTTAAAGGAGCAGTAGAAGACCAGTAGTTAATCACTGCCAGCAGCAGTCTCTGTTAGTCCCATACAGTATCATTAGTCCGACTGTATTCCATCATATTAAAAACTGTCACTTTAGGCTGGTCATGCTTGGTTGGCATGTGTTGGTGACACTTATCAAAGACAGCTGCTCTCTTCACAATGATTGAACCTGCCCAGGCACTTTTGACCTCAGCAGCATTGCTTATGGAGGTCCTTTCTCAGGGCTGTTGATGGCAACTCTTAACCAGCTTGTGTCTGAATTTTAATCACAGAAAAAGTTGTGCAGTAAAGGGGAAATAAATTCAAGGGAATTTTGTGAAAGCTCCAGGAGACAGTAGGAGTATTTCCTTTTAAATCAGAAATGAGAAATTTTTGATATCACCATGCAGTCTACTAAGAAACCTAAATGGTAGGGGTGCACTGATAGATTTTTTTGGCCCATTCATCTGATTGTTAACCAGCCATATTATCCGATACTGATCTGATAGCCAATTGACAGGAATGCAGCCAGGCGTGTTGGAGAACAGCATCTTGCCAGTAGGTCTGTGGTGGGGAAGGGCCATGCGAGGGCAGACTAAGGCCCCCCGCAGTAAAGGAGAGATTGGTCCTGGGGCAGGGGCAGGCACTGCCCTGGGCAGTAAATGGGACCTGGGGATAGAGCTACAAGCAGCTTGTCCAGGGTGGGGTGCAGGGGAGGCGGCTCCCTGCTGCTGTGCACATCTCTGGGGGAGGTATGGGGGCCATGTGCCCCCGCAGATTTGTGCACTGGGCAGAGGTGGGCAAGGGCGGTGCCAGGCTTCTCCTGGTGTGGTGTTTGGCTTGGAGGTGGTGGGAGTGGGGCAGGATCAGCTGCTCAGGGCAGGCAGCTCTGGGAGGGTTGGGTATGTGGGGGATTTGGGATGACTTTATGGGTATGGGGGAATTTTGAGAGGACTATAGCTCCCCAAGCCCCCACCCCCAGCGCTACCCCTGCTGGGGGCACTCCACTCTTCTGCCTTTCCCTTAGGAGCCCCCACTGGCTGCATGCCCCCTGCCCACCTTCCAGTACAGGGCTCCCAAGGGAAAGGCAGCAGAGTGGAGTGCCCTGAACATGGGTGGCACTAGGGGAAGATGGGGGGGGGGCTATAGCCACCCTAAAATTCTCCATAGCCCCCCCATACCCACCCCTCCCAGTGCTGCTACCACCCACCCCATGCAGCTGAGCCTGGCCCACTTCTGCCTGCTTTGAGCCCAGCCCTGAACCAGCCCTCAGCCTGGGAAGAGACTAGCACAGCCCCTGGCCCCGAGCCCACAGTGGGCAGCCTACTTCCTCCCTGCACACAAATCCAGGAGGGCATGTGGCCCCCATGCCTCCCCCAGGGCTGTGCTCAGCGGTGGGGAGCCGTGCCCCCCTCCCCCCTGGACGAGCCTCCTGCGGTTCTGTTTTGCGTCTTGCCCCAGGGTCCCATTCGCTGCCCCAGTCCCTGTCCCTGCCCTTGTCCCCCGCAATGGGGGCCTCAATCTGCCCCTGCCCATGCCCCTTCCCTCCCCCACTCCCCTTCCCCACCACAGACTTACTGGCAGGACACTGCTCTCCAAGCTGCTGGGAGAGCTGATCCAGTCCTGGTTGTATGCATGGCAGCTGTGCGCATGCATGCGTCATTTATTGGTGACATTATTGGCTACCCTGGCCAAAGAAAGGTGATATCTGAGCATAGTAATTTTCCTTTTATCGGTCCTAATTTGATACAGCACCGCTATATTGGTGCACCTGTACTAAGTGGAGGTTTCAGTGGAGCAAGTTCCACTAGTATACTGCATGGTTTTGTAGCATCACCCATAGGGTCTTCACATTTGCAGACTTCATTGTTGAACAAGGTTTGGCCAGATAGTCTTTGACAATGTTGCTTTAAATATGGAGACTTAGTCACTGTTTTTACAGTTGTATGAGTCCATTGAGTGTGTTGTGATTATTTATTCTGGATTTATATCATTGAAAACAAGAAGCAAATCAGCTCTTTGGACAAAAGTGTAATGGGAACACATCAGCACAGGAAATGAATTTAAAAAAGAAACAATAATAAACAAGTCATTTTTTTTGCTTCAGGTGTGTTAGTAATTTAAAAAAATGCTGTCAGATTCTTTATGCAGTTCTTATTAACAGACTCACTGCAGTTTATTTCTTTTGAAGGATGTAGATCTTGTAGGTTTCCCTGAACTAGGGCTGTTGAGCATCTTTCTTTAAAAACACTAATCATTGCAAAGACAAGACATTTAAAAAGCAAAAAAGAGCATGTCATCTTGTGAATTTGATACATAACCATGCCTGCACGCACTGCTTCTATCCTCCTCTTTTCTGACTGCATGCAAATTAAATGCGTTTTTATTTTGATGTTCAAGAACTCTTTAAAAATCAGATATGCCTGGGGAGAGGCTGCGCAGAGATATTGATTAGTTTGCTGCTTTATGATGCCTGCTGCCAACTGCACTGCTTTCCGTTTTGGAACTAAATGAGTCATGCATGCTGTATGCTGGTGGGAGAGTCTTTGCACAGAATTACATCAGAGCTATTCTGTTGATACTATGAGGTTGTATGAGTATAACTAGGAGAAGAATTTGGCCTGATGTGTGAGACTATGTTACCTAGTATTTAAAAAGACCAGAAGTCTTGCTTGAATTTTCTGCCCTACCAAAAAGATATCATGTGACCTCAGAAAAGACACATAACTTGCTTATGTCTCAGTCCTCAGATTTCTAAAAGAGGGATAATAACTCTTTTTACAGTATTTGTAGAATCAGTGTCTGAATTTCCTGGATGAAAGTTATTATACAAGTGCTGATTGTTACTCAAACCTGTTTAGAAAAGAATTAATAATTTCTGTGATTTCTGCAGATGTGGATTTTAAAGTTGCCTCTGGACAATTTTTGGATTGGATTGAATAATTTGGAAGATATGACTAATTTTAGATGGTCCGAAGGATCACCAGCAGACCTGACAGCACCCTGGTAAGAATGATTTGAAAAGTTCACTTACTAAATAAGTGTGAGGTTTTTTAAGCATACTGAGCATGTTTGCTTGATCCACTTTTATTTATTTTTTCATGAGATAAAAATTAGACTTAAAAATAATCACCCGTAGAAGGTAAAAATCTGATTACATGAGTTAGTACTCATGTAATCAAATCAGTTAATACTCATATAATCAGTGCAGAGTCCTGCACTTAGGACAAAACAATCTCATGCACCGTGTGTACAGGCTGGGGGCTGAATGGCTGGGCAGCAGCTCTGCAGAAAAGGACCTGGGGGTTACAGTGGACAGTAAGCTGAAGATAAGCCAACAGTGTGCCCTTGTTGGAAGGAAGGCTAACAGCATACTGGGCTGCATTGTGGTAGGTGTGTTGCCTCCAGGTCAAGAGAAGTGATTATTCCCCTCTATTCAGCACTGGTGAGGCCACATCTAGAGTACTGTGTTCAGTTTCCCCCCCTCTCCCCCACAGAAAGGATGTGAACAAATTGGAGAGAATCCAGTGGAGGGTGACAAATATGGTGAGGGAGCAGGGGCTTCTGAGGAAAGACTGAGGGAAGTGGGCTTATTTAGTCTGTAGAAGAGGAGACTGAGGGGATTTAATAGCATCCTTCAACTACCTGAAGGGGCGTTACAAAGAGGATGGAGCTGGACTGTTCTTGGTGATGGCAGGTGAGAGGACAAGGAGTAATGGTCTCAAGTTGCAGCAAGGGAAGTTTAGGTTAGATATGAGGAAGAATTTTCTCACCTGGAGGGTAGTAAACCACTGGACCAGGTTACCCAGGGAGGTAGTGGAAGCTCCATCCTTGGAGGTTTTCAAGACCTGGCTAGACAAAGCTTTGGCTGGGATGATTTTTTGGGGATGGTCCTTCTTTGAGCAGGGGGTTGGACTAGACCTGAGGTCCCTTCCAACTCTCATTTTCTATGATTCTGTGATAATACCAGTGAAGCAGACTGCAGCAGAAACTCTGGCTACATCATGGAAATTAAATGATTTTGAAAACAGGATTCTAATCCACTAGCTCAGATATAGACATTGCGTTGGAGAGCTTCTGAGGAAAAGATTTATGGAATATATATAACTTAACATGACATGAAGAATAAAAAGCTATTCAGTGAGACCGTCAGTCCCATTCCAACGCCTTTTTCACTGGGTATAATGGCTGGAGTAGCAGTAAATGGCTGTTAAAGGTTTTCTTTCTACTGGGCACAGCAATATTGTTGTAACCTGAGTAATCCAGCGGAGAAACTTATTGCTGGTGAGATCAGAATTCCCCCATCACAGTGTTCCAGTAGTGGGAAAGCGGGATACAGATTGGCCTGTATTTCTCTCTCTGTGAACAGCATAGGAGACATGTGGCTTGGTGTTTAAAAGAGAGAAGTCTGTTTTCGAACTTGACTGCTAAAGCACAACGTAGATTTGAGAGTTCAGAGGCAGAGAATGGAACCAAAAGCTAGAGCTGGTCAATATTTCAAACATGAAGTTAAAAAATGGCAACTTTCACTGAAATCTTATGATTTCACCTCCCGTTTTTTTTCACCAACCACAGTGCTGATTAAAAATAAACAAACCAGAACATCAGAACTTATTGTGCTGTAGTGATTATGTCTCTAGATTTTTTTTTCTTTAATAGTGACTTTTTTTTAATTCCATTAAAATATAACGAGAGGTCTTGGATCACATACCCAGTTCAGCCAAACACTACGTACTGTGTGAAAATTTCTAACGGCAACTTGATTCCTTTGGACTGTAATGCCAAGGCCCATTGGATCTGCAAGAGAAGTGCAGGTGAGAATGTGTGCAGAAATCGCTTAATTCATCAATATCTAAATCAGGTATTTTCTCACAAATGTAACTTTTAACACTCAATCCTGCAAGCTCAATGATGAGTAGTGTTTGTTTTCATAAGTAGTTTCTTAGGCAGATGTGGAACTGCCATATAATAAATTTATTAATGCTTTATGTGATGATGCTGTTGAGGGAGACTGTATAACTATTAAGTGAGAAAAATAGGCAGATGAGGTTCTTTGGGTAAATGTAATATCTTTTATTACACCAACTAAATAGTTGGAAAAATTGTTCTTTGCAAGCTGTGGGCCACAAATATGCTTCTCCAGGCATAGGAAGAGTCTGCCTCATATTGCTTTAGATTGCTATATTGCTTTATATTAATGGAGACTGTTGAAAAACAATGGATAAGCTTCCGTTTCAGGATCGTAAGTTCCTGGTTCACCAGAATTTCAAGAGGTGTTTTTTGCTGGTAAGACGTACAGTCTTTTGTTTTATGATATTTTTCTCTGAAATGCATTGATGCTAAATAATGAGTGTGTTGCTTTAAGATGCCTACCCAGTCACTGGATACCAGTTTTAGCTCCTGAAGAACACACATATTACATGCAAGTTCCAACTGCTGCCATCACAGCTACAGTAACAAAATACACCCAGATACACCCCAAAATACACATGGACGGTCCCGTGGTAGTATGGCTCCCATGTCCGAGCATGTGCTGCTCTTTTTTTTTATGGGGTTTTCTGACTCCTGGATATCGAGGGGTCAAAAAACCTTCAGAATAAAAACCCAGAGCAGCACACACTTGGGCAGCACAACCTTGCAGCGCAGAGAACACTGGACTGTGCAGTCTGTGGCGCACCAAACACATTTGCGGTGCCACATGCCACACAGCTGTGCTTACCCAGACTCACCCTTAGGGTTCAAAGGGGCTTATAGGGAATATAGTCAGGAAAAAAACATTATGGGAGTAAGCTCTTACTGCTAAGGGCTTGTTTACATTTGAGATTTTTTGCTGATTTTATTATATTGGGGTTAGATTATTTCATATCAGGAACTGAAATAAACGATATCAGTGTAAGGTATCGTTATACCGGTATGATAGGAAAAAAAATCACATTGCTGACTGACAGCTGTACTAGAAAAACTTGTAAGGAAGAAACATCCTTTAGCTTTGATTTTTCTGTGATCAAGGTCTTAGCATAGTCCATTTTTTTCAAATGGAATTCACTATTCACTTAATATTCTTAACGTATTAAACAGGAACCACATGCTACTGTTGAGTCATCTTGTCAGGGTAGTTAAGCATGCTTTGATTAATCTTTTTCATTAGTGTTTTTGTAAATCTTAACTGGACAGTTAAGTGCTGTTCATTTTGCTCCTGTGGAGACAGTGATAACAATGAGCTCTGTATGAAAGGAGGCAGAAATGAGTTATGAGTCTTAGAAAATAATA
This sequence comes from Gavialis gangeticus, assembly GCF_001723915.1. Classification (NCBI taxonomy): domain Eukaryota; kingdom Metazoa; phylum Chordata; order Crocodylia; family Gavialidae; genus Gavialis; species Gavialis gangeticus. The sequence goes on from NW_017729000.1 coordinate 19,976,366, forward strand.
GAAGCCTGCTGCCACAGTTTTTACTTTTTTGATTAAAGTTGAATTTCGCAGAATGCTCTTCTCAAAGCCATAGGAAACTCCTTATGAACTATGTCAACACTTTATAAAACAAAGATCTCTTGGATTTCAGCTGCTAGGATTTCATTATCTTTTTGACAATTTTTGCAGCTATTTTTTATACCTTTTATTTGTAACAATAAGGAAAAAAGGAAATCACTTTATAAAATGCCTTTGACTTACCCATGACTATAGTAGTCTGTTGAACGTGGCCTGGCTTTGTGCTCTGTCTTCTGTGTTAGATTTGTTTTTGAAAGCTGGTCTGTACATACAGCTTTGCAGTTTTTGAATTGCTCTTGATTCCTGCATGCTATATATGATAAATAGTTTAGAAATAGGCATTGTTCTTTTCTTTTTAAGTATCAGGATATTTTTTTTAAAACAACAGAATGACACAAGGTTTGCAAACTGATGCAAGAAAACTAAAAAGGCAGATTAAATCTTTTATCTTTTAACCTTTATATTTTCCCTTTGTTACACAACTTTTGAATGCTGATGACACAGAGAGAGCTAACCTGCAATTTTCACATGGCCACTTACAATAAAGCATGACTCAGAAGTAATCCAAGATCATTTCCCTGCTTCTCCTGGTTCTCAAAAATAGTTTGCTTTGTCTCAAATTTTCTGGAAAATTGCACAACTTCATTATTGTGTTTTTAATTTTTTTTCCAGTTAGAAAGGCTTTGTCAAATGCCATCTTTCACTTTGAACCTGCTCTCTGATGCTGTACAGTTTATCAATACAGCAATGCTTGGGTTGTGTCAAATTCACTCCTGTGTACTGAAGGACTGGCACATAGCATATGTTTTACTTATGTTTCTAGTTTGAGGACTTAAGTGGTACATAAGCCTTGCTCCTGCTCAGCTTTCAGTCATTGACAAGAAGGAAAGTAGAGGCAATCAGGTAATCCTGTTGTAGAAGTGGAGCTGTAGTGTGTATTGCAGTGTGCATGGAAAAAAAACGAGAGATCACCGCCATAGAGGTCCCATCAGACTGTGGCAAATTGCAAGCTCACTCTTTTCCTTATGGATTTTTGGCTGACTAAAACAGCAAGAAATCTTTAACTTTGGAGAAGTGTACACAATCAGCTGTGGTTTTGCAGGCAGAGGAAGTTGGGTTGATTGCAGAGGTTGGACTGGCACCTGAGTTGTGCCTTTGGGAGCATAGGTGGACATCTAGCTGTATTATTGCACTTTATGTTTCTTTTATTTTCTTGTTTTCCCCTTCTCTTTAGATGTTGAGCGATATCAAGAACATAAAGCCAAAGTCCTTCTCTCATCAACACGTGATCCATTAGAAGTACATGCAGATTTGCACTCTGCTAAAGAAGCCTGCCTGGAACTTAGGGAGAAGTGCACAGGAATTTCTACCTGGCAGAATGCTTATGCCCTTGCTGGAGGAACAGTGTTGATGAAAAGTGAAGAGAGCAATTCCTATGCCTACGTAAAATCAGGTAAGCCTGAAATATTCAGGTAGCCCACAGATCCCATGCACTGTAATAAGACCAGTTACAAGCCCTGTCTAGAGGAACAGAAAGTGGCTTCCAGTGTTTCTAATGTGATGCTGCTATTAACTGCTAGGTTAACAGTGGTAGCATGGTTATTACTAATTCTTAGTGTCTTCTATTATTGTTCCAGGATGGTTTTACATTGTGCAGTGTTGTGTCATACAGTTAAAGACATGTAATTTCCAGACTTCTGTGGGTGTCCTCTCAGTTTCTATTGGCAGGACAGATTGTAACCAATGCTGCCAAAGTATAAGAGAAAAGGTTGGACTTCTTTGGTATCTGTCAGGGGTTGATATGTTTCAGTCCAGATTTGAGGTTTAAACACAAAACAAATTGTTATATTTCACCAAAGCTGGGTTCAGGTGCTGAAATCTAGCCACAGAAGGGGGAGCACTGCAAGGCTTTCTAGGGGTGAAGCATACCCCCAGGCTGGCATATGGAGATGGAGCCATGGCTGTGCATACTCCTTGCCTCCACTCTCCATTTTGCATCCAGATTCCCAAAAGAAGCAACTTAGAAGTAGGCTTTCACTGGGGGAACAGGGGCCCCTTTCTCTTTACTTCTCCCCTAGCTATAAAAGGGACTGTCACAGACATATCCAGCCATTGTATCGTAACCGTGTGGCCATGAAATGCATGGCATGGCAGCTTCCACTCTTGCTTTTTAGATTGTGCTATGGGTTACTTTGGAAAGGATTGTTCGTCTATGTGCAGTTTATGTCACAATAATGGCCTCTGCAATCCATACACAGGCACTTGCAATGATTTCCATTTTTGCAGTGCCCAGAGTGCACCAACAGCCTGTCAAAGAGGTACGTAAATGATAACACAGGCATTTTCCATGCAGGGTGGAGGGAGGAGGATTGTATTTGTTTAATGCAGTACAAAACTTTGAAGATCTGCATGTGTTTTTGGTGTCATTTTACACGTGCTAATTTTGACTGTTGTTTTTCTTTCCCATTCATTTTGTCAGTGATTAACTAATGATCCTTTCATTAGATGCCAGTAAACAGGACCTTTTTGTATTTTTACTTCCTTTTTTGACTAGAAATGAAAAGTTTATGGTGCCCACGTTTTCCTGGTTGGTCGTATTGGGAAGGCAACTGTTACTTTGTGAGCACAGAAGCCTCTGTCAGTTGGGTAAAAGCAAGGCAGATGTGTAGAAGATTCAGAAGTGCAGATCTGCTGTGGATTGGGAGCCAAAAAGAACTGGTATTTCTTATATTTGGTGGGGAAATGTGAATGAAACACAAAAAAAGAAAAAAAACTATAATCTTAGACTTAAATCTAATGTTTTAGACCTTGCTGCAGTAAATACCACTATATCCAAAAAAGTCATGTTGTCTTATGTCATTGATAGGCTTGGCTGTTGTCTGTAATTACATCTGAAACTTTTTGGATTGGACTGAATAGCAGGCAACAAGAATCTATATGGATTTGGTCAAATGGGAACTCAGCAGCCAAAGAACTTCACTGGTAAAGTAGTGTTTAGGATTGTGATGGGCATTTTGAGGACCAGACTTTAGTGTTGTGAACTCACATAGTTCTCCTGAAGTTAGTAACTGTACTGATTCCACCAGCTGAGAATGATGGCCCATAAAAGTACTTAAAGACAAAACAGCATAAGTGATGTTTCACATTTTAAGTTGTCATACAGTACTGGTTTAAGTTATAATAATAATCAGTATTAATTTTGCATCCTAGGAAGATATTTTACTGAAACTTACCTAAGTTACTGAAACTTTTTTAAAGTTCTATCAATATTTTGAAATTCAGAATATAATTAAGAAAAAGTGATTTATTGTGCAATTTTCTTTTCCCATTTTTGATCAGTTTGAAAATATCTAAATCTGTAGGAATAGTGCATTATTTGGAAAAAGACCCATGTATTTGGGAAGAGCCTGCTGTGTAGGCCAGCATTCTCAAGTTGCTGAAGCCCAACTATCTGTTGAAATGTATGGCAAAGAGCAGCAATGACGTGTGTTACTGAAAGGGTGCTTGAAACAGCATATCCTCTTTACCACAGTGCCATAAGCACCAGTTCCTGTTCAACTGTTTTTTTGCTGTAATAAGAATATGGTGGATTAGTACACTGTACATGGGAGGAACATATATGCTTCTTTCAGATACTATAAAAACTGGTTTGCTTCTTTCAAGTGTTGTCTGTATTCCCTAAACAGCAGCCATGAGCTGAAGGATTGAACTTAGGTTCTGTTCATGAATAATTTATTAATGGAATGTGATGCTAAGCAAATTATATAACCCCTCTGTGCTACAATTTCCGCATTTGTAAAAAGGAGACTATAGTACTTGTCTATCTTCCTAAAAAGACATTTTTTCCTGATTTCTACAGTGGCAAAAAGGAAACAAAAACAGCTTTTTTCATTATAATTCATATGTTAATATGCCAGCATGGTATTTCTAATAAATAGCAGTAACAAAACAGAGCACAACACCATGTTCCTAGGGGCAGTGGTGTATTTGGTTCCAGAGGGCACTGAAAGGATGCTAGTTGTGCCCTTACTTGTTCTGGCCACAATTTGATCCCATGCTAACACGAAGGCTAGAGACCATATACATCTCTAAATTTGAAGGTGTAAGTGGTACTGAAGTAGTGATCAGTCCTTACATTTATCCTCTGCACTGGGGTTTCACTCTTAGTGGCTGAATCAGCCTAGAAGTTAATGTAAAGATTTGCCAAGAGTGTTTTGAGACTTAAGTTTCCAAAGTTCTTGTATGCCAAGGACTGTTGTTCTCATTCTTTAAGTTTTAATGGCCATCTTACACAGGTAAGCTTTTTTAAAAAGGTAAATGTTCCAGGAGATTCCCTGTGTATTTGCATGTCAGGTTACCCATGTCTGGAGACTCAGCTGGAAGATGTGCTGGTATGAAATCAACATCCTCAAGTATTTTGAAGTTAAACTGTGAGAATGAGCACAGGTGGCTCTGTAAGAAAACTGAATGTAAGTTGCAATGAAGGAGTTTTTATGAAAAAAAAACTTAAAACCAATCTTTTTTGCTAGTTACTGTTAAATATTTAAGTGGGAAAATAGAATTCAGTGCATATTAATCGTATAAAGTGACTTTCATAAAAATTCTGCCCTAAACACAGCAGTTAGAAAAGAGGAAACATGTTGTAAGGGTGTGTAGGCTGATACCAGGGAGATCCTGAGAGTCTGTAAAGGGGCATCTCTTGGTTGAAGTCATTGAGGGCTGTGTCTTTTTGGCCTGTGACAGTGAATCTGGTATTGTCAATGCAGCTATGCATTTTTTTGATTTCCGGTTTTGTTCAAGAGACTTTTATCATGATACTTTAGTAGGGGTGCACCGGTAAAGATTTTTTTGGCCAGTACCGATGGCAGATTATTAACCAGCCATATAGCCCAATACTGATCCAATAGCCAATATGCAGCATGGCAGCTTGGAGAGCATTGTCTTGCCGGTAAGTCTGTGGTGGTGGGGGGAGAGGTGCGTGTGGGGAGGCGGGGGGCAGATCAAGGCCCCCACAGTGAGGAGAGAGTGGGCTGGGCCTGGGGCATGGGCAGGTGCTGCCCAGCTAGGGCAGCAAATGCAACTCCGGAGCGGGGCAGAGCTACAGGCAGCTCATCTGGGGGTCACGGGAAGATGGCTCCCCACCGCAGCATGCACCCGCCCAGGAGGTCTGCGGGGCATGTGTCCCCTGTATTTGTGCATGGGGCAAGGGCAGGCTGCCCACTGGGCTCGGGGGCCAGGGGCTGAACTGACCTCCTCCAGGCAACAGGCTGGGTTAGGGCTCCATTTGGGGCAGGCAGGGGTGAGCGGTGGTGCTGGGAGGGGGGCTATAGGGTGAGCTACAACCACCCCAAAATTCCTTGTAGCTACCCTGTAGCCACCGATCCCAGTGCTGCCCCAGCCCAGCCTCCCTGCTGGGAAGAGACTGGCACAGCCCCTGGCCCCAAACCTGCAGCAGGCAGCCTGCCTTTACCCTGTGCAAAAATCTGGGAGGCACATGTCCCCCATGCCTCCCATTGGGGTGCATGCAGCAGTGGGGAGCTGCCTTTCTCTCTTCACCCTCCTGCCCTTTGCATCAGACAAGCCACCCATGATTCTCCCCTGCTTTCAGGGTTGCATTCATTGCCCTGGCTGGGCAGCTGCTTCTGCCCTTGCCTCTGTTCCAGCCCCACTCCCTCCCTCACTGTGGAGGGTCTCCATCTGTCCCCCCCATGTCCCTTCCCCCTACAGACTTAGTGGTAGGATGTTGCTTTCCAAGCTTCTGGGCTGCATTCCTGGTCATGTGCATGCTGTGGCTGTGCGCATGCACATGGCATTTAACTGTGACATTATTGGCTATACCGGCCAAAAAAAGCCAATTGCCGATAATATCAATTATCCTTTTATTGGTGCTGATCGGATATGGACTGATATATCATTGCATTTCTATACTTTAGTTCTTTCTTTTTTTGACCTTAATTCTATGATGATTGAAGGCATGCTCAGGGAGCTACCAGTTGGCTGTGTTGTTGCACTTGAGTTTGCACCAAAAATCGTGCGTCTTTCATGACAGGTTACCCCAGGCCATATATTGCCCTGGTTTTATCTATCTATACATAGATATCGAGCATAAGATCCTTATTTTAGAGGCGCATTTTGTTGGTGTGCTGCTGAGTGCAGCTATCTTTATGCTGAACCTGTATTCCCAAGATGTGCAGTGACAGGGGAGACCTGCCTGTCATAGTCAGTCCCTGACATTGTAACTTGTTAGTGATGACTCCAGTGGCAGTGCTACCTCAAGTGATGGAAGGTGAGCAACATTGGAATATAATGTGAAACAAACTGATGGAGTCACATAATATGCGACTAATGTTTAAAACCTCCAAATCTGTAGTTTCCTCGTGTCATTCGTGGATGTAAAATTGGTTGAATTTTTGCAAAAATTCTTTGAAAACAATGGTTGTGAGAAACTATTTTTTGATATAGCACATTTCTAAATGCATGACTTAAACAAAGGCAGAGAACAGTTTCCATGATAAAAGATGCATTTTTACCTCAGGTTAATGTAGCCATATACTTTGTGCATGATTTGCTTTAATCCCAGATGTAGTCTATGCCCACGTTCCAGATTTCTCAGGTGGTGTCAGAAAGTGACAATGTAGTTAGAAAAGCCACAATCTAATCTATCCATGGCCAAAATCGCACCCAAAACTAATGATTATTTTTGAAAACTTACTTTGAGTGTCTTCCCCAAACTGATAGTTGCAGCGTGTACTTGTTTTGCTGTTTCTTTCTTTTTCACAGCGACAAACATTTTTGATGTGTTTCTTGAGCGATACCTATCTGGGCCGCTTTCATCAAAGAAAATATACGACTCCCTTCATGATGCCAAGATAGACTGTTTATATGACAACAACTGCACAGGAGTGGTTAAGGTCTCTAATTACTTCAGAAGAGTGGCAGGAATTGATGAGATCCATTTTTCTGAATTGGCCGCTGACTCAGATGCTGTTACATACGTGAAACAGGGTACGTATCACACACCAGCTAAACATTTGCTGTAGGTACAGAAGAATCATCTGTGGTAAACATTCACTGTTTAAACTATAGTTATTTAATATGCCTATGGTTATGTAAAGCAAAGTCAAAGTATTTCATGAAAATGGGGCCGTTTTTAGTTTTTGTCCCCAAAAATGTCTGTGTGTGCCGGTGTGTTAATTTGCCACATTTGGAGTTTGCAGTACAAATGATGAACAGAATTAGTCTGCTTCTTATTAGTTCATTTCCTTTATCTTTTCTGCATCACCAGTTTTGAGTGTTCAGTATAATCTCAAAATCAACTTTTTATAAATAATTTTTTCCCCCAATTGTGAAAATGACAAATTCAGTTAAAATTCTGTGAAATACTTAGAAATGACAGTGTGAAGTACAATTGGAATCTTTTATATTACTTCCAACTATTAAATTCTTTAAAATGTTTTGGACTGATTCTGCCATAGAATGGATGTTTTTGGAGGGCATTCACCACATTTCCAGTTCACTGTACTTTAAATGCCCCATTCTCTAGTGCTATGCCAGGAAGATGCACAGTGAAATCAGACCCTTAACTTTTATGTTTACATTTCAGGTAGCTACATATAGATATTATTTTATAATAGATCTCTTCGAAAAAGTTTTGCCCCTTCCTTCCCAACTATGAAATATCAGTGCTTCTTTGCCAGTGACGTTAGTTTGGGTACCTGTTAGTTTCTGCGGTAGGGCAGCCCCTGTCACTGGCACAGATGACTACTCTTAAATTTTACAACTAAGCTTTTTTATTGCTGTTGCATCTCTAGATCTCTAGTTCCTATACTTGGCTTTGATGGACAAGTGCTCACTCTTACTAATGGGGCTGGAAAGGGCCCTAGGTAACATCAGGATCTCCAAAGTCCGTGCTGAAATGGTGCCTTGATATATTTTGGACCAGTTGGAAATGTCTTCTGACTTGTGCTAGCTGGTGATGGCAGCTAGAAATTGCAATGGTGCATAGGGTGACAGTAGTGTCATTGTGGTCTGAACCCAACCTGGGGGTACGTCGCCTCTGGGTTGAGCTTTCTGTGACTTCAGCTAGCTGTAGGTTAGTTTTGTACCAAACAGCCCCTGTTGCTTGGCTGTTCCGTAATATATAAAGGGTACAATTGTGGCCTTTTATTTGTTATCCCTTTGCATCACTGCCATATAGTTATAAAACTTTGTGTTCGGGACTATTTTACACCTACTTTGTGGTGTTAGAAATGACTGCAGAACAATGATATGGGACCCTGCTCTTTTAAATGATGCAATGCATGCAGTATGTTTTTTCTGCAAGTGAATAAATGAATTTGCTTGTTGGCTGCAGAAATCCTATGAAAGGTTGTACAAGTTAAGAAAATACTGCTTCCACAGCATCTTGGTTAAGGCCTTGGTTGTGGAGTTCCTAAAGAGGTGGTAAAACTGAACTCAGAATCATGTTTTTCCTTACAAATAATTTAGAAAGTTGTTTAGCTACATCCCTGTTACTGTATTTTTAACTTTGCTTTGTTGATGGTCTCCATGCAGAATGTTCTTTTGGATACTATGGAGAAAACTGTATGCGTCTGTGTCCCTCATGCCGTGGAAAGTTTAGGTGCAACTCAGTAATGGGCAAATGCCCAGAAAAGTTAACCTGCATGGACCAATTTAAAGGTGAAATTTGTGAATCAGGTACAGTAATAATTGGCTTGGCTTTCTGAATTTCCTTGTTCTGTCCACTGTGTGTAGTACGGCCTAGGAAGATGTTTTAAAATGTCACTTGTCCAAAAACAGCTTGGTCCATACTGGTAAATGTTCTCATGAGACATGAGTGTTTTTTTTCTAACCCAGATGAATTAATTTCTGAAAATATTGGGGCATGAGAGAACACAGGTTTGACGAGCTGAGTTTGCTAGTCCTAATTAAGTAACTGGGAAGCCTAACCTAAAGCAGAAAGGGAAATCAGACCTACTGCCTCTGCTTCCTTGAGAAAGACACTGAGATACATTTTGTCACATTCCCTTTTTGAATGGGGCAATACTGGCTTGTAGAGAGCTGAATGAGGAATTAAGGAATGCAGCAGACAGGGCTGGCTATTTTTTCTGCTTCGATGGCATTTACAGGAAACTGTTGTGGGAGGAAACTGATTTTGCACCCCAGTTTCATGTGAAAAATATTCAGAATATTCAAGAATATTTAAAAAAAACCCTTAAATAAAAAGTCCGACAGCACAAATATTCAAATCAGGTATTTTTGTATTGGTTTAATGTATTTTTATAATTAATCTTTTTAAATAATAATGTTTCTTCTGGTTTTATAGTAGTACCTAGGAATCACAGTTAAGGATTAGGGTTGTGTTGCAGCTGTTGCTTATAGAGACACAGTTTTGTTGTTTGTCTTTAGAAAGCACATGTGTATTTGCAGAAAATTGGAAAACTTCTGAATTCTTGTCTCTCCCCACCCCACCCTCTCCTGAGCTTATTGCCCATCTATGTCCCTAGTTATGATGTATTATCTATTGCCCAATGAGTGTCCATTTGAAGTAGCAAGTCTGTATAGCTTTCTTTTTTCCTTTTGTCCTACTTTTTCTTTGTTTACAGGCCTCACCAATTTAAAATGCCCTCAAGATCCTATCTGGTGGTATTGGAACGGCAATTGTTACTACATAGAAAGGAAAGAGATGATGCCATGGGAGCAGGGTTTAACCCAGTGTACATTTTATAACAATGCTAGTCTTGCTAAGCTAGATAATGAAGAAGAAAAGGTATTTTTTGCAGAAAAGTTGTTACGTTCAGTCTAAAGAACACAACAATTTTGACATCTCATGTGTATTTTATATTGTCAAGCCTGGAAGTTCAGTTAATTTTTCTCTCTGTTTTGCCTCTCTCTTGGGATGTTTTAGTCTTGTGCATGACTTTTTAAGACAGCAGAAACAATGACGACATCTTTGTTTGCCAAATGGGGGTCTCCAATGACTTTCTTGCTGGACCTGAGAGGTAGTTCAAAGAGAAGCCCTTTGTGGGAGCTTAGTTATAGTTTCCTCCTGCTTTTGATTTCAGATGTGGGTAGCTTCCATGTTGGAAGGTGATGCCTGGATTGGTTTGTCAAGGCAGCAGGGTGCTTGGAATTGGATTAGTGGACATGAGGCTGAACTTAACTCCAGCTGGTAAGGAGATAGCTAACTTAATGATGTGAGCTTAGTAGGTAAGGGGTTGGGCAGGGGGATGATATATGCATGACTGTTTCATGGTATCAACTGGTCTTCATTAACCTGAGGTTTTTCTAACTAATTCCTTGTTTTTATTTCCCCAAATCAGTGCACTGGTCTGAAGTGGAATAGTTCGGTGCTGCCTCACGTTAGCAGTCACTGTATTCATGTTCTTTATAGATTTGCATTCAGCTATGGGTTCTAGATTTTGCACTTGATACATTTGGTGGGCATTAACATTTTTGTTGAGAAAGAATGAGAGCTTTTATACTTGCTAGTGCAGTGCTTCATGAGCTAAGATATAGACAGTATCTGAGCCAACTTTATCACTCAGTACAAATAATAGGTCAGGTATTACCTTATCAGGCACTGAGGACCCTGTTGTAGAGATGGTTGAAAAGAAAGAATACACAAGAAGATGTACTCAAATTTTCAAAAAAAAGTCATCTTACTTTCAAATTTCAAAAATGGCTGCTAGCACATTTCTTAGCACCTGTACTTCAGTTGAGGAGTTACCCCAGTGACTTCATTCTACTTTAGTGTTGCCTAAAGGGTTGCAGGTGTCTACCATAAGAATGCTACCTTTCCTACCCTAACACAGAGAAAGTGTGGCCCAGTGGTTGGCTCCAGCACCAACAAACTTCGGCAAACTGGTCAGTGTGATTGTACCTCATTTTATTATACTGAGAATAGTATCGTCACTGCCTTAATGAGAGGTTGTAATAATAAATATATTAAAGATTGTGGCTGTTTGCAGACATTAAAAAAAAAAGTGGTGCTTTAAACTTGGCGTGCTCCTGTGCTGAGCCCAGCACGTGCCCAGAAGAGGCGTTGTGTTAGTTGGAACCAGCTCGCCCAAAGTCTGTATAAATTGGGCACTAGTGGGGTTTTTTGGTGCTTTTATCTAATAGCCAATTGACTCAGCTTTAGCTAAAAGTGCCAAACAGCCCTGCTGAAGCACCCAATCTATATAGATGCTGCAGAACTGGGTCAAAGTAACGTGCTGCTTCTTCCAGTAAAGCATGTTTTTTGTTTTGTTTTGTTTTTTAATGTCTGCAAGAAGCCCATGAGTTTGGGTATATGAATGCCATATAC
>NW_017729000.1:19992730-20010371 GCF_001723915.1 Gavialis gangeticus
CTGCAAGCCTCTGACCATATGAGTGGCCCTCCTCTGAACCCTCTTAAGATTCTCTGCATCCCTCTTGAAGTGCAGCATCCAAAACTGGACACAGTACTCCAACTGCGGCCTGACCAGTGCCGCATAGAGGGGAAGCATCACCTCCCTGGACCTGTTCACCATGTACCTGCTAATGCATGATAAAGTGCTGTTAGCCTTCTTGATCACTTCGTCACATTGACGACTCATGTTTGTCTTGGAGTCAGCTATGAGCACATCTACCTCGACTCCTGCATCTAAGCATTTTGTGACCTGGTCATAAAAAAAACAAGGTTAGTCAGGCAGGATCTACCTGCAGTGAACCTGTGCTGATTTCCTTTCAGCATTATTTCCCCTGCTAGGCTCCCACAAATGTGATCCTTAATGATTTTTTCTAAATTGAATTGACAGGTAGATTCATAATGGCTACACTTTATCTAAAAACAATCTCCCAGAGTACTGTGCAGGCTGGTTCTGAGATAGACATGTCAATAACGGTTATAGGTTCTTGCCCTTGCGGCTCCTTGGTGATCGTATTCCTGTGATGTGATGTCACTGGTTTATTGTTTGTTACTGATTAATGAATAAGGGATAATGCCTTCTATTTTAGAAATGTCTGTCCTTCCTGAGGTACCTGGGAGTTAGGGTGTATTAAGATCTGTCTGGTGGGAGACTCACTGGAAGGTTTGATTCCCCATTACTCTCATCCTGCTTAGTCTACCAGGGCTACATTGGCAGTGGTGCTTTGCTTGTCCCCTTAGACTCAGCCCCTGTCTACGTTGGAGACCAACCCCAGCTTTTGCCTTGCCCTAAATGTATTTCTGCTAGTATAAATCCCTTGTATAACCATGGTAAAGATCTAACAGCCACAGTTTACGCTTGCAATTTATCCTGCATTCAAACGGGTAGTTTCCAAAGTGCAAATGCTAGATGATAGGCTTGTGTGGGTTTCTTCATTCAACTGCAATGAGTGCTGGCAACTGGCGGCAATCCATGGTGCAGACTTTCTTAGATGACAACATTCTCTGACTTTCAAAGGATTAAGGTTTGATATTGATGACTTGCTGAGGGAACTGGGGTTTTTCTTCTTTTTTTTCCTTCAAAGGATTTTGGCTACACTATATGAGATGTACCTTTAGTATGGGAAGATGAAATAGGGTCAGACATGAAGTTATAGGCTCCAAGACTAGCAGGAATATCAAAGCTGGAAGTGTTGTAGATGCCTTGGTTCTCTTACTTTCCTTTCTGTACTTTCTCAAAGCCTTCAGATAAGATTTTTTTCAAGTAAATTTGCAAGACAGTGTTTGCAGTGTCAATTCTTCATCCTCAGGACTTTTCTTAGCTTTTCTTATTCCACATACAGTATTTTACTCCTTTTAATCCCATATGAACTCTGAGCATTAGCTTTCATATTTATTTAATTATTACAAAGAAACTCTCCAATATATACTCAACTTTTGTCTTCTATTTCTGTAATTACCTTTTTGTCACAAATGAATAAACATTAAATATGTTAGTGCAACTATTTTACAACAATTAGCTCACTGTCTTTGTTATGAGTAGCTACTTTGTATAAATGCATTTTCTTTTGTTCTTTTTAATATTTTATTGCAGAAGTATTAAATTGAAATTGCCAAGCACACAGACGTAAAGAATTACAATACTCATGAAGAAAACACCTGAGATTAATGTGGGACTCATCATTAGAATGATAGAGTAACATTTTGTATTTCACTGTAAATTTTCATGATTTCAGTATGAGTGTTTCTTTTTCTTTTGGGTAGACTGACTCAGGTGGATGCTTGACCTACTTCACATCATATTGTTGCTATTGTTTCTTTGATTATATGCAGTATATGGACTTTGATAGGTTTATTGGGCTTTTTAGAGTAGTTTTATTTTCCCTAGTTTTCAAAGAACCTGTATAATAAAAGAGAAGGGAGAGTGTTTATGATAGCTTCTTGTTCCATAATAAAAAACAATTAAATGGGAGCATGCTGTGCTTTTCTGATTATACAATAGTGGTATGTAGGGATTGGATGATTGCTTTAATAATATTTGCCTCCACTGTGTTATTCTTTTCAACAGGCTTTCAGATATTCAAATGGATCAATATGGATGTGCTCAGATCAAGAAAGGAGGCATACTTATGGCAACTAATTGTTCTGCACACCTCTACTGGGTCTGTAAAAAACCAGCAGGTATTGAGCTGTAGAATGAGTAGTTCAGTCCAGGTGGCCTTATGCCCATGACATCTGGGTGTATGATGATAAAAAAAAAAATATTTTGCCAACAGAATGTACCTCCAGATTTTGCAGATGGACAATGCTGCACGTTGAAACTTAAGTGGTATAAATCAGTTTAGCTCATTAATTTCAAAGGATCTCTGCTGATGTATAGCAGCTAATGATCTTGCCCCTTATCTCCACATTGTAATTTTAAAGTAGAAATTAGTATGCAAGCAGGGTTTAGAAAAGCATACGAACACACTATTTTTAACATAATGAATGCGTTTTGAAAGGTGATCTTGCAGTTTCTTCTATGGACCAACTCTGAGGAGTAAAATTGTGAGGTACTGTTATGCCGTGGTATCTTGTGATTATATCACGTGGTGGTTTGAGCATGATTTTAGAAATGGTAATTTTTTAATAAAACGTAGCTAGTGTGTAGAGTTCCTTTTGTGACCACAGAAATTACTAGTTTGATTGTATAAAAGTACTTATCCTACTAGAGATGTTCATTAAAATAGTATATATTTCACTTTAAATGAAACCTAGGTTTGCCCTGCTGTTCAAGCTTTCCAGTTTCATGTCCTGAAACAAAACTCTAAAGTAATTCTGTACAGCATGGAGCACATTAGAAATTGGTGCAGTAACCAATGAAAATCTAATGATGAAAACAGTTTTTAGCTTGTGCTCCTCCTGCTCATTAGTTTCTAGGACCCTGATGAAGGAAGCACTTAAACATTAGGTTAAGGTCATTACGAATCAGAACAACACTTAGTGTACTTGAGTCCAGTAGATACTTAAGTGTTGTCCTGAAAAGGGGATCCGTTTGCGAGATGGAGCGTAGTTATTCTAGGTGAATAAGTACTGTTTCTAGTTTAATTTCACTAGTTAAAGGAGCTGTTGACCAAGGTAATGTGTTCTCCATTATTCAGGCTCTATGTACTTGCCAGCCTTCTTACAAAAAGTTTCTTTTTCCTTGCAGATGTTGATATTTTTTTGGAGTATCCTGGGCATCTTTTGCTTTCTCTTGCTGAGTTGGCTCAGTACAAGACCCTAACAGAAGCCAAGTTCTACTGTGCAATGACAGCGACGTGTACTGGAATAAACAGTTGGCCATCCAAGTTTTCCCTCGTCTCAGGAACTGAAATGGTGACTGCAACCATTAGAAATACAGTTTACTTGAAAACAAGTAAGAATCCCTTTTTCTGATAATTATTTTTTGATTACACGTATATCATTTTAAATGAATTGCATTTTGTTTTCTTTTTTATAGTGTGAGCAGAAAGTCACTATAATATACTTCTGTTTCTGTCACTAGTAGGAGTCTACTACCATAGAGCTGAGCTTGGGAAGTTGAAGTGGGTGCTGGGATTCTCATTTGTGATGTTGGGCATCTTGGTTAGTTTTCCTCTTTGAATAAATGTAGATGATACTTGCCCACTTTGTAAACTGCTTTGGAATCTGTCACGGGGCAAGATCCCTAGGGTGGCCATGATACCCCTAGTGGCTCTGCAACTGACCCAAGGGCACCCTCTTGTCTTACCTGCCACATCTTGATGATAAAACAATAAAATCAGGAGGCTGCCCATGGGTCTTTGCATGGCCTTGGTCTGCCGTACCTCACAAACACTCACTGGTCCTTGGGCCCTTCACTGGACCTCACTCCTGTACTGTGCCACACAGGAAACCTTAAACCTTATGGGCTAAGTACGTGGCTCCAGACCTCTCCTATACCCGTCCCCGTGCCTCACAGTTACAAGGATGTTGTTATCTCTGTTGGGGCCCCGGCCTACTTGGCCTCTGCCCATTTAATATGGCTAGACCTTCTAGCCAAGGCCCACCATGTTGGATCTGGCTCTGAGGCACAAGTGCCAATTGGTTTCTTCCAGTCACCTGGCCCCTGCCTGTTGGGCCCCTGGACCTTGCCTGACTGCATGCCTCTGGCGCTGGGCCTTTGTCTTGTGTAGCTGCGCCCCTCTGGTGCCAGGCCCTCCAGCCCTTGTCTGGTTGTGCCCCTCTGGGTACTAATGAGGCCTCTGTACCTCCCCTTACAGCCTCATCCCAAACTTCGAGTACAAACAGTAATACAAACATAAGTCCCTGGGCTATAACGTAAAAATAATAATGAAACTGCACTCTGCCCCTTTAAGAAGGCAAACTTCCACCCCTGAGACAGTATGTCCTCTAGCCCTGGGCATCTTGTGGGCTCCTGGGGCATTTTTACATATGCATGCATCGGAGCACTGGGTGTTTTGAAAAGCGCCCAGGGCTGCAACACATGCAATTGTGTAAGTGGCGAAATGCACATCAGTGCTGAGAAAATGGCAGCGGTGCGCTTTTGAATGAAAACACTTTGGAGGTGCTTTAGTTGAAAAGCTCACCACTGCCATTTTCTCAGCACTGACGTGCATTTTGCTGCTTATGCAACTGCATGCGGCGCAGCACAGTTTATGTTAGCTTGTGTGCGCAGCAGACTCGATTAATTAAATCTGCTCCGAAGTGGCCAATCTCTGGTGGATCGCTGGAAAAAAAGTATGTATATAAATGCCCCTGGAGCCTTACTGCTCTTGTAGGCATCGAAGTAGGCAACCAAACGCCTGTGGGTAGCTCTCTTGGGCAGGGGCTCCTTCCCCTGGCAGTCTCCAGAAACAGTAGACTCTGCCAACCCCAGCCCTGAACTTTTATGGTCCCAGGGCTCTGCCTCCTTCCTGTCAGCTGATTGTGTGCAGGTGCTGGCTAATTACCTCATTAGCCTGTTGCTCTGGCAATCTGCAGCTGTGGAGCTCTGTCTAGCCTGTTGGGCTCCCTGGCTAGGTTGCTTCTGCCCTTAAAGGAGCAGGCACATCTTAGTGGCCTGCAACAACCCATGAATGGAACGCAAAAGCTGCAGCAAATCTCGCCTCAGTCCCACCGTTCCAGAGCTCCTGTGGCAACAAAAGCAGTTTGGTTCTATGTTTACAAGTAGGGAAGAGAGAGTTTAATTTGAAGTCAAATTGCAGGCAGGGCACCTTAGTGACTGACTGGTTCAGAGAGGCATGAGCTTTTGTAGGCAACAACCTACCTCATTAGATGCCAGGAATGAACATTCAAGGAAGCCTTGTTGGAAAGCTTATTGTTCTGCTTCATGGCGTATAGCTATGTGGTACTGGGCAGGAGTAGACTGCAGCAGCTATTGGCTGATTACAGGGAAGAGCATTTGAACTTTTATTTCTTCAGTATACGGAGTACACGTCTTCAAGGAGCAGTGCTGCATCACTGAAGACATGTATTGTGGGTATGAGACTGAATCTCAGAAGGCTGAATTTTGGGGTGCTTCAACTTTTTTAAGGATTCAAAAACTCATGTTATTTTACCCAAATAAATGCTGTGGTAATTGTATATAATTTATATTCTGATTATAAATGGGAAAAATATCAAAGGGGGAAAACATGAAGTGAGAAAACATGCAAGAGCTTTTGGAGGACAGGAAAGTTTAATTAATGATGCATTATACCATAAAATTCTGTTGATCCCTTTAATACTATTATGTAGTATGCACAGTTCTGACGTCATACTAATAAAATAAATACTCCAATTTTTAGTTAACTGTAAGTCTTTTTTACTAGTCCTCTAGCAGAATGGTAGGAAACCACAGCGAAGGACTTTTTCCTAGATGTACAGGCCATGTGATGTTTTTTAAGTCGTCAAAATTATAGTAAGTAAATAGCATGCAAAATAAAGGGAAATGCTCTTTCTCAGCTGTCTGGGTTAGAGTCTTTACTCATGCCCTCCTTCCTAGGTAAATTCAGACTGTGGCAGTCCGCTTGGTGGATTAACTAGCGATGAAACAAAGACCACCTGGCAAACAAACCATGTTTATAACTTCTACCCATGGCAGCTGTATCCAATTTTAGAAAGGCTTTTCTCTCAGATTGCGATGAGGGCTTAAATCCATTTGAGTACCTTGCACCAAGGGCTAAGCCAATCACATCAACAAACGGTTATATTCTGACATATTATGGTGTCTTTAGGACTTTTGATAAGTAGCTGTAGGATATGAACATTTTAAAAAATGGATTACATCATTTGATAAAAATATTATAGTATGGATTGGAATATAGGATACAGGGCACATCTATACAAGATGCTTTACTGTGCGGTAGAGCTAACTACTGCGCAGTAAGCATCTGTGTCTACACGTGCAGATGCTTACTGCGTAGTAATTGGCTCTAATTGTGAGTAAATTTGCTACCTGCAAATACAAGTAGTAAATTTACTCAAGATTACTGCGTAGTAGTGCATATGTAGAAGCCAAATGTGCTGCTGGGCAGTACGGGGTGGGAGATTTCTCCCTGCCCCTGGGAGCTGTCTGCTGCTGGGGCGGGCTCTGCCACTGGAACCCGGACAGGGAGTATGTCCCCCAGCCCCAGCGGCAGGGAGTTCCCAGCTCCAGCTCTGTGATTGGGGTGGGCAGGGCTGGGGTGCTTATCTCTCAGCGCCAGCTCCAGGGTCACAGGGCCAGCACTGGGAGGTTCTTTGAGCTAAGAATAAATGAGCTATTTGCAGTCTGTATAAAACAGAGGGCTTGTGGAAGATCGTAATCTATACATAGACTCAAAGTTAGTGGTATAAATGAAGAAAGGGAATTATTCACAGCCTAATAAGATGGCCCAAAGGTAAGGAAGAAAAAATTTAAGGAAGAAATGTTTTTACCAGCAATTAGGCGGTACGATTAACTCCCAAGGGGGAGAGTTAAGGTGACAGCATCTTTGCAGATACTCAGAAATGGGTTAATTAAGAAGTTTGTGGCAGTAATGTAGGAGGCAGTCTCTTACAATGCAAACTTCTTTCTGATGAACCCAGTCAGTTTCTCAACATTGAATGAATTAGTCATTGAATAGATTGAAATGAAGAAAACATTTCTCATTGTACTTACCAAAGAATATATCCCTGGTTAGGCAGGTTTAGAATCTCCCAGGTACTTAGTGGCTTCACCATTTCAGTGATCTGATTTTTTTAAACATGTAATGCTTCAATAACATTGTTTTAATTTCAAATGTAAAGGACTGTGATAGAGTCTAGTAAATTCTTAATGTAGTGTTGTCATTTTTGGTGTTGCATTTTAAATGCATTTTGCTCTTTAGAAAACAATTTCTAAACAATTTGATTTAACTAAAGAAGAATTTGAACTTGTTTTTTGAAAAAAAAAACCTAAAAAAAAGTATCTACCCTGGCTACCTAAGGAACTGGGATCTCAGATCTGAGTCTCTAAAGGTTAGATTCTTGAGTCCCAGTATGGATTAATAATATAACTGGCTTTACATTCATAGGTGCTGAACATACTTGGCTAGCTTTTAATTTTAAAGAACTCAATGTCTTATTACAGAAGTATATATATAGATTTAGGTGCTTAGTTTTAGGCAACCTCATTTAGAAATTTTGACTTGAACGCTTTGGCCTGGGCTCTTTTGATCTGATTCCCCCTTCCACCACATTGATATTTTGTGGGTGACTTCTTGGCTCAGAGGGTAATGTTGATTGTAAGGATGACAAAATATTTGCTCTGAAACGTGACATTAGAAAATAGAGCTGTGTGATTAAGACAGTTTATGTCATTTGAAACCCAGATGCTGCTAGCTGTTTTTATCCAACACACACTCTTATCTGGTTCTCACTCATGGTAATAATGCCACTGTGTGCATAGGAGATTGTAAAGAAAATGGGAATTAAAATGAAAGAAGTCATTATTCAGAGTTGTAAACCTGCTGTTAATATTTGAAACGTTCTGTGTTTCGCAATCTGAAGGCTGTGTTTCTGGGCGATATGGATATGGATGTAGGGAAGCCTGCCCCAACTGCCGTAATAACCTACCTTGCAATAGCTTGACTGGGATTTGTGATGAAAACACCCGTTGTCTTGCTCCCTTCAGCACCAGGAGTTGTGTAATAAGTAAGTTCTAACAAAGGGTGCCATGAAACAGCTGCTTTTATACTGCGTTTTCTGGTTTTAATCCACATAAAAATTAGCTGGTTTGGTTTTGGGATCAGGGAAGACATTGACATGAGTCTAGAAGCTCTTGCCCAAGCTCTTTCATTTTTCACCAGTTAGTCTTTGAAACTTTGTTTATGTGTATGGGTTGGTGTTTAACAAGAGACCTAGAATATCTCCTTGCCCTGAAGCTTCTGCTTCCCAGCACTTCACAATGAGCTTGATTGCTGCCGCCTTCGTGAAAGAACCTACAGTGATTGTGTTGGATGCTACCATTTTCCTATAACATAAAGAACAAGTAGAGCAGCAGTGCAGGCTTCCCACTTTAATGTGCCAACAGCTGTGGCCTTCATGCACATTTAATTTAGTTGGTGAAGACTGTCATAAAAGTTTTCATGCCAGTGTATGAGTGAGATGGCTTCTTTTCTTGCTTCATATTTTTGCCCCTAGTTAATCTGCTTTGCTGTTACATAGAGAATAAAATTTGACCCTGGTTCCCCACTGTGAAGACAGTCCCCAGTAGGGGTAGCACTGCCATAGTCAAGTTTTATATTACCGTTCTTTACTGTTACCAGTGCAAAGGATGTGGAGGAAGTACACGGGACTCTCTATACTCCAACTTTTACCAGCTCACTTGGAAATTTTGGCTCACTGGTATAAGTTTGAGAAGCCATGAGAGCAGCACCTTAATTATATCTCTTGATTGGATTTGTGTGTATGATCATTTACTTGCATTTGCTTTTGTCCCAAAACTCAAAATGCAGTAAGTACCAGATTTCTAAACATGGAGAAGAATCACCTACGTCCAGGGAAGCTTAAATTCTTACAGGCAAAGACAGACCAAGGGAAGAGGATAAAATGTACAAGAAAGTGATGGGAATGATCTTAGATTCATAATTTATTTATGTAAGAGGGTTTTATTGTTTTGCTTTTGAAGTTCTATATGCTTAGTTTCCACCCATCCTGACAATTCACTTGTCCTATGCATCAATTTCCAGCTGCAGAACCAATATCTCTCCCTCCCTCCTTAAAGTCGAACAGCTTATGTATGAAGTAAACAAATAAAATCAGATGACTGAACAAGTACAGTGAAGTAAGAGCTGCGTTGCATAGTATAAAGTTATTGTAGGGAGAGGAAAATCCTATAAAGAAGTTATGTGAAAGAACACCTGCATTTTGCATCAGCACTTAAATTTTGCTCTGAGCAGTGCATTTTTATCAGTGCATATGCTAAAAACAGAAGCAGCTAGAGTAACATGTCCACACTGCAGCAGTGTTATTTATCATGGAGGCCTGAGAATAATAGGCAACATCATAATAGAGGTCAGGGGTATAGGATTAAGCAAACTAATAATCTTTGTTCCTTTAACACCTTTTGCTCCAAATGCACACTTAATCAGATATATAGATAGGGAACTGGTGCTGCAGACAGCAACAGTGGCCTGCTTCTCCAGTAACTTCATTGAAGCCAGTGGGATTACATCAGTGTAAAACTGACCTGGTGCACGGAATGGTAAGACCTTTGCAAACTGTACAGATGGAGCTACAGCCACTTCCGGAGGACAGCAGCTGAGCTAATATTTACACAGGAGATGCTGTTCAAAGCTAGTGTTTCAAGAGATTTTCACTAAGTAAATCAGGGCTAATGCCACATTAAAATTAGTATAGTGACTTGTCTGTGCAATCTAGAAATTGTATTTTCTGTATGTGAGAAGATTCACACTTTACTCTCTCATCCTTCAAAAAGTCTCATGACTTGATGCAGGACCCTTGTGTACCTAAGTATTTCTAGGATCACAGTCTTAACAAAGGTGCTGACATATGTCCAGCTGTCTCTCATGTGCACACTATATAGGTTTTATGGCTTACTGGTCTACCACCAATGTCTATGTGTAGTCTTCTCAGGACAGGTAAGGCAGTAACTGCAGTGGACTTTTTTTAATGCCTGTCACCTTGCACAGGTCCTGCACAAAGCCTATGAATCACCCAAATCCCACTTTTGCTGCCAAACGAAGGCATAAGTAGGTCTTTGAACAGTGAATAAGCTCTGTATCGGCCCTTTTCACAGTGAGTTTTTTCACTTAAAATGAAATGCATGCTATTTTGTGAATGCAAAGAATGTTGAGATTTTTTTAATGGTAAATGTCTGTAATTTTATTTTTGACATGACACACCAGTGCTGTCTTTATTTTTATTTTTTTTTAGGCACAGTCAGTTTAAAATGTCCAGAACTTGGTTGGCAATACTGGAAGAGGTATTGTTACTTTATCCTTCCAGCTAATTGGAAACCTTGGAAGGATGCCAATACTACCTGCAGTCGGTACAGAGGTGCTGAACTCCTTTGGTTTGAAAGTGTGGAAGAACTGGTACAGTTATTAAGATCATCCCTTTTCTCCTGTTAATGAGCTGGTTGGCCTAGGGTTGGAGTACTTCAGAATACTGGCACTGTAAAGGTGTAATAGTAGAGGCTGTTCTTTTCACACTTACATGGAACAGTAAACATCACAAAGGTTGTACATGTGAAGAATATGATTCACTAGGCATCCAGGGAATTTGTTTGACCTTGTTGGGGATTTTCTGGCATGGAAAGCCAGCATATTTGGACTCTTAGATAACACCATTTTTCCCTTCTCTTAGTTTCTTTTCTTTTCTTATTTGGATAAAAATAATCAACCCACAGATGCCTTTTATTTCCATGTTCCTTTTTATTTCTGAAAACTTGTTTGCAGACTTGGATAACAGCAGTTGTGTTTGGAGAAACATGGACAGGATTGCAAGATATAAATCAAGATGGTATCTGGTCATGGGCACATGAAGATAGTGCATCTAGTGTTTTGCCATGGTTTGTATATGAAATAATTAGGAGTTGTTTTGATGTTTAGTTTAATGTGTTTGTGCTACAAAAGCACAGTAAAACAGAAGTCTTATCTGTTTTACTATGCAGATGCAAAAGAAATCTCAGTTTTATTACAGCCTTAGACATATTGTTAACATGAATATTTCAGTAAAATCTTATGAAGTCCATTGCACTCTGTACAGGAAAATATTTAGGCATTGTTTCATAGAACACTGAATATATATATATATATATTTATGAACAGTATGTATATATTAATAACATATTTACAATCACATTAGGAGGCCCAATTTAGACCTCTCTTGATTCATGCAAAAATAAGGCATGTGATTGAAAAAAGGCATTACAGTTCGGTGAGTGTAGTCTTCATCATCCTGTTCATAAATTTGTGAACTTCTTCTGACAGCTAGTTAGGTTGTCTACTTCAACTACTCCTATTAACAGGATATTCCAGAACTCTACTTCTCTAATGGAAAGAAGCCTTCTTCTGATTTCCAGCCTAACTTTTGTGTTCAGATTTGGTCTATTTTTTTTGTGCCCACATTTTCCTAAATAGCTTTTCTTCCATCTTCATGGAAAAACAATCCTGTCTCCCCTCAGCTTTCATTTTTTTCACACACGAAACAAACCAGCCTTTTAGACTGCTCCTGTCATATAGGCTCTCCATTCTCTCAATATGTATTAGTAACCATTCTCTTCACCTGTTTGTTTGAATTCCTCTTGTGCATAGTCATCCAACATATTGTACACAATATTTCTGTATAATACTTTAAACTAGGGGTCACAGCAGCGGTCTGTATTGCGCTGTGTTGTGCTCAGGCCAGGCGGCGGTGCTGGGGGGGGGCCATGGCGAATTTTTGGGGGCCAGCAGCCCCCCATGTAGCCCCGCTCCCAGCGCTGTCTGGCACACCTCAGCCTCAGCTTGCAGCCAGCCGGGCTGGCATGCAGATCCAGGGGCACACAACCCTTGTTCCGGCCAGCGTGCAGATCCCGGGGCACACAACCCTCCCTCCTGGGGTGTATGTTCGCCCCCTGGGCAAGCCGCTCGCAGCTCCGCTGCCCTGGGTGTACAGGGCCTGCCCTTGCTCCAGCCCTACTCCCTTCCTCCCTGCCTTTGGGTGGGGGGGTGCAGATTGAGGCCCCAGCAGTGAGGGAGGAAGTGGGGCTAGGGCTGGGGCCTCAATCTGCTCTGGTTCCCCCCTCCAGCCTTCTCCCCTTCCCCACCCCTTCCCCCACAGACTTACCTGCTGGGGAGGCATGCTCCCAAATATGGTTTTTCTCCCTCTGCCTAGATCTGCCCCCACTTCCCTCCTCACAGACTTACCTGCTGTGGGGGTGGAGGGTGGTGCGCAGTAGATCTTAGGTTACTTTTAAATGCCAAAGTTGATCTCCTACTTAAAAAGGTTGGAGACCACTGCTTTAAACAATATAAAATCATTGTAGTGGTATAATTCCAAACTTAAACTCATTCAAGGCAGGCAGTGGTCCAGCTGCATGCCTAGCCCTGATTGTACCAGTCAATAAGTCTTTGTCCTTTCTTTTGAAGCTTTTGTAATATCTGACATTTTAAAACACTTTTATCATTAAAAATCCATTTGTCAGAATGGTGAGTGGATACTGTTCTCTATAACAATATGGAAGGAGGGTTTTTTTTGGAATCTTATTTGTCTTATATTCTAGGAACACCACAGACTGTTGATGAAGAAATTCTCCCCCTTCCTCACTGCTGTTTTTTTTGTTAATCCCTGGTGGGCAGTCAGAGACAGTTTTCATATTAGATTGTAGGAATTTTTATTCCTTTGCAGTGGATTATTTTTTCCATGTCTCTTCCAACTCATGTTCATTGTTCTTGCTGTCCTTCCCTCAGTCCATCCCAGTTTACTGACATCTTAGGTGAGTTAGATACAGTCCAAAAAGAACTGATACCCTGAATTGTGTTTTTATTTTCTTCAACAGGTTAGTCCTAAAAAAGAAGAAAAGACAGCATAGATGTGTTGAATTGACAGCTGATAAATACGTGTCTGTAGCAGACTGTAACAAAGCCAAGGGGTGGGTGTGCAAGAAGGCAGCAGAACCAGGTTTGAAGTCTGTTGATTTATATTAATTTTTGTGGAATTTCCTTTGAGCAGTGGGCCAGTATGTGAAAGGTTTAAGTATGAATTGAATAATGCCTATACCTTGTTCTGTCTTTGCATGGGGATGAATTCCCACTTTATCAAAATTAGCTTACCCTATGTGGTTGAAGAGGGCTCCCTGACGGCTGAGTGAGCCAGTGAGCCCCCAGCTGAGTGAGGAAGCAGATAGCTCTCCAGTCCCGATGCTGCTCAACTTCTGGCTCCTGTGGGAATCTGGAAGCCACACAGCACCAGGATGGGGATGAGGGGCAAAGAGCAACCTCCTCCAGGTGCTAATTGGCTCCTGGGGAGAGCTGGAAGCAGAGCAGCACCAGGATGGGGGACAGAGAACTCCCTCATTCCCTGTGGCCCTCAGCTGGTGTAGCTGACCAGGAGCAATTTTGCTATCAGTTAGCATCTACATGAGTGTTGCCGCACTCATCTAGATCATCAATCTAGTACCTGTATTTACTCAAGGTCTCCCTCAGCCACAGAGGCATTGACACCAACAGCTAGGAGGAGCAAGCTGCTGACCGTTCGGTATGGCACCACGTGGTCCACCAAGGTGTGCACCACTTCAAAGCCCAACGACTCAATATTGAGCCAGAACAGCAGGGGTGGAGGAAGGAGAAGGAGACCAACCGAGGGCTGTGAATCCCACTCCCCCATGCAACAACATGCCCCCATTGCCGAAGAACATGTGTATCCAGAATCAGGCTCCTCAGTCACCTGAGGACCCATCAAGCCTAATGGATGTCATCCTCGTCTGTGAGGGACTGCTGACAATGACAACGACCATGCAGTAGATTAGTAAAGCTTCTCATGTAGACGTGCCCAGTATAATTTGTATATGAACAGACATTGTCAATACAGGCTGCTCCCTGATACTGCTGGGCATCTGAAGTTTTATAGAAAACATAATGTTGTACATATTTTCCAGAAATGGCTCCTATTAGCTTTATTATTATTTATGTTTAAATGTTGGCTGTGAAGAAATGCAAAAAAGGTCTCATGTTTCACTGTCAGCAAATGGCTGGTATTTACAGACTGTGCTTAATGACTATTCATATAAGGAATTAAACATCTTAAGGTAGTTGAGTAATGACTCCTAGCCATTCCATTAAAATCTCAGATGGTAAAGGGTAGTGAATATGAACTGCAACACATGTACATTTTATCAATATACATTAATCTATAACTATCATCTCATCTGTTATATACTATGGCAATCTTCTAGTAAACCATCAGTGAGTGAAACTTTTTTCTTTCTTCAGATCTTGACGTGTTCATGGGCTTTTGGGATACGGTAACAGTCTTTCCAGCATTGAGACTGTCTAATAACTACACTAACCATACACTGGCCAGAGAACAATGTGTAAAGCAGGAACGTGGGTGCCTTGGCTATATGCTTTGGAGAGATGTTTATTTACTGATACCTAACTCTGAATTGGTTATTGGTGGATTTGCACCCAGTGTCACATACCTAAAATCAGGTAGTATACCTTATTTGGATATATCAGTAAATTTTCCCCCGTTAAATAAAATTTCTTCATATACCAGCTAGCAGCATGAGGCTTAAGTGAACACTGTGCATAGTTTTTAAAAATTCTGTTCTGGCTTAAATTCTAGTGACCCCTAGCTGAAAATCGCTAACATTTCATTTATTGTAAAGGGAAGGAACAATTTATTCAGCATGTTTTCTGTGAGAAAATGTCCCTTCTAACCATAACGGTTTTTTCCCGAGATTGGTATGTGTTTCATTTTTTTTGAAGCTTGTAATGTTGGATACTATGGACTGTCATGTGAACAGGAATGCTCACGTTGCTATTGGGACATGCCATGCAATAGCGTATCTGGAGAGTGTGTGGACAGTGTTGTTTGTGCTGCACCAGAAGATGTAGGGGCCTGTGATTTAGGTAAGCATTTATTTTAAAATCTTATCTGTTTGATAATTGGGATTAAAACTGAGCGTTCCTTCTTCCAAAGTTTTAAATAAAAAACCCATAATGTGGTAGTGGATCCAGATCTTCCATAATTTTTTTATTTTTATGGTATGCAATGTTTCCTTATAGCCAAATAAGCTTACATGGGAACATGAAGATAGTGCCTCTGGTTTTTTGCCATGGTATGTATATGAAGCAATCAGGGTATTTTGGTGTTCAGTTCAATATGTTTGTGTTACAAGGGCATAGTAGAATAGCAGTGTTATTTAAAACAACTCGTAGTATGTTATTTTTCTTATTTTTAAATTTGTGGGAAAGCTTCATTAGTATGCAGTAAGGCAGGATCTGCATTTGCCTTCACTAGTGTACATTTCCGGTAACTCCATAAACTTAGCCTCCACTGGTGTGGTTCAGTGGTAGAATCCTTGCCCTCCACGTGGGAGACCAGGGTTTGATTCCTGGACATGCATATAACTATAGCCACTGAGGCACCGAATGGCCAGACTTGGTCTGGGATTAGGATCCTGACTCAATGGTCTGAAGGGGGGATGGAAGGTCTGGGCAGCCTCGTCTCCTCCATACTGCTGCCTAGGTGTTTGTGTTAAAGGTCCTGGTGACCTGTCATGCATACACTATGATCCAGAAGGATTGATGATTGTCTACTAAACTATCGTGTAGTTACGCCAGATCTACACTAATATATAGCAGAATTAAGGTGACAAACCCTTCGTGTAAGCTGATTGGCTTTACTGACATACAATGTAGCTATAATAATAATAGGCTTATTCTGTCTGTCTGGAGCACTCTTGATAGGTTGTCTCAGCAGCTAATCACAATGCTTACTGAAACAAGCAATACAGACAGGATAACTATGTTATTCTTATAGATCCCGAGGTATTTTAAATAGATCTGCAGGCAAGTCAGAGCTAGAATGAAGTGCCCGGGTCCCCCACTGCAGAGCGGACAGGCTTCACTGAAGTGGGGGGGAAGCCTTGAGGCCCCGGGGGGCGCTGCCATGGTGGAGGGAAACACCAGGGTCCCCTGCAGCTCAGGGGGTGCGTGATCCTCCAGCTGCAGGAGACGCAGGCAGGCTCTGGGAGAGGGGGGAAAAAAAAAAAGATCGGGCCCCTCGCTGCTTCCCCCCACCCCTGCTCAGTGGAGCCTACCCATCAGGTCATGCAGTCCCTGAGCTGCGGGGGAGAGGGTGGGGCAGTACTTCCCTCTGTGGCGGCAGTGCCACCTAGGGCTGCCCAGGTGGGTTTCTAGCTGTGCAGGTGCAGCCCCAGGTTGCAGGCAGCACCCACTGGATCCAGTGGTGAATGGGGCACTGGAAGCCTGCGTGTGCCCAGGGAACCTTAGGCTTGGCAGGCTTCCAGCACCCTGTGTACCATCCCTGCCACCTGGGACTGCCTGGGAATGGGCTGGCTGCCCTGGGACGGCAGCAGGAGGGTGGCTAGGTGTGCTGGCAGCTGGGAAGGTGGCGGGGATGGTGCATGGAGCACTGGAAGCCCACCAAACCTGGGCTTCCCCGAGCACGCCTGAGCTTCCAGCGCCCCGTGTACTGTCCCCGCTGCCTACTCTGGATAGGGCCCTTGTACGCATGAGGAATATCGCTGTTATTTGTTACATAGCAAACCAAAATACATGGGATGTGTTTTAGTTTGCTACATAAAAACGTAATTCATCACTGAATGTGTACACTGTTACAAAATGTAATGGTAACATGCTGCCAAGTGTGTACACTGTTACGCAGTTACATCATTAAAAAGGGCAATTTCCTCACGTGTACAAGGGCCCTTAGTCATGTGTACAAGGGCCCATTCTCTGACTATGAGCAAATCACAATGCCAGACTTTTGACAAAATATGTATTTATATTCCTCAGCCTGTGTTTACACATGGACAGCTTTACATGTAGCCTTGTCAAGGGTGAGAATTTTTATTCTGTTTGAATTATTCAGTCAAAGGAAAACTAAAAATCCTGTATTTAAAGAAATACTTTTGCAATAAAAATTTAATCGCAAATGTTTTGTGAGTTTCAGCTTTTATATATTAAATTTCTTCCACGTTCTCCTGAAGAGAGAAATAGAGAGCTTTTCACTGTGGTGCCTGTAGAAGAATCATGTTTAATAAATGCATTTCAAACATCTCTTTTTAATACTTGGGGAAGAAAGCTTTTAAACCAATCTGGGCAAAATCAAAGGGATGCAGTCAAGACTGATAAAACTGACATATGTGTCTGGATTAATAGACCTGGGTCACTCCCTTGCTGTACCTTTTTCTGTGGAATTTTTTAGGTGCTAAAATTATATTTCAGGACCTTGCCATCTCATGTGCTTGCATCTTCTGGCCTGTGCCTGAGAACAGATAGTCATAGAGGAGTAGTGGTGTGGTGTGGAGATTTTAGGCCTGGTGTTTCTTGTGTTTCCCTGAGAAAGTATGGTGTTTTCTCACATATTATATAACTTTCCTCCCAAAATCAGCTCCCCCCCCCCAAAAAAAAAAATTTTGGGGG
>NW_017729000.1:20010489-20033058 GCF_001723915.1 Gavialis gangeticus
CCCCCCCCAAAAAAAAAAAAATATTGGGTGCATATTAATTGGGAAAGCTAATTCTCTGCCCAGGAGAACAGCTGCGTTATTACTATTCAGGTAGCTGAGGGAAAAACTAAATGGCTCATTGCTCTTCACTTTACAGGTGTTAACAATCATCTCTTCTTTATATTGGTGTTGATGTTCCATTAATCAAGCTAACCTTTGCTGTCTGCTAGGTGCTGGCTGGTCTCTCTACTCTTATTTCATAGCCTTTTCAGTATACAAGCACACATGGAGATCAGTCTTCAGCAGCAGCTAAAGATTTGGCTGTAGTTAAGCCTGTACTATATTCCAGGGTGTGGTGTTTGTGTGAAACGTGTCTGTTTTCTCAGAAGAACGTAAGAACACAGGAAGTGCTGTATTAGGTTGGACCAGTAGTCCATCTAGTCAAGAATGCTTTCTTCTTAAAGGAGAGTGCTTTCTTCAGAAGAATAGCTCGAGGTCTAAGTACCACTATCATTTCCATCTTCCAACAAGGGCCTCAGTGGTTCCATGACTTTGAGCTGGTTCCCTGCATAGTTGTAAATTTCCATGTCGGACCTGGGGTGAATGTCATCCTTTTGCAGCAGGCCTCCTGCTGTTGGCAGTGATTACTAAACTGGCATTTACATGAGCACTTGCTCAGTTTAGCCCAAGCAAATTAATATTTTTCTGTATGAATATTGATATTGCTGCCAGGTTTGTGGGCATGATAAAGAACACTAGTTAGATATATAGCCTCAGGAAGTAAAACAGTTGCCAGTCTCTTTCAGTTTTCTAGAAGTGATTACACAACACAATATCTAAAAAGCTGTTAGAATAGAAATGGGAATAAAAACAGCTGTGTCGAGACAGGAGCATGAGAAGCCAGATATCCCAGGGAAAAAAAAACTTTTTAGCCTTAAAAGGAAGCTGTTTTATAGGATTTGCCATTTTCTCTTTTCTTTTAATGTCAGGCAAGTACAGCTTGAAGTGTCCTCTTGGTTTTGGCTGGTGGTACAGGAATGGATGGTGCTACCTTATAGAAGGCAACAGAAGTTTGACCTGGATGGAATCCAGGCTGTTTTGTAGCCATTTTAAAGGAACAAGTCTGTTGCAGCTGGAATCCTCTGCTGAAAAGGTTTGATCAGAAATAGTTTTCCTCTTACTTGGGAAGCAGTCTGATGCTTTCTTGTAATGGAGACCATGGAAGGTACCATATTTCACAGTGCATAAGTCAAGGTTTGAAGCCCAATTCTTAACTCTTAAAATTCAACCTCGACTTAGACATGGTACCCTGTGAGTGGCACCAGGGTTGGCGTTCAGCTGGCATGGTCCAGGCAGTGCCGCTTGCAGGGGATGGGGCCATGCCAGCAAAGTGCTGAGCCTGGCACCCTCAGGTGACAAAGCTGGGATTGGAAATTGGCTGGTGCGGCCTTATCCCCTGCAAGTGATGCTGCCTGGGCAACACCAGTGCTGCTTACAGGATGAGGCCTCACCAGCTGAGTGCCAAGCCCCGTCCCATCTGCTGCAAGCAGTGCTGCTCAGCATGAGCCCAACCCCATCTCCTGCGGGTGACACTGGACTCGGTGCTTGGCAGCAGTGCTCGTAGAAGACAGGGTTGGTGTTCAGCTGGTGCAGCCCCATCCCCTGTGAGCCCAGCACCACTTACAGGGTTTGGGGCTGTGCCAGTTGAGCCTGACCCCTGTCACTGTCCCCTGCTAGCAGCATGGCCCCAGTTGAGCGCCAAGCCCAGTGCCGCTCACAGAGGACAGGGATGAGGCTGGGCTTGGCAGTCAGCTGGGGATGCGCTGCTCTCAGGGGACAGGGTCGTGCCAGCCGAGTGTCAAGCCTGGCCCTGTCTGTTGCGAGCAGTGTTACCGAGCCCAGCACCTCTTGCAGGGGATGGAGCTGGGCTCAGAGCTCAGCAGTGCCCCCAGTGGATGGGGCTGGGCATGGTGCTCACCTGGTGTGGCCCAGCAGCGCCACTTGCAAGGGATGGGGCCGTGCCAGTTGAGCGCCGAGCCCAGCCCTGACTTTTACACTGTGCCTATGAAAATCCTAATTTCTCACTGGAAAACGGAGGATCAACCTATACACCATGTTGAATTATACACCGTGAAATACAGTACATATCCTTCCTAATTTTTTGCATGCTAAGGGCCTTGTTCCAAGGGTACCCTATGGACCTTAATTTTAGGTGGCTCCTGGAGCTCTTAACCCCTGCATTGTCCACACATTAGCACGTGAAACTAACTTTAAGCACTCATTAGGTGTTTTAAAGTTATGCCATCCAGTTTACATTTATCTCTGATCATGTTACCCAGCTCATGTTACACTAATGTGTAGCCACTTCAGTCCCGATCAGGCCCACTGCCTCCTTGGCCCCCCCAGTTGGGTTCCCACGCTTGTTCCCCAGAAGCCCAGATCGGCCCACTGCTACCCTTCCCCTCTTGGAATGGGCCTGCTGTTCCCTGGCCCCCCAGCACCCCATATCCATGCTCACCACCACCTCTTCTCCCCCCACCCCGGTAACTTTTGTCTTTCCATGCAACCCCGGGGGAGCAGGTAGGGAAGGGAAAACCCCTGCTTGGCATCTGCTGCTGCCTTCATGACTGCTGCTGTCTGGTGTGGGCTCAGCCAGGAGAAGAGCAGCAGCTCAGTTGGGGTTGGGGCTGGGCAGGTGAGGTTCCCCTTCCCTGCCTGCTCCCCTGGGACAGTTGTTTTCTCCCCTGGTAAAGTAAGCTGCGGGGGAATGGGGGAGTCCTGGGGGCAGAGGAGTGCAGTAGGGAGCCCTGGGGGGCACTGGGGAAAGCCTGAATGGGAGCAGGGGGAAATCTTAATGTTTCAGTTCTCAAGGCCCCTGCTGGTCTGAACTTATGACTCCAAACTCAAGCCAGCACTAACACTGATCAACACTTGAGCATCAAAAGGTGTAGTGTGTAACCAGTCCTGGGGAAAGGGGTGGGAATAGCAGGGAATTGCAGGTAAACCCTCTGGTTTAGAGGGAAAAATATCTGTGTGATTCCCTCCTGCTCCCTCATCTTCTGATGGACATTTGTTTACATGTTTGTTGCTAGTGCTGTGTGGACCACTCAAAATGTCTGTGTTTTCTGTGTTAGTAAGAAGCAGAAATCGAGTTATGTGGAAAGGTAACAAATGAAAACCTGTGGTTTAAATGATATCAGGTCTTGGAATAACTCCTAAAAGTACCTGTTAAAAACTGAGTTTTCTGTATCAGTTTGTACTTTAGTGGATTGTGTTGTTTTGCAGGACTGGCTACACAAGATGATAAAATGGCCTGTGTGGATAGGAATGAACAGAGCGACATCAGATTCTGCATGGCAGTGGATAGATGGAGCAACAGCTGACACCTGGTAGAATTTCCTCTCTTGGTATTTGTAACTTGTAATAGGTGCAGAGTTTATAGGCTGGATACTGTTCCCTATAGTTGCTAAAGGTTTTGAATGCTTGACTTATTGTTCTCTTGATCAAGCTAAATTAAACTGTGTATATCAGGCCTTTGAAATATAAAACTCCCCCAAAATGTTAATTTAATGTCGTAGGGGCAAATCTGTTGAATTAATACACTTCTTTTTACTAGAAGCTGAAAGAAACATATATTCTATGTGTGCATAATCCAAATACAGTGTCAACAGGTACCATGGATTCAAATATTGCCTGATAATTATCTAGGCCATGGTATAGTATAATGGGTACCTAAACTGTAGTAGGACAGTGCTTTAAGGCAGTGATACTCAGGTTTTTTGGACAAATGGACCATTGTAACTCTATGAAATATTTTGTGGGCCACCAAGCACTGTTACCAACTTTTTATAGAAAAAGATAGAAATGGCAGTACAATGACTAGGTGAACCGCTGTGTGTACACACATCAGTTTTGGGTACCACCATATTAAGTCATTGTCCAGACTAGGATTGAAACTTGTGTGGTGTACCGTCTAACATCACACTTTTCAATTTTACTGTAAAAAAGTCCAGAATGACTTTCCCAAGGGATAGGGGCCTCCCCAGGAAAGTTAATCTTACCAACACTTTTGGCAATGATAACTTTTCTGTTTACAGAAAAGTTATCATTGCCAAAAGTGTTGGTAAGATTATATTGTACTTTTCTTTTGGAATAACACCTAAAAGTACCTGTTAAAAACTGAATTTTCTGTATCAGTTTGTAGTTTAGTGTATTGTGTTGCTTTACGGGACTGGCTGCAAAAGATGATAAAATGGCCTGTGTGGATAGGAATGAAAAGGGTGACATCAGACTCTGCATGGCAGTGGGTGGGATGATACTTTTCTTTTTCCTCTTTTACCTCATTTCCATATTCCCCAACCTTAGTCATCTTGTCCATATAGGTTATTTTCTGTTCCTCTTTTCTTGGCATAAGGTTTAATGAAATGTAATACATTTGTTGTTTTGTTCACTTGTACCATACAATATACACAGGATTTATAAATCTGCTGCATGAGAAGTGTAACTTTACTGTTGAAGTTCTTGTGTTTTTAGGCTGATCGATGTGTGTAGATGACGCACTATGTTCTTGTTGGGGTTTTTCCCTTGCATTTTGAAATGCGTTTTGGAATTTTGCTTGTTTCAGGATAAAGGTTCAAGGAAATGCAACTGCAAACTGTGTTGCTGTTTGGCATAATGAAGCGACTTTACAAGGAGCTGATTGCCTTTCAAAACACAATTTTGTGTGTAAAAGAAGAGAATGTAAGTAACTAGCTAGCTTTTCTTTTCACTCCTTTTATTTCCTCCTCTGTTTCTGTAAGTTCTTGTTAATTAGTTACAAATGATTCAATATTTTAATGTGCGTTTTTCCACTTGGAAATACAGGGGGTTTATTTTGCTTATAATTTTCTTCACGCTAATGTAGTTCTCTTGTCTTCTGTGCAGTTGCTATTGGTTTGTTTAGGTGTGACATCAAAATAAGGCCCAACGTATTCTTTACTATATAACCTTGCTTTTTCATACATAATAATTATTACGTAATATAAAGAGGAGGGCTTTGATATCTAAATGGCCTTGTTTGTGGGCCAGCACCAGATTTAATTTTCCAGTTTGCATAAATTTGGGTATGTAACTGTACATTATGTTTCCTGGTATAAATCTTGATTTCCTTTCCTTTAGTAGCTTGCTATGTTAAATGGTTTTAATTAGTTGAATACTAGGCTCTAAGTTAGAATAGGAAGAGGTCATGTGATGCTTAAAGCACTGGGCTGGGCCTCAGGAGGGTTTGGATTCAGTCTCTGGCTCTGCCCCAGATTTCTTGTGTTGTTGGTCAAGTCCCTTAACCTCTCAGTACCTTAGTTCTCCAACCACTGCAAGATAGACATAGTAGTTTTTCCCTATCTTTCCCCAGTGAGAGGATAAATCCATAAATACTGGAGGAACATATATAATTTATGATGACAGAGGCCATCATTTTGGGAATCTTTTTTCCTCTCTTTCTTTTCCATGTAGCTGAAAATATGTTTCAGTTTTATGCTGGCCACATCATAATGCACAGACAGAATGCAATTCCAAAACTGCACTCTTCCCTTAAATCTGCTGAAAATGCTTGTCTGTATGAGAGAACACACTGTACTGGAATAGTCTATTCGAAGAAGCAGTATCACTTGGTTGGTGGAACAGAAATATTTAGAAGTTCTTATAAAGCTGACTCATTATATCTTAAAACTGGTAAGTATTTAATGGGTTTGTGTGTATATTTATAGTTTGTATTTATATTTGTCATATAAAGTTTGTGGTTGATTATATCAATCAAAGTACAAATATGGGCTATGCCCTCTTTAATAGAATGTCTTTTGCATTCAGTTTTCCATTTCCATCGTTCATTAAAAATTCTTTCATGTCTCTGGATCAGCCATATAGTGACAGGCCAGCTGTGACTTCCCAGAGTCAAGTGTGAACTGGGACTCTTCTGCCTAGAACTGTTTCAGAAATTTTCTTCCTTCAGTCTGGAAGGACAGAGAATCACTTAGGACTATTAAGAGAAATTAAGAAAGAAGTGGGTGTTTAGAAATACATAGGATAGAGATGGAAAGATTATTCTCTCTGACTCACTGATGTGAACCTGAAGTAACTCACCTTACAACGGTTAGTCCTGGCTTCATTTAATAAATTCAGAACCATCTCCTCTGTGTGTGTGTAAACATGAATTATAACAATAAATACAGTCCCTTATACAGAGAAAAACTACATGGTTCAAACAGAGATTAGGGATTAATTTAGTGTGCAAACTAAAATTTTTCCTTGCACAATCTTATCCCCTACATATTTTTTTGAGGTGCCTGTGAGTGGGATAGACTGGCCTGGATGTATTTAAAGGCAGTCCTTTAGTGACGTTAGGTGATTTTTTTACATGTGAAAAATGGTCTCCAAAACACTAGTTGAGAGCTGTAATTGTATTTTAAAAACCGAACAACCAGAACCATGGGATGTACCGTGGTTGCATCCAGAGCTCCAGTATGAAACTGAAGATAGGCCAGTTGAAAGTCTCTGAGCTAAGGTTAGAGGGGAGAGCAACAAAGATGATGTTGTAGTGGGTGCCTGCTATAGCCCACCAGGCAAGGGGGAAGTGGTGGATATGGCTTTCTTCAAACAGCTAGCGGAAGTTTCCCAATCATGAGCCCTGGTTCTCATGGGGGACTTCAGTCATCCTGACATGTGCTGGGAGGGCAATACAGCAGGGCAAAGGCAATCCAAGAAGTTTTTGGAGAGTGCTGGGGACAACTTCCTGTTGCAAGTACTGGAACGGCCAAGTAGGGGCTGTGCTTTTCTTGACCTGCTGCTCACAAGCAGGGAAGAATTGGTGGGGAATGTAGTAGTGGATGGAAACGTGGGCAGCAGTGACCACAAGATGATTGAGTTCAGGATCCTGGGGAAAGGAATTATGGAGAGCAGCAGAGCAAGGACCCTGGATTTCAGAAAAGCAGACTTCAGCTCACTCAGGGAACTCATGGGCAGGATCCCCTGGGAATCCAGTCTGATGGGGAGAGGAGTCCAGGAGAGCTGGCTGTACTTTAAAGAAACTTTACTGAGAGTGCAGGAACAAACCATCCTGATGTGCAGGAAGACCAGCAAGCATGGCAGAAGACCAGCTTGGCTTATCAGGGAACTCTTCAGTAAACTAAAACACAAAAAGGAAGCTTATAAGAAGTGGAAATTTGGACAAAGAACTAGGTAGGAGTATAAGAGCATTGCTCAGGCATGCAGGGATAAAGTCAGGAAGGCCAAAGCACAATTGGAGTTGTAGCTAGCAGGGGCCGTGATGGGTAGCAAAAAGGGTTTCTACAAATATGTCAGTAGCAAGAGGAGGATCTGGGAAAGTGTGGGTCCCTTACTGAATGGGGGAGGCAACTTTGTGACAGAGGACGCAGAAAGGGCTGAAGTGCTTAATGCCTTTTTTGCCTCAGTCTTTGCAGGCAAGGTCAGCTCCCAGACTACTGCACTGGGCAGCACAGTTTAGGGAGGAGGTGAGCAGCCCTGAGCAGCCCGTAGTGGTGAAAGAACACGTTAGGGACTATTTAGGAA
The DNA here is from genome assembly GCF_001723915.1 of Gavialis gangeticus. Classification (NCBI taxonomy): domain Eukaryota; kingdom Metazoa; phylum Chordata; order Crocodylia; family Gavialidae; genus Gavialis; species Gavialis gangeticus. Next base: position 20,018,032 of record NW_017729000.1, read on the forward strand.
AGCTGGACATAAGTCCATGAGGCCAGATGGGATGCACCCATGGGTGCTGAGGAAGTTGACTGATGATATTGCAGAGCCACTGGCCATCATCTTTGAAAACTCATGGTGATCAGGAGAGGTCCTGGATGATTGGAAAAGGGCAAACATAGCGTCCATGTTTAAGAAAGGGAAAAAGGAGGATCCAGAGAGCTACAGACCAGTCAGCCTCACCTCAGTCCCTGGAAAAATCATGGAGTAGATCCTCAAGGGACCCATTTCTAAGCACTTGGAGGAGGAGAAGTTGATTAGGAACAGTCAGCATGGATTCACCAAGGGCAAATCATGCCTGACCAACCTGATTGCCTTCTGTGATGAGATGACTGGTTCTGCGGATGCAGGGAGACCAGTGAATATGGCATACCTTGATTTTAGCAAGGCTTTTGTTATGGTCTCCCACATCATTCTCACAGGCAAACTAAGGGGGTACAGGCTGGATGAATGGACTGTAAGGTTGAGAGAAAACTGGCTGGAGCATCAGGCTTAGGGGCTAATAATCAATGGCTCAATGTCTGGTTGGCAGCTGGTATCTAGCAGAGTGCCCCAGAGGCCTGTCCTGGGGCCAGTTTTGTTCAGTGTCTTCATCAATGATCTGGAAGATGGCACCCCCAGCAAGTTTGCAGGTGACACCAAGCTGCAGGGAGTAGTAGATATGCTGGAGGGTAGGGCTAGGATCCAGAGTGACCTAGACAAATTGGAGGATTGGGCCAAAAGAAATCTCATGAGGTTCAACAAGGAGAAGTGCAAAGTCCTGCACTTAGGACAGAACAGTCCTATGCACTGTGTGTACAGGCTGGGGTCTGACTGGCTAAGCAGGGGCTCTGCAAGGACCTGGGGGTTACAGTAGACAGTAAGCTGAATATGAGCCAGTAGTGTGCCCTTATTGCTAAGGAGCCTAATGGTATCCTGGGCTGCATTGGTAGGTGTGTTGTGAACAGGTCAAGGGAAGTGATCATTCCCCTCTATTCAGCACTGGTGAGGCCACATGTGCAGTATTGTGTTCAGTTTTGCCCCCCACCCCCGGAAAGAATGTGGATAAATTGGAGAGGGTTCAGCAGAAGGCAAAAAAACTGTGTGGTGACTGGGGCACATGACTTATGAGGAAGGACTGAGGGAACTGGGCTTATTTACTCTGGAGAAGAGAAGACTGACGGAAGATTTAATAGCAGCTTTCAACTACCTGAATGCAGGTTCAAAAGGGGATGGGGCTGGACCGTTCTCAGTGGTGGCAGATGACAGAACAAGAAGCAATGGTCTTAAGTTGCAGCAAGGGAAGTTTAGGTTAGATATTGGGAAGAATTTTCTCACTAGGAGGATAGTAAAGCACTGGAACAGGTTATCCAGAGAGGTTGTGGACTCTCCATCCTTGGAGGTTTTTAAGACGTGGCTAGACAAAACCTTGGCTGGAATGATCTAGTTGCGGATGGTCTTGCTTTGAGCAGGGGTTGACCTCTGGAGGTCCCTTCCAACTCTAATTTTCTGTGATTTGATTTAACATTTATCTTTTTTTGAGTAGAGAAAAGCATATTTTTAGTAACCAGTGCTCAAGTTGTTTGAAGCATTCTGCTCCCACTTACGTTGGTGTAAATCAGGAATGATTTTACCAAGTCCAGTGGTGTCTGTCAGTGTCAAAGCAGCCTGGGTCAGGGCACAGCCCGTCCTTGTTTTGTATTTATGAACTGAAATGGAAATAACCTTGCTTCCTATTAGGAAATAATACAGTTTTCTTCCAGATAGTTTTGAAACACTCAGCCCTTCCACTTAAAATAAGTGAAGGGGTGGGGAAGGGCTTTGCACTATGACCTGATTTAACTCTGAAACTCTCTCTTCAGGTTGCCAGCCAGGTTATTATGGCTCAGACTGTCAGTCCACATGCCATCCATGTGACAAGGGTCTTCCTTGTAATGGTGTCACAGGACACTGTGTGGGAACTTCCAGTGTTACTTGTAGCTTACAGTCTCAAGATCCACAGTGCTCCCCTGGAGAAGGTACACAAAAGCAATCATTTGGAGTCTTGTGCCCTTGTATTGGTTGATATATGATTTTTTTTTATTCTTCAAATGGTGAACTCTAACAAGATGTGGCTTGTAGTTTCCAGGCAGTTGTGCCCGCAGAGGCCTGAGTGGCACTATTTTCTGAAGACATGTTACTACATAGAAGACACCAAAACTAAGACATGGAGTGAAGCAAGAAGGGCATGTCAGGGTTTTAAAGACACAGACCTTGCTATAATTACAAACAGTGTAGAAAAGGTAGCTTGCCTGGTTTCTCATATGACACATTTTGAATTGATGATTTGCTGTTTTATCTTGTTTTAAAAGTCAGCATTGATAGTATTAGTAGAGTTTTGCAGAATTTTTTACAGTCCGGAACTCAACTGTTCCCTTATTTTAGATGCAGCCCAAATTGCTGGGCCAGTGACTGGGGAGAAAAATGTAATTTAAAATAATTGTAGATGCCAAGCTGCATGGAAATGCTCCTTTTAACAGCCTCTAGGTCTTTGTTTCATCTTTTGTTTTTAAATATAGAAAATAAGAGGCCAAAATGCATATCAGAAATGAGCCTTTGTTTTCAGACTGTACCTGAAAGCAGTTGTCCACTGAATGGTTGTTTCTGATTCAGTGGCTGGTTCTGCACTCGGTGCATCAGGAGGGCAAGGTGGCCCGCTGTCGTTCTAAGGGCTGCTCTTAATTATACTGACTACAGTGATCCCATAAACTACTGGTATAAGTAGACTTTAGAGGGAGTCAGGTCTAGTGCCTCTGCAGCTGTGATGGTTGGTGGGTGGGAGATCTTGAGGGGGTAACCCACACTAAATTTAAAAACCAGGGATTTTGGTAGTCAAGCAGCATAAGAACGACAAGTAATTAAATGTTTTGAGTAGTTCTATCCTGCTCACTAACAGGATAAACAATTCTACATATTGATGAATGCAGAGCAGAGTGGATAAAAGACTTATAATTGGGTTTGAATGGATTTATTTTGCATTTCAGACTTGGATACAATTTAAAGGAGAGAACAGCTGGATAGGTATGACCTATAAGAAAGAAGATTCCCTGTACGTGTGGGTTGATGGCAAACCTGCACATGCTGAAAGTGCATGGTGAGGCTAAGTTTCAATGAATACATTGTTCTAAATAAGATGGTGTTAAATGGGGAAAACCAGTAAACCCATCCCTGGCATAGCACAATGCAGACCCTCAGCATTAGATGGTTTGGTTTTGGCCGATAGCCACATTTTCCTTTGAACACCAGACCCATAAATTTAGTGCTACTGTAGCTGGCCTTATTCCATTTTGCAGTTCAACTTTTCTCTGTGGGTTGGCAGGGTCATCAAAACAAACAGGAGGCATACGCTTGCCAAAGAAGACTGTGTGGTTGCCCTCAAGCATTATTTTTCTCCCGCACATTGCTTCTTGCTAAGAAAATGGATATGCAAAAGGAAGGAAGGTAAAGTTATTTCCATTCTATGGAGCTCTAACTTAAGGCTCAATTGTGTTATGTGTGCAACGACTAAAATGTGATTTAACAAAAAAATCAATCAAATGTATTTTAAAAAAATAAACCTACTTGAAATTATAACAGCCTATGCTAAGGCCAACACTTACTATAATCTAAACTCGAAAATATTTTTCAAGCAGTTCATCTTTGCCCTGTAAGGCTTATGTTCAAATCATTGAACTGGGGAAAGCCTAAAGCTAGGTTTTGAAAGGAATAGCCTTTTCTGCAGATCCAGGGGGAATAATCAACTCCCACTTTTTGTTTAATTCAATAACTAAATTCATTTAGAGGTGAGAAGCTGAAAGCTTGGACCTTAGAAAGCAGAAAAGCTTGTTTTCTTCTTCCAGTCTTTGAATGAAATTAAGTGCGAGATAGATCTATACTTTCTTAAGTCTTTGAAGGACATGCTGAGCAGAACAATGAGTTCAGTTCACATACTACAGATAATACTTCCTTCAAATAGTTTTATGAAAACATTTTACATTTAATGGTTTTTTTGTGTTCAGCCCATTTAACAGTTTTAATTAATTCATAACAAATTAAAAATGCTCTTTTCTCCTGAAATTTTAATTGCGGTTTCCATCCAAAAGCAACTTGACAAAAAGATTAATTATCTGCCAAAGAAGTGCCTTTTGCAATTTTAAATATAACTTGTCAAAATTAATGTGAATAAATATCTGTTAAGCTGTATAATTGCTTGCATATGCATATAGAGCATATTTCGGGATAGTAACAGGTAGTGCCAAATTTAGGGTTAAGACTATGTTTAGTGGCAAATCTATATATTTCTATTAAACACAGCTTTGACTCTAAATCTGGTATTACTTATTGCCATTCATAAGTATGCAAGGTGTTATATGTCTTAATTGATGTTTTAATGGTTCCTAACCAGTGAGAATCAACATTTTTTCATGAAAAATATCTAAAAAAAAATTCAAAACAAGATTTAAGTGTATTAGTAGTAGTATTTGCTTCCTGATTTAAATTGTGATTAGAATGGGCAGTTTTCAATTTTTAGGATTGGCACATTGCTTGTGCCAATCACTGCCAGGCACATGCATCGTCACCACCACGGGGGCGTGCATTCGGCCTGAGGTTATTTAGAGTCACCAAAGTGGCTGGCCGAGCCCGGGTTGGTTTTGGTCTGATAAATGCACACGGAGGTGCTGAGCACTGCCAGGAGTGACCAGGAATAACAGTCACAAGCTGGCAGAGGGTAGATTTAGGCTAGATATTGGGAGGCGCTAATTCACGGTCAGGGCAGCTAGGATCTGGAACCAACTTTCAAGAGAAGTGGTGCTGGCTCCTACCCTGGGGGTCTTTAAGAGGAGGCTGGATGTACACCTTGCTGGGGTCATTTGACCCCAGTACTCTTTCCTGCCATGGCAGGGGGTCAGACTTGATGATCTGCTCAGGTTCCTTCCAACCCTAGAAACTATGAAACTATGCAGCTATGCTTTAAATCAATCTGTCCTTACCTCTGCTGCTCAGATTGTGCTTGGATTCTGAGATGGCTGTGACTTGGTGGAGTCATCTTGCTTACTCCTTTCTTTTCTGCATAATCTGGCAGAGATTTGTTTATATACATATATTTCTTTATAATGTGTAGAAAGGAAACATATAGGTTTTCATTAGCATATCAGTCCAATTTTATGATACTGTAACTTGGTTGATTTCAGAGGCATAATTGCAGTGTAAAATTAAACAAGTGAAATGATATATCAGTTTTATAACCTTAGTGCCAATGTTTCTGTCATTTTAAAACTTTATATGCCCGACTTCCTATTGAGCACTTGTAGCTCCTAGGGATGTGAATCAAGAGAGCACTTCTGAAAATCAGATGCTCAAGTATTAACTAGGTTGCAAATATATACCTCAATGCATTTGACACAGGCTGATCCCTAGTGGAAACCATTAACAATATGGCTTAGGTCAGATCTCACCTGGAAACTTCTGCTGGTATAATGCTGTTAGTTAGGGTTTTGATTTTTTTTCAAAACAAAATTACTATACCTACAGAAGCCACAGTGGAGATGCAGTTATAACATCATCGAAGGTATTGTTTAGGGAGATATTACAAATTATATAAGCAAAAGTGCCTTTATATCATTATAAGATGCATCTAAAAAGTGTCGCTACACAGGAAAACCCTCATAGTATAACTGTATCAGCAAACATTTTCTAATGGAGACCTGTCCTTCATTTAATGAAGTGACTCCACGTATAGGTAGGAAGCAAAAATAATCAATGAAACAGACTATAAGGTCAATGAACCATCAACATATTCTGCCCTTTATAGATTTCATATAGTTTATCTTCTTGTCAAAGCCATCCAAACAGATGTGGGGTAAAACAGATGGGTCCTCGTGTATCCACCTGTTCATGATCCTAAAGAAGGAGCTATGCCCTGTTACTACTGGTGCATTATCTATCTGAGACAATGTGATTTTAACAGTAGTGACACTCTTAGAGGGAGCCAGTAGAAATACAGGGGAGTAGTTCTGGAAACCGAGAGGCAAGTAAGGAATGGGGTTAGCCCGATGCAGTTCTTTGGTCACTGCAGCAGCTTTTGATCAGCAGCTTTTCTTTGGTTACTGCTGCAGCACTTGTTGCTGTCTTGGTGACATATATGTTTTTCACTTTCCTAGCGTACTTCTACCTCTATTTGCCCTCCTGCTGTACTGAGTGGCATGAACTCTGTGTCCTGTCTTTATGCAGCAGCAGGGCTCTTAGCTCATGAGAGGAGCTCCTAGGGGTTATTGCAATACAAATGAAAATGCTGCAGTTGCCACCTTCTGATGCTATCCATTTGAACCACTGGTTTTGGTCTTAATTAACTTGGAAACAAATGTATTCTGAGGAGCTTTGCAGTTTATGCCTCCTGCTATATCCTGTCCTATTCTGTGCAGACTTTTTCTCAATTTCATTTCCTATGCTCATGCTTTTGTGGGAGGATGTTTTACAGTTAATTGTCCTGTTAATTTTTACAGTTCTCAACTACTTTACAGTGCATGAGGGGAGAGTGTTATATAGTCCTTATGTACCAGCATCAAATATTTATAACAACTTAACAGCCGCCAAAGATGCTTGCTCCCATATACAGAACTGCACTGGAGTAGTGGTTGTGGGAGAGCACAACATTGTACAAAGTGGAACAGAACTCTATAACAGCAGGAACAGAACTGTGAAAACCCTTATCAAATCGGGTATGTGGAACATGTGAGAGTTTTTCAAACTCACTGTCCTCAGTGAATGAAAATTTAGTGGCTATGAAAATGGTGGGTTTGTATTTTCGAGTCTCACTTAATATGCAAAAGAGTAAATCGTAAAACAGCTACAAAGTTTTAGGGAGAACAGCTAGTTAAGAACCACATCTAACAGAGAAATTGAAGGTTTACTTCCTTTTACAGAAATAAAAGATGAAACCAGGTTCTGCTTCTGTAGATGAATGTTATATATCACTACTGTGCAAAAGCATAAGATAAAATGAACCAGCACAAAACATGGTAGAAAGACCGTGTTCTTGTGGCAATGCAGGGCATAAGGTTTTGAACATATCTACTGCTTTAAAAGCCAGACAGATCCAATATTGAGGAATATTTTCCTTCCTCACCTACCCTGGTGCTGAACCTGCCAACCAATATCAGAGTCTAGAAACACTTCTGTGAGTATTTCAGTCTTAGTTATATCTACATTTTCTAACGCTAACAATCTGAAGCCTTGTTGTTGTTTTGGAGGCCTTAAATCTGAAGCCTTGTTTTTGTTTTGGAAGCCTTAAATCAAGGTCTCTGTACACTGTGAATCCATTGCATTTAAAGGCAGGTATATGTTGAAAAGCGCCTTAAGTGCCATGTGAAGTAATATTTCATGCTAATTCATTAGAGAGGAGAACATTTTACCACTTAGCTTCCATTTTGCTCCTGCTGGTTTGCATTACAAATCGTAATCACTCGCTCAGGTCCCAGTAGGCACGCTCTTAATTTCTGTTAACATTAATGAGTGCTATGTGAATGTGCAGAGCACTGAGCCCCAAATGCTTCACCTTTTAATTACAGTTGAGGAAAACAATACCATATGACCAGAAATAAAGATCACTGAATGCCTGCTTTAATCCTTTCAGCTCTTCAGCTTTTCATCTCTGCTCGTATGTGGTTAGCATTTTTTTTTCCCCACAGATTGTGTCTCTGGAAGGTTTGGGCCTCTCTGTGAGCATGAGTGCCGACCCTGCCAGCAGGGAGTTTCTTGCAATCCCCACACAGGAAAGTGTGGGGATACAGTGTTTTGCACTACAGAGAGTAGCAGTATCCCCTGTGAAAAAGGTGAGCTTATTCGACATCCTTAGGGAGGGGGAGGTGGGAAGTTTAGCTCTAGGCAGGACTTGCTTCTGCCCTATCTCTTTTCTTTATTCACATATTGTTGCTGTTTGTAGTGCCATTAGACACAAAGGACTTATGGAGGAGGGGGAGGAGGAATTGCCATGAAAACCATTGCAGTGACACCAATAAACTGGTATGAAAGGAAAAAAATCTATATGACATGAATGCCTAGACCTGCCCCCATTGCAACCTAAAGTGGATTCAGTTTAGACCTGTGGAACTCTGTGGTGAAACCCAAAAAACAAATTTCAGTTCTACGCACCCTCAGTGGACTTGGAATAAAGAAATGCCCCTTACTAAGGCAGCAATTAGAAACCTTTTCGTCTATACAGATATTCTAGAGAAGGAATTTGAACCAAGAGTTCTCCATAATTGGAGGTGGCTTGAAATCTAAACGCCTATCCAAATCTTGGAGGTGATCCCATTGTTATAACTACAAAACCATGTATCTGACACTCAGTAGGTAGTGTGGGAGTATACGGCAAAATCCAAATGTAGTGGTTTGAACACAAGTCTGGGGCTAGAATTTTTAAAAAATTTTAAAAGCTCGGATTTATCTTTATTCTGAACATATTATACAAGAATGGTCTTAAATGGTTTAGCTTATAGAAATTGTTTCAGCAATGGGGCTCAATCAGGGATGAACTGGTGAATGTATGCTCTGATTTTAGGTTCTTTGTTTGGCGGGTCATGTCCTGTTGAAGATGAATGGCAGTACTGGCAAGGAAGCTGTTACTATATTCCCAGAGCAAAGAGGCAAAGCTGGCAGCATGCAAGAGACCTATGCAGGCGTTACAGGGACACAGATCTTCTGTGGCTAGCACATCCGGAGGAGAAGGTACAGTAGGATTCACAAGGAGCATTCACTGACAGTGTGTGTGTTTAGTTTTGCAAATCTCAGTTCTTTATGGAACTATATTTACAGTGTGAGGAAGGAGTATGTATCCCTCCATGTGCAGATTTCAAGAAGTTCTGATTTCCTTATGCAATTCTTTGCCTAAAGGATACCCTCTGCAGGGTATTCTGTCTCGATACCCTGCAGAATCTCTGGTCTCAGAAACCAGGATAATCGTTTTGTATAAAATAACTGTAATTGAAAAATCCAAGGGGAGTAGAGGTTAAATTTAATTAAATCTAGTTTTTGTATGTTTGTTGTTCTCTAACCCCCATCTTATGGCATCTGAACATTTTGGCTGCTTGCAGACATCAAAAAAAAAAAGGAGTGAGGGGGGTACTTTAAACTCGCTGCACTCCCACACCAAACCCAGCATATGCCCAGAAGAGGCAGTATGTTAGTTGTGGACCCAGCTCACCCAATATCTGTATAGGTAAGGCGTTTTATTGGGGTTTTTTTGGCACTTTTATTTAATATCTGATTGATTCAGCTTTAGATAAAAGTGCCAAAAAGCCCCGCTGAAGCACCCAATCTAGAGACACTGTAGAGCCGGATCAAAGTAACGTGCTGCTTCTTTTGGTAAAATGTGTTTTCTTTTGGTAAAGTGCTCTGACTGTTGCTAACCTTGCAAATGTGAGTGAGATTTACTTTACACTACTCATGCAATTAGTTTATATTTGGAGTTGTCTCTGTTAAAACAGGCTAGCGAATTTAACTTCTACTTAGTCACTGTATAATCAGTTTCATACTTTGTTTCTTTTGCACTGGCAATATACCATATTTCCGCATGGCAAACACTGCAAGAAATTGTTTTAAATATATTTAAAATTATTTCCAAACACATTAAAAGCATATTTTACAAGATAGGTATTTTATGACAAATGTGAGTTGATAGTGTCCCTTTGCAATTCTGGAATTTTGCTAGAAAAGAGACACTTGTCAGTTTTGCTGGTGCAAAAGGTTTTTTCTTCCCAGAGGTCACTGAATTAAAGTTTTCTTACAGACTGTAAACCACTCTGCTGCCAAAGGATTCCTCTCTAAATGTATGGTTGTAAAACATATGCACACAGAAATTAAAGCAGTTATAGATAATCTTCTACTCAATGATTAGTTTCAAGTCCTTACCTCCTGGATTAGGGAAAGTTACGTTAGTTTGAATCAGGCAGAAGGCAGGGTAGAGATGTATTTTATAAACTAACTGAATCAGCGATGCATACGCTTTTATGGGCAAAAGTTTAATTTATTAAGCTCATGAAAGGTCATGCATCGCTGATTCAGTTAGTCCGTAACTATTTGTGCATTTGCAGCATCACATATAGTAGTAGCACAAATTTGTGTCGCTACTTTGTGCTGCAGTACGTGCCCCTGCCTCCAGCAGCATTGTCCTGCTGCTCCATGCGCTGCAAGGGGGCTTGCTGGGGCACAGGGTTCCTCAGTGAGGGGCTAGCTGGCAGGCCCCAGCCAGCCAGGGAGTGGCATGTGGAGGCTGCTTGCTCCTCTGTCCCCACATGTTGCTGAGCCCCTGTGCTGAGGCACCCCACACGCTATCCAGCTGTTTCCCTGCTAGCTGGGGCACAGTGTGCCTTGAGATAGGAGAGCAGGCTGCCCTGGGTTGCCTGCTCCCTGGTCTCTGCATGCTTTTGTGTGGGGGCTCCACTGCAGCTGACGGGGGCACAATGTGCCTTGAGATGGGGGTCCACATGCCAGGGTGGGGGCTCTGCAGTGGAGGCCCCACGCTGAAGCGTATGGAGACAGGAGAGCAGGTAGACCAGGGTTCCCTGCTCCCATGTCTCAACATTGGAGCTCCCCCATGGCGGCCTGCTCCCCCATCTCCACGTTTGTTTTGTCACACAACACTTTCACGTGCTTTGTGTCGCTTTTTCCCCCCAGGGGGTTCTTCTGCTCCTGGGAAATCCTGGTAGCAAATTTTGTCCGAGCACTGCTAATTAGCAGCGACATACACGGTTTAATGTGCAACATATGTGGTTTGTGGTACTGCAGAGAGGTTTGCTGTGCCACATACCTCATGTGCCTGCATGTCTGGATCTGGCCAAGGTTCCTGCCAATCTGGGGCATGCACTGCATGCAGCATCCACACTGGACCAGCCCTGTGCTGTGGATCCAGGGCCAGTCTGGGTTGGGCCTAACGAATGGCATTGTATGACATGTGCAGTGTATACCCTGGTCTGTCATGGGTGCATATGTAGCATGCACCCCAGACTGGCTGCGCGTGCCATGTGCAGCATGTGCAGCTGGGGCTAATGCATGCTGCATGTGGTGTGCAGTGTCAGTTCTGGGTGTGCCCTGTTTGTAAGGCCTGTGTTGGATTGGCTGTGCACAGTTGCTCTAGTATATGGGGCCAATCTGTGGACCTGATTTGGACCAGCCTCGCACCCCCTAACTGGTCCACAGGGCCAGATGAATTCAGTACCTCTGATGTAGTGCATCAAACAGTCACATCCTAACATGGCAAAGGAGCCTGTCACTCAGCTATCCAGTACAGTACTCTGTGAATTATGTTATTACTCTGAATGGCTGTGGGTGGAGAAGAGGAATCATCTTGCACTGTACTGTTTTCAGTGTCTGTTACAGCCATAGTATCTTTCCAGGAGAAAAGTTCCTGTTGTACAGCATTTTGTCTCACTTTGGTTGTTCCTAGGAATGGCTGTTCTCTAAAGTTCCCAAAGCATCCTTCTGGACAGGCCTTTATGGGGTTAGGTGGTGTTCAGTTTTGAAGTGGTCAAACAGTCAAATCCCTTTTGCACGCTCAGCATGGTAAGTGAAATAAATATATGTAAGGAAAGTAAAGTTGAATACTACTGGCATTGCTTAAATTGCATCCAGTAGGTCAGGGTCTCCGTTTGATTTCTCTTGTATAGCCATCCTCCCTTTTAACATGGAGTTCTGGCCTAAAGAGAGAATACAGGCTCAAATAGTGCAGTTTGTATTTCACTGAAGCCAGGTGCATTGGAAACACTAGTGATAATGGCCAGCTGGTACTAGGTAGCCAAGTAACTTTGGGAACAGGGCTCCTACTTTCTGGGACTATTTTTCCACCAATAAAAATCAACAGAAACCCACAGAAAATGAGGGATTCAAGGAAGGAACTCACAATCTTACTAAGATTTCCAGTGGTTGTAATTGTAGCTGACAGAAGATGAGTTTTCTGGTAAGTCTTGAATGCACTGTCCATTAGGTAATGCTTTGATACCTGTGGGGAGAGCTATTCCTTGGTTACAGAGCTAGTTAGTGTAAAATGTATTTCAGTGAAAAGTTTTGGTTGTACTTGGGTATGCTATATATTAGTTCTCTAATGAATTCTAATGCAAGGCTGCTTGGTTTGATTATTGAATGAGATCTAGCTTCACTTGTTTGAGGCAAATGGTCATCTCCTAATTTCCAGCCACCCAGTTAGCTACTTGGCTTCCTTGCCTTAAATTATAGCAATTCCTAGTTGATTGCCTTTTGTGCTTTTGTAGTGGAAATATTCTTGCTTCTGACAGTTGTCATCCACACCATTTATTTCATATAATACATTGCTTTATTAGCGATATAAAATATTTTCTGCAAAAGTGGGGAAAAATCCATTCTAGAACAAATGATCTGAGGAAGGGCACTTAATGACTGAAAGCTTGTCCAGTAGCTCTCCCAACTATCCAGCTATACAGTTGGTTCAATAAAAGATATCACAGGAAGTCCTCATTCCTCAGACATTTCCTGGATCATCACAGCTAGAACAGTACTCCACTCCTAGAAAAAATAATTTGTATATTTGGAAGTGTTAGTAGCATTTAAACTCAACTCTGGCCTGGGCTGCATGCACAGACCCAACAGCAGGAGCACAAGCCATGCATATCAGATGCAGAAATGTGTTCAACAGGCAGGTTGCAACACTTCTACTTCTTGTTCCCAGCAACAAGCAGCTTCATGAGTGAGTAATTGTCTTGGGTGGACCTTACTGATGGGAGTTGGGTGCCAGACTCAGTCTGTGGCATACACATAGGCATTTTTGGAAATCCAGCCTGTTGGAAGTCATTGCTCATTGTGAGCAATAAGATTTCAAATCAAGGTTGAAACAAGGTGTGTTCTTTCACTTCCTACCCCTTAAGACCTTAATTAAGACTTTACTTGCTTGTGTTGCAGAGCATTTTTCCAAAATAAGCATGGAACATACTGATGTTCTGAAGACCCTTAATTACTAAATCTGTTTTGCCCAACAAGAAACTGTAATATGTACTGTAGTGCTTAATTCATTCAGTGCCTGGAATGGGAATGCAGTATCATCAGCTTGTCAATAACTGCCTGCAGGAAACCGTGAAACTAAAATTGGAGTCTGGGGTGTAAGATGATAAAGCACTGACTGGTAGGAAAACCTTGTAACCTCCCATGATATTTGTTTCTCTGAGGTTGTCTCTACACAAGTGGACTGTAACTGCCAAGTGCTGTGTGCAGCTGAATGCTCTGAAGGGCCTTTTGGCAGCTGTTTACTGCTTTCAGAAAGCCCCGTGGATTTGCAAGAGAAAAGAAGAAGGTAATCTAAATAAATACTCAGTTGGCTTGTGCGATAGCATGGAGTGCCTAAGAATTTGTCCCTGGTACAAAATATAATTGTTTTTTAACATAATTGTGAACCATTGTGTTACATGTCACTAGAATGGGACAGACATTTCTCGGTGACAGCAGAGATTGCTCTTAATTCTGCCAGGAAAGAAGCCATCCTCCCCACTTGTGCACCTGTGCTACTGTCTGGAGCGCTCTGGCTCAGACAGTTGTTTGTATCAAAAATATCACTGTTCTTGATTGGGACAGTTTAAATAAAGATGATGTTCTGCATACAGGGGACTCTGTGTGTGTTTCCTATATGTGGGTCAAATGTATATTGTGGCAGAAGATCCAGAATATCTCCAGTCAGTGAAAATATTGTAGATTTATATTGTTGTAACTAAGGGAAGAGATTGCATCTGCTTTCATTTACTGTAGAGAAGAAAGGCCAAATTCTGTTTCCTGTCTTAGGTGCATAAGTGAAGTTAGGCACCTAAGTATGATTCTAATCTACTTTGCTGCTAACTCTACTGCTCATTAGCATGTCACAACAAAAGCTGCACGTTAAGCATCATGAAAAGACTGCGCACCTTTGATACTGTGCAGTAATGCTGGCTACTGCACATTTAATTAGTACCTAAACTTAATGCGCAGTAGCAATGGCGCATTCATGCATGTATAGACATGTCCAGTGTGTTACAAAAGTAGTTGTATTAATGGATTTTCAGGACTTGAACAGGGTCTCAGGATTTTCAGGACTTGCAATAGGATCTCATTTTAGTACCTAAGTTTACTTTGAAGCCTACTAAGTGGAGTAGAATCTGACCTAAGCTGTCCCTCATATTTTTAGTTTTATATTTAAATTAAGACTGTCAGTTAATTGCAGTTAACGTACACAGTTAACAGAAAAGATATTCATTTTTGTAATGAGTGTTAATTGCACACATCCATTTTGACCAGGGGCGGCACGAGGGAAAAGCAGCCTCTCCCCCTCACTGCTGCTGCTGGCAGGGGCCCATGCCTGGGCTGGCCTGCAGTTCTTCTCTGCCACCGTCGCTGCCGCCTTCGGGCCACCCACGGGGGCAGTGGTGGAGCCCCAGGGCAGCCTGGGCATGGGGTCCAGATGGCTGCAGCCAGATGGGCGCAGCAGTAGTGACGGGCTGCTTTTTTCCCACATGGAGCAGCAGCTTCTGCCTGGCTGTTGCTGCTGCTGCTCAGCGTGAGCAGTTGAGTCTGGAGCAGGAGTGGGATGGGCCGGGGTTGGGGCTCTTTTCACGGGTTCCGGCTGGTCTGCTTCAGCCAGTGTGAGTCCAAAGCGGGCCAGGGTCGGGGCTGGGGCTGTGCGCTGTTGGTGGTGGCGTGGAGGAGCCACAGGGTGCATGGGCTCTGGGTTGTTGGGTGGGGTGGGTCCTGACTATTGTTTAACTGTATGATCAAAATTGCGAATAATTGCAGCTATTTTATTTAATATTGCATTTAATTGCAATGAATTTTTTTAATTGTTTGTCAGCCCTAATTTAAATCATCTTGGCTTTGAGTGGCATGCAGTTCAGTTTACATTGTTGTGATTTTGATTTTAGACTCCCAACTTCTACATAATGACATGTATCTGCTTTTTAGAATATGTAAGTAAAAAAATAAAACCACCCCTCAAGCAAGCAAATTTATGTGTTATAG
>NW_017729000.1:20033579-20039794 GCF_001723915.1 Gavialis gangeticus
GTCCCTTCCGACCCTAGAAACTATGAAACTATGAAATCCAAGGATCAAATCCAAAAATCTCAAATCTGTTTTAAGCCTCAGACATCCTTACTTTGACAACTGTAACTTCTACAAAGAAGTGAGAAGGATTTCCAAGACAGTGCAGGCTACAAAACAGTATTGCTTCTGACCTGGCTTCTGCCTTAAGTATGTAACAGTGGTTTGCTTTTGATCCAGTGCTATAACTATATTTTGAGTTCCTGGGAAAAGGCACAGTCAGACTGTATTTATGGGTTTGAGAATAAGCTTCCCACTGACATGTGATGAGCAAATAATGAACCAGTCTTGTTCCTGATTTTCAAAGAGGAGGATTCCTGGATCTTTCTCTGGTCAAAGCATGAAGCAGGACACAAAGCTGAAAAAATTAGGAATTACATACACATGCATATACATAGTCACACACCTGAGTCTTAACCTTAAGAATGCCTCTCTAACTCTACTTCTAGAACCAGGTGCTTTAGCAGTCAAAAACAAGGAGTAGTGTTATCTTAACATATAAGGAATGGTGTATTTTGAGGTGCTGATGTACCACTATAGATGTAAGTAGCTTAGAAAAATCTACTCCCATGGAAAGAGGGACAGGGAATCTACAGACCCTGGATCTTAGTCTTGTGATTTCTCTGAAATGTACGAGTTTTATACAACAGCTCTGATGTGTCTGTAGTAGTTTCAGTGGTATTTACATCTTCTCCATGTAAATACAGGTTTCCCTCACTTTATGCTGTACATGCATTCCTGGAAAATAGTGCATGACTTAAATTTGAATAAAGGGAACCCACTTTACAATGTAATAAATAGGGATGTTCCAGGACCTCGACTGTACTGACCCCCAGATCCATTTCTACCACTTTTACAAGACAATTTTGGTACTCACCAACTGCAGACAGTGCACACAAGCACCAGGCACTATCATAACTACAGAAACACATGTTGCAGACAACGAACGAAGAACACAGATCCACACAGGAAACTGTATTTTGGTGCCTGTCACTCCCATAAGGCACCGCACAAAGCAGCTGACTGCGGGCTTCCACACCGATCGCATAAGAGTGAATTTACCTCACATATAATACATTTTTGGTATAAAAAGGGTTATCACATAAAAGTGAATTTGCACATACAGAACCCGCATAAATCTAGGGAAACCTGTAATATGAGAGGCACGTTACAAGGAGTGATTCACCCACTGTTTTGATTTCAGATTCTTGTCTTCCTTAATGTATCTGTCTCTCTACTTTCTGTTTTAAAGCCTGTGCCTCAGGATACTATGGTCCAGAATGCCAGGGTAGTTGCACCTGTAATAAAATTGAAAACTGCAGCCCTTTCACTGGAGAATGTGCGGAGTACTTACAGTGTTCAGAGAAATATGTAGCACAACAGTGCCAAAGAGGTAAAATGTATAACCCTGGAAACAGAAACCCTTGGATTGGCATGGCAAGTGGAAAAATGAAGATCGTTTGCAAAAAGTAGCTGTAGACCTTATCCTCTCTTTTGACATCCAGATATAATACCCCAATGGGCAGTGCTGGCAGAGGGCATAGAGTAAACTTCCTATTTCATTATATTGGTTATTAGTCTGGTGGCTGTAGGTGCTATCAAATGTAGACGTCTTAGCTCTCATTCTTACAGAGACAACTTGTACTTCTAAAATGTCCCAGTAACTTTTGGTATTCCCAAAATCAGTACTCCATGGGGTTATTTGCACTTTCTGTTAGAGAAAGCTACAGACAAACCCAAGACATCATCATCTTGGTCTTTTCCTCACTTGGCATCAAATGAGGTGGCAGCATCTCAATCCATATGGGCAGTTAGGAACAACATACCTGGAGTTAGAGGTATACAACATTGCAAATTGTGTCCAAAATTGGCTTTGGCATGCTCTGGATATCAATAGTTCTTTGCTGTTACGTACAGTGTCTCATCAGAAGATCTGAAAGCACTTTACACTCATTAATCAAGTCTTGTCATTTCCTGTGAGGCCCACATTAATGTATTTGTTTTATGCAAAGGGAAATAGGAACATGCACATGTTAAGGCACTCACTGTTTTGGTGTATCACAAAACAGCAGTAGCAAAGCTGGGAATTGAACCAAGCCCCTGGCTCTAACCACTAGGTCATGCCACTGTTTGCTTTCTTTTCTTTGCTTTTGATTTGACAACTTTTTTTCACTTGAAGCTGTACACGTGTCAGCTTTATATCTAATTCCCAATCTTAAGATACTCTTCCCTGTATTTTCAGGCATATGGACTAATCCAGAAATTGGTGGAAAGATGTTCATTGCTTTATGTGGGCCTTGGGATTAGATGCACAGCAAGGATATTTAAGCTCCATCTTTATTAGAAAAATGGGCCAAGTTTGCTGATTTCAGTTATTACAAGTGTACCCATGTTTTACTATATTGAATAACTGGATTCTTTTAAACGTAGAAGGGGTTGGGCATGCTGCTTCCAACAGGGAATTTTTCTGAGTGTTCTGTTTGCTTTAAATGCTGATATATTGCCATTTGTATCTTAGGTGTGGTCAGTCTGAAATGTCCAGAGAACCCTGGGTGGTGGTACTGGAATGGCAGGTGTTATTATATAGAAGAAACTAATAGTTCAACCTGGTTAGAAGCAAAGAATTTCTGCACTGCCTATAATGGCACTGATCTCCTTGTACTGGACAGTGCAGAAGAAGAGGTAAAATGTTTCCACGATAAAAATGGTGGTCACAGATGGAAAATGGACACTCTGTAAGCATAGAGAACAGGTCTTCCTGTCTTCCCTCACAGACACCTCCTTTACAGACAAAATCCTTATAGATGTTAGCACATGATAGCTGACTTATCTGGCATGTTAGAGCTCTTATTAGCATTAGGGGCTGCTAATCGAGCTGTGCTTGCAAGCTAAACTCCAGCACATCAGAACCTTGTGCTAGGGATGACCAGGTCTGTGGAACTGTTTTTACGAAAAATTGCACAAATAGTCACTCAGCACAGAACTGTGAACTTTATGGAACAAAGTGCTGCTCTGCAATTTTTCACTGAAACCAAATTGACCAAATTAACTGAAACTAAAATTGAGACTTTGCTAATTGTAGTGGAAAGAGCAATGGTCATTTGAGCAGAATTTTGAAAAGTGAAAGTTGAGGTTGGTTCACTGGTTCTTCTTCTAACACAAACAAACACCCACGTACAAACAAACACAGAGCTTTTCAAGCCTGAAAGATACTTTATACCTGTTTTACCCTTCTTGCATCTGAGCATTACCTGGCTAGAAAATGAGGATCGAACTCTGGAGCTGGACCTGGCGGAACACACCGTCTGTTGGAAAGATAGGGAGCCTGATCTCACTTAAATGACACTAGGGATGTAATTTGAGCCATTTACAGGTGTTTAAATGAGAAAAGTCAAGCTATATGTACTCTTGCTGTGAGACCTAAACAGGTGTGAGTTGCAGCATTGGGTGAGGTCTGCATATCTAACCCAACAGTATAGATTTATGGGACAGTAGCATGAACAACCTCTTTGTCATTCCATGTGCCACACTTAGTCTTTTACCGTGATAACTAGGTAGGAGTGCCTTAGTTTATAGCTGTATAAAACTTAATGCTGGCTGGCATTGGCTCACTTAGAACATGCTTCTGTTTATTGTGGGAGTTAAGTCTGCTACAGGTGCCACTGGGAGAGACTCTGCCATGCTTTAACTCTAGTAACTGTTTTATCTAGGCTGTTTGTATTTCACAGAGCCAATCCTGGTATCATCAATTCCCATTATTCTTCATATTTGAGCTTATTAACAGGTTGTGCTGTACCGCACATTATTGTTCCAAGCATGCAAGAAATTTGTAATAAAATAAGCATAGTGTGAAGAGGCTCTGATGCCATAAGATTTGTTACAAGAGTGTATGACTTCTCAGCATCATTCTGGGTTGACTTAAAAATCTTTAAACCAGTCCACTGCAGAATGTACCAGGAAGGTGAGGCCATGTTCAGCCTAATCCTTTGAAATTGCCACACTTTTGTACAAAGTTATGTTCTACAGAAGGGAGCCATCTGTCATATCCACGTCTCAGTCAGACTTTTGGTTTCAGTCCCCTCTCAGAGTTCAAGTGTTACGTGAAGGACACCATTAATAAATCTGCCTCTTCTTCTTATACTCGTCTGTCATTAACCTGTTCTTTAACATACACTTGTTTCTGTCCTGTAGGCCTGGATAACCTCTGTGTTAAACAAACCTGCGTGGATTGCCTCAGTGGGTTCCTTGCAAAGGGATAAGGAAAACATGGGCAGGAAGAATCAGCATATTTTGTAAGGCAGCTTGCTTATTTCATGAACAAGAGTATTAAATCAGGTTTTGGAAACCATATATGTAAAGGGCTAGATCCTCAGCTGATGTCATTTTACTCCATTGACTTAAATACAACTATGCTGGATTAGGGCAAGGGTGAGGAATTCAAAGGCACAAGTATCTCTTAGCCTAATTGCCTTTGTTCTCCGGCGAGAGAGAGTTGTCTAGCAGTTCTTTGTCCTTCTCCCCAGCTCAGGCTCTGTATTGATTACTCTGTGATGCAGTTACGTTTCCTCATCCTGTATCCCAGGGGATCCAGTTTTCCCCCTTCAATGACAGGTCCAGCAGGTGGGATCAGGGAGAAACCACTGGCAGATGTAAAAGGATGATTTAATTCCTATGCTAATGTAGGCCCAGGTTATGATTAATTCTTCTGTGGATTAAGGGAGTATACAAGGCACCTTCTTGCCATACAGTGGCCAGTTATAGTTGTGTTCCCAGATGCAGTTTGTACAAGGACCTCTTTAGAGACCATTGCCTTACCCCCTTGCCCTCCTTACGTTAGCTTTTGGAACAGGATTTCTGGAACAGAACCGTTCTCCTTTGAAAAATGAGATGGAGATCTGCTCCACGATTGCTGTAGGACAGGCATTCAGTTTTTGTGCATCTACTGACGTGGGCCGGAAGGGCCTATTGCAGTGATGTGTTTCTTCACTATGGATAACTGTCTGTGGCTGATAACTATCATAACTGGCTCTGACAGAGTGAGACATATAAGATGGAAAAAGAGTGTCCTGGAGGAAATGAGCTTGGAGAAATGCAGAAATGGTAAAAATAGGCTGTCATGAAAGCTTTAAGACAAATATTTAAGTATCACGAAAGAGAGAGGCTAAAAGGGCATTTAGAAAAGGTACTCATGACCCAAGAGTCTGAGGCGGGACTTTAAACTCTACATATGGAGGTGTAACGTGGATATTTGGGTGTGCTGTGATATGCATTGAAATGCTCAAATAGATTGAAAATTCTGCTTTGCCCATTGATTGGGAGCGGAGAGAAAAACTGTTCACCAGGGCGCCCCAGGGGAGGACAAAGAGCAATGGTCATAAACTGTTAAAGGATGGGTTCAGGTTGGATGTAAGGAAGAACTTTTTTACAGTAAGGGTGACCAGAATCTGGAGTAGACTTCCCAAGGAGATGTTGCAGTCCCCAACCTTACAATTCTTTAAAAGGAGACTGGGCAGACACTTTGCTGGGATTTTATAGATTTCATAGACATTTGAGCTGGAAGGGACCCCGGAGGATCATCGAGACTAGCCCCCTGCCCCAGGGGCAGGAAGTCAGCAGGGATCATAGGATCCCAGCAAGATAAGCATCCAAATGTGTCTTGAAGGTGTTCAAAGTGGGTGCTTGAACCACCTCTGGCGGCATTCTGTTCCAGACCTTGGGGGCTCGGACAGTAAAGAAGTTCTTCCTTATGTCCAGCCTGAAACGGTCATGTGACCATTTGACCTTGCCATCACTTGGGTGGGATGGGCTCCACCCTTCCCCTAAAGGTAAGCGTGTGTTCTCTTCTAGGTTGGCAGATCTCCTTCGGCAGGCTTTAAACTAGGCTCGTTGCGGGAAGGGGAAGACAAGGGTGGAGGAAGCCTTGGACTGCTAAACCAAGCAACACGCACAAGTACAGCCCAGCCTAGACCGACGAGTGGAACATATGCACAGGTAAGCAACAGGGGCCAGGGCAATGGTGAAAGTAGGGGGCCAGTGCACACATCCTCAGGACGCTTCAAATGCCTCTACACAAAAGCTCGTAGTATGGGAAACAAGCAAGAGGAACTTACCCTCCTGCTAGCTGACACCAACCCAGACATAGTGGGGCTCACCGAAACGTGGTGGGACCCAACGCACGA
>NW_017729000.1:20049976-20059201 GCF_001723915.1 Gavialis gangeticus
TTGATATTTGTAGCTAGCTGGAGTTCCATTGCAGCCTTGGCTTTCTTGGTTCGCTCTCTGCAGGTCCGGACCAGAGCAGAGTATTCCTCCTTGGTGGTGGTTCCAGTCCTCCATCCTTTGTAGGTCTTCCTTTTAAGATGCAGCAGGTCCGCCAGTTCCCTGGAGACCCAAGGGGGCTGCTGTGCCCTTTTGCTGCCTTTCCTCTGAGATGGGATGGATTTTGTGCATCTAGGATTGCTCCCTTGAGCAATTGATTTGCTCATTTATTTGATTCCTGCTCAGAGCAAGGGGGTGAACTCAATGATCTTTCGAGATCCTTTCCAGCCCTTAATTTCTATGATTCTATGATCAGTTTTTAGTCTTTGTTTGGGAGGCAGGGACAGGGGGGAAAGGGTTAGCCTGACCATTTTGTTTCTGAAGTAATATATTTTCTTGCACCAGAGGCTTTGCTTCCATGCCATTGGATGTGATTAACCTCCAGTATGGTGTGTTTTGATTGTTCAGGGTAAGCCGCACCAAAAATACCACTTCGACCACTTGTGATCAGCTAACTGCGAAGGGGAGCTTGAACCAAGTTAACTGCTCATCCTCAGCTTCCTGGGTTTGTAAGAGAAATGAAGGTAAGAAATAATTCAGTTCCTCTTATTTTACCTGACTGCACTCTGCTAAATCCCTTCCTGACCTGTGAATATTGTCACACAATGTATACTACAGATTCAAATCTCTATTGCTTATGTACAAGGCCTGACTCCATTATGTGCCCAGTAGTATCCTACTCTGAACTGCACACAGACTACGGTTATGTGAGTAAAGTGACAGAACTTGGTTGCAAGAGAACTGAAATTGTCAGATCAGTCTAGGTTGTATAAAAAAATCTCTGCAGCCATAGCCAGCTACAGAAATTTTTTGCAGACAAAGAAGGGTCAGCCTGGGTTAGGTATGGGGGCAGGAATTTTTTTCTGCAACCATCAGGACCAAGGGTGACCACACCGAGTTAGTGATTCAAAGCAGACTTCGTTGGAAGGGGCAAATTGTTTGTGTTCACCTCAGCACTGATTCAGAGCTGTACTTCCCCAGGGGTGTCCTGACACTCGGTCCACTTTTGAGCAGCAGTTCCTTCTAAGACATATGTGCTTGTGCTGGCTACGGGGGGTAATGTGCTGTTGTTGCTTTCAGGGTGCAGCTAACTCCCTCCTTCCATTTGCAATCAGATAATAGCACAAGGGTAGGCCCACCGGTTCCCTGTCTGGATCATTTGTGCCCCCCATACCTCCCCACCTCTAGTGGGTGGTGGTGGGAACCCTCACAAGTGACTGCTTTTTAAATCAGGTGTGCGCTGTCCCAGGATTGAGGTATAATAGGCTTCTGAACGTGCTTCCACACCAGGTTAGGAATCATGCTCTAAGTAGGCTTTTCCTGCTCTGCAGCCTTTGATTTTTCAACTCATTTCTTGAGAAGAGGGAGTAAAGATTAAGCTGTCGTAAATAAATTCTTGCAGGAAGGCGTGAAGCATTGGGGATGGTTGGAAGTGGCAGATTGCATTTATTTTACAAATTTTGCCACATTGGAATAAAAGTTCAGAGCTTGGAGAAAGCATGCAGCTATAGCTTCTCTTTGGATGAGATTGGGTAGCCCCACATTTTGGTTTATCAAAAGGTGCCACATGATATAAATTTAGAAGGATTTAATGCATGTAGTTCTATGAACAGAACAGCAGTTCAGCAGGCAAGGTCACTGTGGTTTGGATTATCATTTGTTAACAGAGAGACTGATAATGAAGAAATCCATTTTTTCATCTAAAGTGGAAATTCAGAAATCAACAGGCTTTGAAAAATTATTTGCAATGATTTCCCATGAACCACCTAATGAGCTAGGCTTAATTTCAGAGCAGAGTTTCCAAGTGTTGTGCTTTGGGTTGCTCAGGGAAACAACTGCCAGCCTCTGTTGTTCAGGAGGTTTTTGAAATGCTGGAACACATGCCATGATGAGAACAATTCAGATACTCAGTTTATGTTCATTTTTAAGGAAAAATTGTTTCTTTAGAAACCTGCAAAACCATTCATTTGGGGTGGGCGGGTTGCAGAGAATTTTCTGATTTTTAAGGAAAGGGGAACCTGGTGAGAATGAGAGGGTGAAATGGCTTCATGCAGTCACAGAACAGGATTGCTTGAAAAACACCCAGCACTTCGTAGGCAGTGATTTTAATTTTTTGGTTTGTGTAGTACTTCGTTTGGCCTTTCTGTCATGTGTCTACTATTTCTATCATCTATGTGTTAACATGGTCCTTTGCTCAGTAGAATGGCATGCCTGATCCAGTGTGTGCCAATCACATGGCTCAATGCTACCAAAGCCTAAATTACTGACACCTCAAGTGCATATTATCATGTGTGTATTTGTGTAATAGGGAGATTGCGTGGCCCTCTAGTGGCTTCACTTATGCTTTAGAAACAAATTTAACTGGATTTGATCTACAGGTTATCAATAGAGTGGATTTGCATGCTAGCAGGCTCTGCTACCCAGAGAATGTGTATAAATTGACTGTTGTCATAACAACCCATATCACTATGTATGTTTACTATAATCTCTAAAAATTACTTAAATGAAAGCTAATATTCAAACAGAGCATATTTGATGTCAAAGATTTAAAGATAACCAGATCACTGAACTCGGGAAGTCCTTTGCCAGGCTCTTGGAACTTGTGCTTGGAAATGCTAACCTCCCTTTGACATCAATCGCTGCCTCTGCAGGGAGAGGAGAATGTTTTCAGCTGAGTTTATTTTAGTTCATTCAAAGTTGAGAAACCAAATAGTAATTAAAATAGCAAGAAAAATTTTCTTCTCCCAACCCATGAATAAAATCAGGTGCGAGATGATGGGATTTATCGGTGCCTAGTCAGCACACTGTCTGAGATTTAGCTATGTTTTTCCATGCACAAAAAAAAATCTGAGTACTGCTGTTTTACTAATGCATGCCAGTCACTTTTCACCCAACAGAGGGTCCAGTAAGGGACTGGGGTTATCAAATGCACAGAATATGAAGGTGGCTTTTCTTTTCTTTTTTCTTTAAATCTTTCAGGTTACGGCATTTTTTGGAGATACCCCAAAATGCTGCTCCTGCAGCCGGTAGGAGGACTAACATACACATTCTTGGAGGTTGCATTGTCAGCCTGTATCATAGCAGCTGATTGCTCTGGAGTAACTTACTGGGGGGAGAGTTACATACCTGTCAGTGGTAAAGAACTGATCTTCAGCAGAAAAAGAAATGTTGCTGTGTACCTGAAAAGTGGTAACTATGTAGTTCTTTAATGCTATACATGCTGTAAAAATGCACATAGAAATATAAATCAAAGGGCTGATTACTTTTTGTTTTAATTTTTCTCTGTTCCTCAAGTATCTGTAATCTGTTTGCTTGTAGGAGTTGTATTTTTACCTTGCCCCTTAGCCCAGTGGTTTGCCTTGTAAGGTTGCTCATGAATGCTTTTGAGCATTTTTGGTACAATTAGTGTGATGTGATAGCCAGATGGCCAGGCATTCATCATCAGGTCTGAGCAGTAAGAGCCAACACAAAATAATAAGAAAAGAAACAACCAGTTGCCTTTGAGGATCCTTGCCTTTGAATATGCTTCTGTGGGTTGTTTCTGTTGTGTCCAAAGTCAATGCAGTCTTTATTTTTTAGAGAGGAAAAAAATAAAAATCAGAAGTTTTGCTAACAGTATAGGACAGTGGTTTTCAACCTTTTTTAATCAGTATACCCCCGGCAGCCGGATGGGGAGCAGGGGCGGGGGGTGGTGCGTGGCTGGGTGGGTGTGTGTGTGGCAGGGGTGGAGGGGTTGGTGCTGGCTGCATGCAGAGCAGCAGCAGCACAAGGTGATGGGTGGTGGGGGCGTGTGAGCTTCCCATCCCGCTCCTGGGAGGCGGTGGTGCAAAGTGGTGGGGGCAGCGCTCCATCCACACCCGCCCATGCATACCCCCTATGGCCTTTCCAAGTACCCCCGCCCAGTTGACAACCCCTGGTTTAGGCTATAATCCAGGGTTTTTTTATTGCAAGCATATGCTGCACTGCCCCTTAAGGGCATGTTTGAGCCCTAAGTTGTGTCAAGTCAACTAAATGGCAGATTGTGAAAGTAAATCTCAGTTTGCCTTCTAGCTATCTCCAGTATTTGTATGACCGTGGCTACCAAAGCAGCTGAGCAGCTTTCACCCCTAATGTATTTATTTAGTACCCCTGGGACTTTGGGGGGTAATATTTTCCCCATTTTACAGGTGGAAACCTGAGACCCAGAGAAGTTTAGGGTATACATATATGATACAGTGCAGTGCTTGTAGACAGAAATACCTGTGCAAACCCGTCCATTCATTCATTCATTTATTCATTCATTCTCCCCTTCTCCATATGTCTAAACACTGAGGATTTGCCAAAATTGAAAGCTAAATGTAAAGATTTAAAAAAATGTTTCAGCTTGCAGTGAAGGACGGTATGGTATGTATTGCCAACAGAAGTGCCCACGCTGTCTCAGCCATACAACCTGCAATAGAATCACAGGGTTGTGTGATGGTGCAGTGACTTGTCAAGAAATGAAGAAATTAGAGCTTTGTGAATATGGTGAGTAAGACAGCATAGGGAGTTGGGCTTCCTTTTCTGCTGTGGTTTGTTATTTTGGACTGACCATTTTATGAGCCATTGACCAGCATTCTGAATACATTATAAAACTCAACCTTTTAGCTTGGTCTTTTCCTGACTAGGTCTCATACCAGGTGGTTATTTCTGATCAATTGTTGGATAGAAAGGAATAATGATATTTAGATTCTCCTTGAATAAGCTTCGCATGGGGGAGGGGAGGGGCCTGGTGTGACCCTGGTTGAAGAAAGCTGCTTATTCAGGGAAGCATGTAAGTATGTTAATAGAATTGAAACGTGTTTATAATAAAATCTGTTCTAAAGAGGAGTGGATTTAAGCAGTGTCTAATGATTTCTTTGCATAAGGATCAATTTCTGTATAAAGTTAGGAAGCTGAAGACTGGTGGTATGGGTACGAGATAGTGTATAATGAGTTTTGTGCCTTTTAATTTGTGTTCTATTTCAAACAGACCTTACAAGCAAGATGTGTTTCCCCTTTTGGAAATACTGGAATGGAAATTGTTATTATATTCCTGCTTTTGGGGCACTGAATAAGAGTGGAGCAGAATTTTTGTGCAGTCAATACGAAGGGTCCCAGCTGTTAAAATTACAAGATGCAGAAGAACAGGTCAGTCACTCAAATATAAAACTGTTAATAAAGAGGTTGTGTACAATGTATTCTTTAATATTTATTTTTTAAAACCTTGAAATGATCATTTTATCCCAGCATATTGGATCTCTTTTTCCTCTCTGAAACACACTGCTTAATTTTTCTTTTATGTACCTAAAGAGCCTACTCCTCACTTTTGTTAGTCTTGCTTTTTATTTATGAGCTCTTTCTCTTCGTGAGGACATGGTTTATGATTCGTTGAGATCAGGATTTGTCAGCATAGGGTTTGCCAGCCAGCTAAACAAACCTGTACTTAGATTGTAAACTCTCTGAGCCTCGGACAGTTTTTTTCTTACTCTATATTTGCACAGCACTGAATATGGGTTTTTAGCCTAACGGTTAGGCTGCTTACAGACTTTTAAAAAAACCCAAGAAAACAACACTTTACTTCAAACTCGGTGTGCCCCTGCACCAAGCCTAGCATATGCCCAGAAGAAGCATCACATTAGTTGGACTTGACTCACCCAGTGTCTGTATAGATTGGGTGCTTCAGCAGGGCTTTTTTGGTGCTTTTAATTAACAGTTGATTGAATCGTCTTTAGATAAAAGCACAAAGCCCCGCTGAAGCACGCGATCTATATCGACACTGCAGAGCTGGGTTGAACTAACGCGCTGCTTCGTCTAGTAAAGTGCTTTTTTCACGTCTGTCAGCAGCTTTAAATATTACTAATAAATACTATCACTAAGCTAAAGCATGAGGTGCCGACTCAGTCAAAGCTTCCCTTTAATATCAATGGGAGTTTGTCTGAGTAGGGACTGAATAGAAACTGAAAATTTCTAGGTATGTATGCCCTACAAAAATGGTGTGTGATGGGTTTTTTTTCTCTGTGTGTGAAGGAGTATATGTCAATTTGTCTTGAATTTTTCCACAACTGAAAGATGCATTTTTTCTGTCTTTAATTAGAAAATCAAGGCAGGGAGATCTTAGAAAAAGAATGAAGTTTTAAAAACAACTGTGCTATGCAGTTATCTGGGGGAAATTCTTTTATGAATGAAAAATACAGAAAACTCAGAGTGAGGATGTTTAGATAGATCATTTGATAGAACCAGGACCTGAAGGTCACTCCCATCTACTAAGTGCACTGTAATACAAGTTAAATGTTGGCCCTAAACTGTCTAACAGCATCCTTTTAAAAAAGATTCTAGGTTTAGTACTTCATTATGGTCAGGCAGTTGATCTGTACGTGCTTGAACCTCCTGCACCTGTTACCATTTTAAATCAAAATTCCACGGGTGCAGATTTGGGCTCTTAACGTATTAAAATGGCCTCTTTCTTCTTAACTAGCGTTAAGAATGAAAAGAACTTGGCTCATGACTTGAATGTGCCATCCTGCTGCCAAAACGAGACTGTATCTATTTAGTTATTTGGGGGTCTCCTTGTTATCCAGGTGTACATTGTAGGCATCATATTTGCTACAGTACCACTTTTATTTATTATTTGCAGAGGTGGATTGCTAAAGTCATCTCTAAGAAAAGCTGGTTACTCAAGCTGAGCCATAATCTCCAGTCCAAAACCTGGATCATGCCTGGTAGAGACACTGAAGCGCCTCACTGGTAAAATACATTCTCTTTCTCATGAGCTTCACCTTTCCTTTACCTAAGGATGACAGTGTTACTGTGGGAGGACATCAGGGAGGAATGTTGCTGTGACTTTGAGGTCAGGAAATCCAGACTAATATAAAGATACATTTCATTGCTTTGGTTTTCAGGGGTTTCCAAGGGACTCAGGATTTGTGTATTCAGATTGAACCTGTAAATGGGACCTTGATTTCATCTCCCTGCTCAGAACTGGCTTCATGGATTTGCAAGGTCACCCCAGGTGAAGGCATGCTTTACATACATTTCTCAGTATTTGCTGTAGTCTTTATCAGAGGACATAGTATACAGTGAAATGTCACAGTGGTGCCTGAGTTGCAGCTTTTGGGAATGCTTCTGAGGCTGTGCACCCTCGGAGGAATTCTTTTCCCTCTGCAGAAAACTCACTGCACCCAGTTGGCTTCCTGGCAAGGAGGGGAGCGGGGGGTCCTCTAAGCATTTTACAGGACAAAGGTGGAAAACAGGTGACTAGCAAAGGCACCGTTGTTTACAGCTCTTGTCAGTCACGTTTCAGAGTACTCACATGGCTGAATATTGCACTTCAAATCATAGAGAAGCAGGGCTGGAAGGACCTTGAGAGGTCATCCAGTCCAACCCCTTGCCCTCAGGCAGGATTATCCCTATCCTAAACATCCTATACAAATCCATTGTCTTACTTCTCAGCAAAACTACACAGTCAACTCTGACACAACACAAGGCATAACACCCTAACCTGTCACACATAAAGCAGGGGGACTATGGCAGCCAACATCCTGCTGTCACAAATGTGTTATACACTTGAGAGATCCCAGGAAGAGGGCTACACCCCCTGCTATAGAGGAAGGCAAACATTTCCACAGTCCAGAAATTTCCACAATCTGACCATGGGGGTAAAATTCCTTTCTGACCCCAATTTAGTAGTTGGTCTGACCCTGAGGAGAAGGGCAAAACCCTCTAGCCAAGAACCTCTTGGCTTAAATCCCAGCAGGAGCACTGGCAAACCCCAGTCAATATCCCCAGCCTTGGCTGCAGCAAGCACCCAATGGAAAGCTTAAAAAAAACCTGACATATAGCAGCAGGAGAAAAAAATATTCCCTCACAGCCCCATGCAGCAGCCAGCAAATCCCAGAAGCATGGGATATAACCATAGTAGGACACAGTCATACCTATGCCTGGATCATCCTGACTAATGGGTGTCCAGACTCTTCTTGAACACCTCCAGTGATAGAGAGTCCACAGTTCCTCTAGGTAGTCTGTTCCACTACCCCACTGTTCTAATGGTGAAGAAGTTTATTCCTGATATCCAGTCTAAACCTCCTTCAGTGCAACTTCAAGTCTTGATCTGTGTCCTACTCTCTACAGCAAGAGAGAGAAAGTGTTTTTCCTGTTACATGGCAACCTTTCAAGTAATTGAAGACTGCTATCAGGTCCCCTCTTAAAGTATCTTTTCTGCAAGCTGAATATGCCTATCTTCTTCAGCCTCTCTTTGTATGACTTGCCTTCTAAGCCCTTTATCATTTTTGTTGCCTGCCTCTAGACCTTCTCTAAGTTCTCCATGTCCTTTTTAAAATGTGGATCCCAAAACTCCAGACAGTATTCTAGATGAGACCTAACTTGTGCTGAGTAGAGACACTATCACTTCCCATGTCTTGCACCTAAAGCTTGCATAATAGAGTCCACTCTGCATATTCCTGGGGTGCTTGGCATTGGAAATACTAGAAGCTCCAAAGTATCTTTAATCAACTGTAGAGGGAAAACTAACAACCTTTGGAGCAGCTGCTGCTGTTCATTATGTATATATGAGAAAGAGGGAGAGAGAGAAGGAGCCGGATTCTCCTCTCCAACAGTGTCATGCAGATCTTTGGCTATGTCCAAACATGAATGCAGCTTTGGAGAGCTGTAGAAGGTTATGATCTACACTCTCCGAATTCCAGTTCGGGCCTGGGCTCTAGCATAAATTATAACGATTGTCTTTTAGATACCCAAACACCATCCAGGGCTGAATGAGGTATAGATAACTCATTCAGAGTGGATGGTTCTGTGCTGATTTTGTACCATGTTTGCTTAAGTGATCTTTCTTGTGCATGGCCAGTTTTAGGTCCTGAGAGTATCAGTCACTTGGTACAAAGCAGCCTCACTTCACCTTAGCAGTTGGGCTGCTGGTTTACGTGTTCAGGTGCAGTCAGTGAAATGGGGTAAATTAGGTGCAGACACATACTTAGTTACCAAAAGGCCTGGAGGAAAACAGGCTAGAATTGTGTCCTGTGTGTCTTACGTTTCTCTTTTCCTTGTTTTGTTTCTCTTAGTTCCTGGAGCACAGGATTCCAGTTTATCTTTGTTGTAGGCTCCTCTCTTTTTTGGTTC
>NW_017729000.1:20064201-20066998 GCF_001723915.1 Gavialis gangeticus
CTGTGTGTCTTACGTTTCTCTTTTCCTTGTTTTGTTTCTCTTAGTTCCTGGAGCACAGGATTCCAGTTATATCTGGTGGAAATCGTTGGTCCTGTCACTTTTTGTTTCAGTTCTCGTAGTTTCTGCTAGTGTGCTTGGTACATATAAAGCTGCCCGTTGGAGAAGAGCAGTGTCTCTAGAAAAGGTAAATGATGAGGCTGAGCAGAAGAGTGAATCAGAAGAGAGAAAAGGACAAGACAGCCCTCAATCCAGAAGAAGCAGCCCCTCTAATTAGGGTGCCGTGACAGCAGACCCACCCTGTCCTTTGTAGTAAGAAGGTTTGGCTTTGAGAAGAAGTTTGAGTTAAGGAATACATGCATGTAATCTGAGAGCCCATTAACAGACACAAAAGTATTTAATTTGCAAGTTGTTGAATGTCTTAATTGACATTTCTGTACTGTCTCTGAGCCCCCGCAGTCTCAAGTGACTCTGTCTGTTAGAAGCAATATCTGTCTTTGCGTGTGTTGGCACTGCCATGTCATCAAATCAGAATATACCTAGAATATGACTAATCAAAAATATGACCTTAAATCATTTTGCATTTCACTCAGAGAAATGTTCATCTGTGTTTTTCTTTTTTGTGGAATAGTTCAATAAACTCTAGAAAATATGGCTTTGCTCTCTAGATAATTTTGCAGGCGTTTACAGAGCTTTTAAAAGAGCAGTTGAAAGACTCTTCTAACTGGATAGTATGTGTTAAAATCTAAGACCAGATCCTGAGCGGGTACATATTGAAGTTGCTTCACTAAAGTCTTTTTATATACTATACACAAGCAAAATATGTTTCCTTTTTTGGACAGACACATACACACAAAGCCTTTCCAGAAAGTGAGACATATCTTGCTTGTAAGGTCTTCAGTGCCAGTCTTCAGTTTCCTGGCTTTATATGGAAATTGATCCCTGTGGAAAGAAATCATTAGACCCATCCTTAATTCATCCCCCTCTTCATGGATTCATAGATGCTAGGGTCGGCAGGGACCTCAACAGATTATTGAGTGCGACCCCCTGCCCTGGACAGGAAACAGTGCTGGGGTAAGATGACCCAGCCAGATGCCTATCCAGCCTTCTCTTAAAGAACCCCAAGGTAGGGGACAGCACCACCTCCCTTGGAAGCCCGTTCCAAATTTTGGCCACCCTTACCATGAAGAAGTTTTCCTGATGTCCACTGTGACTCTGAGATCCCTTTCCGCTTCTGTGCTGCTGAGAGGGTCGTTTCTAGGGCTATGCGAGGCTTTGGACCCCGTCTTAACACATGGTCATCTATGTCAAGAGTTTTGCATGTCAACAGCTTGAGCTGCAGTTCCCCCCAAACCCCTGCACCTGTCGCCTTGAAACTTGGCAGGCTGCAGTTTTCACCCCCCTATGGTGTAACACATACATGTGACATGTTTTGCTTTCAAGAATGTGGGGTGCAGTTCCCCCCAAACCCCTGCACCTATCTTCTTGACACTTGGCAGGCCTCATGCCCTCAGCAGAGGCTACCACCCCTGCAAGTTTAATCCAAATCAGACACAAAACAACAACATTATAGACATTTCATTGATTCCCCATTATACCCTATGGCCAGATCTATGAAGTGGCTCTGAAGCTTTGGAGCTGCTTCGGCCAAATCGAAGCAGGAAACTTAATCTGGAGCTCCGGATCAGATCCCTGGCATCCAAAGCGGCTGGATCTGAAGCCGAATCGAATAGCTGCCTATTCACATGGGCCTAGTCATTTCCTAGCCAGTAAGTGTACTGGATATTTTTACACCCTAGTTGCAGCACTCTGCATTTGTCCTTGTACTGCATCCTATTGTGTTCTGCAATTGTTCCCTACCCTCCAGAGTGTTCACTTCACCCCACAATTTAGTATCATCCGCAAGCTTGGACAGAGTACACTTCATGCCCACATCCAAGTCTCTTATGAAGACATTGAATAGTACAGGTCCAAGGACTGAGCCCTGTGGGACCCCACTACCCACATCCTTCCAGGTCAATACCGACCTGTCTACTACCACTCTTTGGGTGCGACCCCTCTCCAAGCCAATTTGCCACCCACTGGACTGTGTAAACATTTAAGTCACAGCCTCTTAATTTGTTTATGAGAATGAGATGGGATACCATATTGAAGACCTTCCAGAAATCCAAGAAAACAACATCCACCTCTACTCCTGCATCTAAGCATTTTGTGACCTTGTCATAAAAGGAAACCAGGTTAGTCAGGCATGATCTACCCGCTATGAATCCATGCTGGTTGCCCTGCTGCATTATTTTTCCTGCTGGACTCCCACAATTATGATCCTTAATAATCTTTTCAAACACTTTTCCAAGGATGGAGGTGAGACTGACTGGCCTATAATTACACGGATCCTCCTTCCTCCCCTTCTTGAAAATAGGAACCACATTGGCCCTTTTCCAGTCCTCTAGGACGTGACCTGAGTGCCACGAGTGCTCAAACAGCTGTGCCAGTGGTTCTGCTATGACACTGGTCAATTCCTTCAGTACCCTCAGATGCAGCTCATCCAGGCCTGCTGACTTAAACACATCCAGTCCATCCAAGTGACTTCACCAAGTCAGCATTGACAGTTGGTGGGCTGGTGTCCCTCTGATGCCCATCTAAGAACCCATTAGGAGATTTATCTTGACCCTTGTTCAAGAACACTGAGGCAAAAAACTCATTGAAGAGCTCAGCTTTGTCCCCCCTCTCTGTCACTAATTGCTCCTGCTTGTTCAGTAGGGGTCCTATGCTGCCCTGTGCCTTCCTTTTACTCCCCACA
>NW_017729000.1:20067022-20069070 GCF_001723915.1 Gavialis gangeticus
CTCCCCTGGATTTCTCTGTTTAGCCAAGGAAGTTTTTTGGACACTTTCCCCCCTTTCCCTTTCGTCTCCCTCTGTGCCCGAAGGATCACTTCCTTTAGGAACGACCACCCTTTCTGGACTCTCATCTCGCCAATACTCCTATTCTGCAGTGTGTCATTGACTAAGCTTGTGAGCACACTGAAGTTAGCCTTTCTAAAGTCAGACACTTCCACCTTACTAATTATCTTACCCACTCTACACCATATGGTGAATTCAATTGGTGTTCACTGTCCCAAGGTGACCACAAATCTGCATCTCCCCTACCAGGTCATCCCCCATAGCCAACACCAAGTCCAGCAAGGCATTCCCCCTAGTGGGACCATATACCTCCTGCTCTAGGTGAAGGTCCTGCATGCAGGTTAAGAACCTACGTGAACGGTTGGATTTGGCTGAGTGCTTCTCCCAGCAGATGTCAAGGTAGTTTAGGTCCCCCATGACAACCATGTCCCTAGACCGTACGGCCTCTGAGAGCTGCCTCGAGAATTCCAAGTCTAGCTCTTCCTCTTGATGTGGTGGTCTGTAGCAGACCCCCACCACCAAGTCCCTTTCCCCTCTACCTCCATGTATCCTAACTCACCGTGCCTCTACTTTCTCCTCCTCTGATCCCAGTTTGATTAGGGTAGATGTATAATGCTCCTTAACAGAGACAGCAACCCCTCCCGCACCTTTTCTCCCTACTCTGTCCCATCTGTACAACCTATAGCCCTCAATACATACTGCCCAATCATGGGTATGGTCCCACTATACATTATAAGCATGTGTTTGAGTACCATTAACATACTTACCTGCTTCCCTGAATAAGCAGCTTTCTTCAACCAGGGTCACACCAGGCCCAATGCAAAGCTTAATCAAGTCAAGGGGATTCTAAGTATTATTTCTTTCTACCTACTCATTGATCAGAAATGCCTACCGAGGTATTAGACCACTTGGAAATATATACACAGTCCCTAATTTCAGTGCCATTAATCTGGGTAATGATGTTAGATAAGGTGTCTGTTGTTTTTGGAACAAATTCTGCTGTTGGGTATACACCTTTAAATGTGAAGTAACTCTACTGAAGCCAGTATTTCCAAGAACAGATTTTGATCCCATATGTCTTTTATATGAAAAGTCACCAAAAGCAAAGCCACACATAGACTGACATTAGTTTAGTAATAGTCATACAATGAGCTCAAACTGTCAAATAGATACATGGACCATTATCATAAACACCAAGTATATGATGCAATGCGACACTAAGGAAAAAGCCTCCTGCTTGCCTAAAGATATTTCCCTAAGGGAGCCTGTGTTCTGTTGTGTAATAACTGCTTAATATTGCTGATCTGAACTTTAAAGCATGACCAAGGTAATAGGAATGTGCACAGTATAAAATAAAAAAATAGCCTGGGTGTCAGCAGTATATCAGTTTTTAAACATTAGTAACTGGAAAAGTCCAAACAAGCCTAAATCCATATTATCGACTCATTGGTATCCGTAGCAGTGACAAAATGTCACTGGCCTGTGACTAGTTGACTTTGACAACATATATGCTTTTAGAGGGGCAGGCAATTATTTCGGGCACAGGGCCGGTTACTGAGTTTTGACAAGCTGTTGAGGGCTGCATGTGTAGCCCCACCCCCAGTCATCATCTTGTGACCGGAAGTCCTGCCCCCTAATCCCTGACCTTTGCCACCAGAAGTCCCTCCCTTTGCCCCTGGAAGTACTCCTTTCAGCAAGGGGTTTTGCCATCTTGGAGCCAAAAAAAAATACCAAATTATATTCTAAAAAGTGAACATCTACAACATTCATTAATTTGATTTCAGAAAATATTTTTGTCCTGATTTACCTGTGTTTGTGCAGTGTACATAGAGGTGATTGTATATAATAGCTTAAAATGAAGTCTTACTCATATATATTACGAGGGGTTGGGTATAGGTTTGTGGGGGCCTGTGGGTGGTTGGGTATGTGGGGTGAGGGAGCATGTGGGGGTGTGTGGATATGGAGTGTGGGGGTATGCTGTTTGTGGGGGG
>NW_017729000.1:20069158-20070178 GCF_001723915.1 Gavialis gangeticus
TCAAAAAGGAGAACTTTATTGATTCGGGGGGTTGTGGCTGGGGTGTGTGAGTGGGTGTGGGTGTCTGCATGTATGGCAGTGTGAGGGGGGATATAGGTGCATGTGTATGGTGGGGTGTGCATGTGGGACTCACCCTACGAACGCACACACTCAGCCCCTGGCTGTACACACATATACCGGTGCAGCCCCATGCTCCTTGTCTAGCAATGCAGCTGGGTGCCAGGTGGTGGTGGAGAAGGGCAGGGGCAGGAAGCAGGGAAATGGCTGGGGGTGGTGTGGGGTTGGACTGGGCTCCTGCCTCTGGCTGCTGGACCCTACTGCTCCACCCCTTTTAAGGACACCTACTGCATTAGGTTTTCCAACTCTCCGAGACTGTTCATTTTGGGGGAAGAAGGTAAGGAAGACTTCACTATTATACCTCAAGCCAGATCTGCTCAAAACAAGTGAATATTTTTCTATTAAAATGCATGCATAATGAGGATGTTGGATTTGTGTGAGCTCAAGAAACTGAGCAATAGGTGAAATAAGAAGGAAAGCCCTAAATTGTAAATGCAAGATAATTATGCATAAAACTTTAAAGGGAATAGGGATTTAAAATGGCAAATCAGAAATGCTGGCTAGTGGGTTGGCCCCATACTGTTCTCAGGAAGAGCATGCTGTTGATTATTCACTTTGAAAGTGCAGCTTTCTTATATTAAAGGGGACATTTATCTGAAAAATTAGAATTGTGCAGAATACTGTCTAACTAGAAGCCCAAGTTCCATGCTGCAGTCAGCAGGAGTTGGCTGAGCACTGAAGCATTGTCTCTTTCATGTCAGTGGGAATGCTTAAGTGCCTCTTTTCTCATCTTTCATTCTCTCTTTAAAGACACTGAAAAGAAATCTGCATCATTTTTAAAGGGCCGTGATTGAAGGTTACAAATGCAAAAAGAAAAATGGCTTCTTTCCTTTCCAGGCAGTGGGATGTAAAAGAGTGCTTGACCACTGGGTCTCTGGATTCCTCAGTAATGTCACTAAGGAC